>NC_092334.1:10992500-11607500 GCF_046630445.1 Rutidosis leptorrhynchoides
TTGTTGTTCCAGCAGAGCAGGTGCAGTAAATAAAGATAAAGATGAACCATGATAATATGAATCATTAATAGAAGAAGACCCAGGTTCGGCAGAACCTACATAACAACAAACACACATAAAGAAACACTAATACCAATAACATTGTTAAAATTCATACAATAAGAATATAGAAAAAGTTAATGTAATATCGTTACTTACAACAATCGGACTAAACAACTTGTAAAAATAAATACTCTCTAGTTGAATAAATTATGACCCAAATTATTAAATGTATTTGTTAGAAGCCACATATAGGATTAGAGATTATAGCAATGACAAAAATGTATGCCATTCGAATAACATCTAAGGCACTCTTCGTACCAAAAGACAACCCCACAATAAGTACAATAGAAGTTGCATTCACTTATATATATATATATTAGTTAAAACGGGAGACACCTATATAATAAAATAAAAAATGAGCACCTAGAAACTGTTAACGCTATACTGCAAAACTTTTGGTAGAGGGATGTGTGTGACTTCTATCAACTTATAGGTAAATTTCATTCTCATAAGAAAAATTTGAAATATATTATATGAAAAGTCAATCACTGCTAAAATAATGTGTATAGCAGCTATAGAATTGGAAAGTAGGAATACCTATGTATATCCATTTCTTTTTAGGCATGAAACGACACACCGTCGTTGGCTCTTTAAGCAAAAAAAAAAACTATTTTATTCAATGAAGAAAAGCTCAGGATCAAGTAGTAAGTTTAGAGAAAAGAGAACTGGGAATATAATTGCAAGTATCCTCTCGATAACATGAAACGAACTTCATGCAAAACCCCAATTAATGACATGAGGATCAAGTAGTAAGTTTCAATTCAGAAGAGCTCACTACCTTTCATGAAGTCAAATAAGGCAGCAGATTAGCATAGCCATGCTTTGAGAACCGAATAAAACTGAAATATGTAGGAACATGGCAACTCGTAAACCAAGGAATATCAACCCCTGCCTTCTGGAATAATGGATCTGGATTTCAATAACAATTGAAACACGGTCAACTATTAACTCTAGTCTAATTTATATTAAAAGCCTATGAAGTGAAGACACAATAATCATTACAAAATATTAAGATAACTCTTGCTATGCTTTTTTCAATTAAGTCAAAAATATTATGTAGTTTATCTACTCTCTACAATGAACATATCATATGGTTGAAAGTTGTGGAACGAATTTATGGTGAATATAACCATGTATTTCTATTTTACTGAATAACTCACATGAACATTGTAATGATATCGTTTTAATCGTGCACATCTTGTTACATTCTATAGAGGTCCGGTAGCATAATATATAAGAACACAAACCATTTGACCCATAATACTTTTTTGAACAGCCTGGTCCATTATGCTCTTCGCCATACACTTCAGACGTCCAGTCATAGTTTTTCATGAACCTTCCATAGTCGGATGAGCATAAATAGTTTACCTATCAAAGTGCAGTGCAAGCATAATAGTTGAATAAACACCTTGATGTATGAAGTTTAGGAAGCTACAAACATAAAATCGGTAACCTTACACTTATTATTTATACCGCTTCTATTATTATGCTATGTTTTCATGATGTTAATGACATGTAGTGTTGGGAATTTATCCCACATCGGTCATGGACAAGAACAAATGTATGCATATAAGTCTAAGGGGAAGTCCCTCTATCACCAATTGATTTTAGAAAAGGATGGACTCTTGGACTTATATGTTAGACATGTTGTTGGACTATACAATTTACTAATTATGTCATGGTATCAGAGCTTAGGTGAGCGGTTTTACAAAGACTGTGTGTGCCGCCGTCAGTACAACTGTTTCACGTCTCGATGTGAGTGGTGGGCGTGTTGGGAAGTTATTCCACATCGGTCATGGACGTCAGTACAACTGTTTCACGTTTCGATGTGAGTGGGCGTGTTGGGAAGTTATTCCACATCGGTCATGGACAAAACCAAATGTATGCATATAAGTCTAAGGGGAAGTCCCTCTTATTGGTTGAATGTGGTTTAATACACTAAATAATAAACTTAAGTGTAATTAACCAAAGAATATGTTTTGATGATGACACACACATACGCATAAGTGATGGCTGTAATTAACCAAAGAATATGTTTTGATGATGACACACACATACGCATAAGTGATGGCTGACATCTTAACATAAAATACGCAAGGTTACTAATCCATACTTTATCTTGCAAACGACCAAGTCAAACATAGGTTAAAGAATGAAATTAAAAGTTCAGGTAAACACACGGTCGAGGTACGGTCGACCGCATAGTCAACCGTGAAACCCCAAACTGAATTGCAACGCAGTTTTATGAAAACAAGTTGCACGGTTGCCACTACGGTCAACCGCAGTGCGACAGCAGTTTCTTCTATCACCATTTTTGACCAAATAAAGTTTGACTAGTTCCCGACATCTATAATTCATGAAACCTTTCTCAACATGCTTAGAATAGATGCCTTCTCCATACTCAATTGAGTTTTGGTCATAAAAACAGAAATTGTGATTAATTATGCCTAATGACATCTTAATGACAAATTAACCAAGATTAGGCATAACACATAAGTGTTAATCAACAACTTGTGATCTTAATTCTTATCTAGATATCCTTAGTATGATCATCAAGTACCAACACACTTAAGCCAATATCACTAGAACAATAATTGCTATTAGAAATGACTTAGTGATTAATTAAGGCTAAATGAAGAACAATGCTCTCAATGTTAAACTAGAAATGACTTGTAATCCTAAAATACACTTATACATTTAGGATGGTCACCAAGTCTTAACTAGAAATTGCTCTTCCCTTGTGCATGTGTTGGACATTAATGTGTGCTTACACATTAATCATGTAATGTGTTATATTGCACATTAAACTTATTAAGTGCTTGAATTATAAGTTGTGAAAGTATCTATATGATTGATCCTAGAATAACTATCTCTTGCTATGTGAGTATTACTTGCTACTTGCTAATAATGCTTAATACTCATAAACTTGTCAACTTGATTAATATGTTTGCCATGTGCTCATTAGTTAGGATTCAAGTAACTAACCTACTCCAATAGATTAAGTGTAAAATGGTTCACAATGAAACTATAGTCAATTGTCTATTTGGTCTAGTCTAAGTAACTAAGTGTGATTGCTTGTTCAAGAATAACTTAACCTTAATGACTCTACATACTTCATGATTATCTTATAGAGACATTATTCAATTAATCCCTGTGATGACCCGTCCTAATCCACCTGGACGAAATCATCAACATTTGGTCCCATTGCGATGATCGACTCCAAATAATGTCCTTAAAATAAGCAAATGCACAGCGGAAGACTTAATTCATACCTGAGAATAAACATGCATAAAAGTGTCAACCAAAAGGTTGGTGAGTTCATAGGTTTATCATAACAATCTTTTTAATATATTAATAGACCACAAGATTTCATATTCATAAACGTTTTAATAAAAATATTCTAAGTGGTTGAGCACTTGGTAACCATACTTAACATTTAATCAATGTTGCATATTCCCTTTATTATGAAATCTCACTACACCGTACCAAGTGTAGTCACCGAAACGAAGTTCTGTGCAACCGTTGAATACTGGTCGTCCAGTCCAGTTGGGGTTGTCAGGCCCGATAGATCTATCAACAGGTTTCGCGTTTACAATACCCATGTAAATAGTAGTTACCAAGCTACAGGGAAGTATGCCAGTGGTACAACTCAACGTAGAATATATTTTTAAGTACTTGTGTCTATTTCGTAAACATTTATAAAAGCATCGCATGTATTCTCAGCCCAAAAATATATATTGCAAAAGCAATTAAAAAGGGAGCAAATGAAACTCACCATACTGTATTTTGTAGTAAAAATACATATGACGTCATTGAATAAGTGTAGGGTTGGTCTCGGATTCACGAACCTATATCAGTTATATATATTAATACATATAGTAACTATTAAACAAAATTTTGTTATGTATTAAATTTATAATATGTTACTTATTTATATTATCAATATATTCGTTATTTCAAATGTTATACATATAGATATATGTTATATTAACATTTAACTTATATATATATATATATATATATATATATATATATATATTTGTTTTCAATATTTGAAGCAATTAATTAATATATATTACTAATGTAAATTTAAAAGGTAAATCATTAATGTTAATATGTTAAACTTTTGTTAAAATAATTTCAATAGTAATAATTATAATTATAGAGATATTGATAATGGTATTAGTATTAATATTAATAATTTCAATTTCAATAAGGATCATAGTGATAATATTAATAATAACAATTTTTGATAAAAATAATCATTTTTAATAATAATGATAATTTTAATAATAATAATAAAAATAATGATACTAATAATTATAATTATAATAATAATTTTACTAATACTAATAATAATAATAATAATAATAATAATAATAATAATAATAATAATAATAATAATAATTGAATTTATACCATTTTCATTATCGTTATCTCCATCATTCATGTATGCGTTTCATGATCATTATTCGAGCATCATACTAGAATCATAATCTTAATCATACCCATAATCATATACTAATTATCATCATTATCACCTTGCTATAACCATCATCATAATCAACCTCATTCTTGTTATCATCTCCTCATCGTCATAGTACCAAGCCATCATTATTATTTAATTATTATCATCATATGATCATCGTTTATATAAAACTCGATTATCCATTCGGTTATCATTATTATTACTAACAAACATCACCATCGTTTATGGTCCTCGTTTCATTAACAGCTAAACAGAATTTGGTTCCCAGCCCAACAGATACTGAGTTGGGTTACGGCCCACTAGCAACTTGAAATATGGATCGTTCTTTTAAGTTCAGCAGCCCACGAATGTATAGCTTTTAAAACAATCAGTTTAGTCGACAAATAATAGTGGGTTTGGTTTGATAATTGTTTTTGAACGTAAAAGGGAAATAGGAGAACAACATACACATCATCATCTCAGCTTTAAATATATGGTTTAACTTCAATAGATACATCCAAACAGAAAACGAATAATTAGTTGTTTTATGGTGTGGGTGTGGGGTTCCATTTTGAAGATTAATCAATCATAGATACACTATAGTAATCCCACTACTTTAAAAGTTATAAAGTGGTTGAATTGGTTCGTTGATTCAGGAAACAAAATTAATCAAGTTACAGTAGCCTTTATTCTCTCTCTCTCTCTCTCTCTCTCTCTCTCTCTCTTTATTATTATACAAAACAGTAGCAGGTATGTAGTGGCGGTATTCAATGGTTAAATAGGTGATGTTCTTGATGGTGCTCTAATGGTGGTGAAAGGTGGTGGTGGCGGTTGGGTTGTAAATGGTCGCGGTTTGAATGGTTTCAACAAACCAGAAATAAGTGAGAAAAGAAAGAGAAAAAGAAGGTGGTGATGGATAGTGGTGTTTCAAGTGTGATCAAGGATGGTGGTTGTAAGGTTCAAAGGTGAATTTGGGTTGTAGTTGTCGATTGTTATCAAAACAGAAAGTAATTGAGTCAGTGGTGTTTGTGATGGCTGTTTGTGCAGATCACGAAAAGAATGAGAGAGGGAAAGAAAAGGTGGCGGGTAGAGGAAGAATAAGATGATGGTGGGTTGTTGTGGTTGTCGAGTAGAAGAAATTCACATTAGCAGCAAGTAGTTTGGCGGTTTGGTTATGTGAGAAGTGTGTTTGTGTGGTAATCAACAACAGAAAAATGAGATAGATAGATGGTTTATGAAGGCTTTGATCTTATATAATAATTATAGATTATATATATATATATATATATATATATATATATATATATATATATATATATCTATATATATATATATATATATATATATATAAGATGTTAGAGATAGATGGAATAAACAAGTAAAAAGAAAACAAGAAACATAATAATAATATAACACAAGTTGTATTTCTAATTTGCATAGAGATGCTCAAAATGAGCTGGCAAAGAAAAGGAAACATTAGTAAGTTAAATGAAATCGAATAATGGCACAGTAGTGGTTTGGTGATATGTTAAAGTTGATTGTAACATATTATAAAGTAGTAGGAAATAATGAAAAGAAAAGCATCTGTGAAAGAAGGTGTCGGTTTAAATTTGTCCAAAGAATAAAATATATAGTCATATATTTATTTGAGGGGAGGTGATAAATTTAGTCAAAGGTAAAACTCTAGTATAATTTAAGGAAAATTCCATCTGTCTTAATATCATAATTCATAAGCAGATAGACATGGTAGACACGATTTTTAATATCAATTAACATTTATTAATTCCTTTGTTTCTAACTAATGAATATTTGGTATTAGGGTTTAAATTCCACGATGTAATACTGTATATATGTGATGTAAACAAGAATTGATTATAAGATTTATTTATTTATACATACACACATATCTATTTACAAATAGTTGTTCGTGAATCGTTGGGAATGGTCAAAAGTCAAGTCAATATATGAAACAGTTCAAAAATTTTTGAGACGCAACATAACAGACTTTTCTTATCGTGTCAAAATATTAAATTGTATCGCGAGTTTGGTTTAAAATTAGTCAAAATTTTCCGGGTCATGACAGTACCTAGCCGTTAAAGAAATTTCGTCCCGAAATTTGATCGAGCTCGTCATGGCTAACAATAAGAATGTTTTCATGACGAATTTAAGTTGATAAATAGAGTTTTATCATTTTTGATTAATATAGATAAAACGATTCGATTACTCGAAGAGTACGAGTGAAGCTATTGTAAAATATTGAAATAAAGAAATAGGGATTTGTCTTAACTTTTGACGTAGTTACGCTTGATTTCCGGAATTCAAGGAATTTAGAGAAAATCGTCGAGATCTGAAAGATTTGATTCTTTGGTGAATAAGATTTCTTTAATTAAATGCGTTTATCTGCCTTGATCTCTTTATTAGATATTTCACTATAAATTAACTTCTTCCGTTCCATTACTTTTATCACTCCTATACTCAATTCCCAAATTCAAAAGACTGTGAAAATACTTAATCCAGTTTTAATCCTTGTCCTTATCCTTACTATCGCAACAATCCTTCTCCTTTTCCAACTTCCACCAGAGGAATCTGTTTTCTTCTACTTCGCCCTTGGGGTTATAGTGTTTTTAATTCTCCCGTGTCTTTTTGTTGCGATAAACATTGACATACACAGTTTGTAATTTATGAGTTGTTATCGGGCTTTATATTCTCTCTTATATTTTGGAGTTTCATACTTTTGTTTTCTCTTCCCGACTTTAAGTCACGCGAATAATGGTCCAGAATTCGTAGATATAGAGTTTCGAATGATTATAATGTTCTAAGCAGGAAGGAACGTGATTGCACGATTTGATTATCAAATTTATCAACATCACGGAAGATAGTATCATCAAGAATACGTTTTCTTGATATGTTCAGAAGTTAAGTAGAATGAAAGAGTTATGTAACATGACACATGATGATGGTATGATCTACTATGAACCATCATTACGTTTCATTAGAAACTCAGCATGACTTACTGTAATATAATCACGTTGGCCGGGCGCATTATATTATACCAACCCATGCTTCAATTCCCAACACTGCTCCACAATTCATTCATAATTTATACTTAGATTTTACAGAAGTTTTCAATATAATGAAATACAGAAAACACGAAGAGGTAGATAATTTCGGACGAGAATATTTAAGAAAATATCTTCAGAAATATCGAAGATATTTATGATGATATTTTGAAATTTCTAAGTTCGAAGGTTGATGAAGAAAAATTTTCCGCAAAATTTTAACATGACTTCGGAGCAAGATATTCTCTAAAGATTTCATCGGATCCAAAATTACCTGGATTCTTTGAATATAGGGTTTGGTCCTTGTATTTGTCCTTGATCTCCTTCATGGTTAGCTCAATCTGTTATTCCGTACCAAATTTTCTATCGAGCATTCCTAACACTCCATTCCTTATCATCAAACTCTTGGCCATTTAGGCCATCTAAAATTTTACTGTTTCGTCTGCATTTAATGCAGTCATATCTGAATCGTCGGTTATCAATCCGAGGTGGTTTCAAGAAAATTGTGTTTTTAGATGATTAAACGCTGGTGGTAATATGGTGGAATATAAAAGGTTACTCGGTAACAATAAAAGAGCACGCGGATGTATCAAGATTATGATAGGGTTGTTTCGAACGAAAAAGTCGAAGTTGACTTACTGGAGCTGTGACAAAATTGGCTAATTTGAAAAAGAATGGAAATGTTATTTTGGGTAATAATAACACTAAGGAGTTAGCACAACCACGTGTTAAACGTTTACTCAGTTTCCGAGAGTTTTCAGGTGCATAACTATATGCATCAATCTTTTCTTCCGTAGATGAAGTACGGTTGGTTCATCCTCTCGATTAAGGTGTCTTCAAGAATCATGAAAGATTTGAACACGGATTGGAATCGTCAAGATACAAATGAGGTTTAAGATGAAATCAAGTGGCAAACTTGAAGAATTGTTTAATTTCATATGTTATAATCAATATTTTTATTCATTTTTAATTGTCCAATGTTGATAGTCCCAGAGTCCAATAGTCCAATAGTTCATATATAGTTTAATATATAATATTCGAATTATTTAATACGTATCGTGACCCGTGTACCGGTCTCAGTATTGATCACAACTCAAACCATATATATATATTTTGGAATCAACCTCAACCCTGTATAGCCAACTCCAACATTCACATATAGAGTGTCTATGGTTGTTCCGAAATATATATATATAGATGGGCCGATATGATAGGTCGAAACCTTGTATACGTGTCCCGTTATTTAAAGTGAGTAAAATAAATAACAGAAATTAAATGACGATAAAGTAAATGCGTAAAGTAAATAACAGAAATTAAATGACGATAAATAAAATTGCGATAATTAAATTGCGATAAATAAAATGTAATCAGTTAGCTAGGAATAGTTAGCTGGAACAGTTAGCGTGGATTCTTAACAAAATTTCAATTAGTTAATTCGTTTGTTTCTAGCAAATTTTATTTTGTCCAATGTTTTCTTCATTATGCCACTTGTTAGATTTTGATAAGTCAAAATTCAAATATGAAATTGAATGAAAAGGGTTATTATGCGGTGAACGGATACGGATATCGGTGGATGTAAGTAGGATAGTAAATGATTGTTGAATCGGATTTGAAGAATGTACAGTGTAACTTATTAATGTGAAACCCAAATATTCCTCGGGTATTACCTACCCGTTAAAATATGTTCATCATTAATAGTTTGTACGAAAGAATTTTTAATTACAATCTTTATGAAAACATATATACATATATATTTTCTTCAGATGTAATCATGGATTTAATGAGTTAATATGACTTTAATCTCATTTGATTTATCGATAATACTAGATTACATAATCTCTAAAACTTTAGAAATTACATAATCGCCATGTAGAACGAAGATAAAGTAGATAGAACGATACGTAGAACGATGATTAAGCTCGAGGTACAGAAGGAGATGTTGAGGCATGTGATGTTGAAACTTGGGTTGTTGGTGGTACTGGTGTCGATGTGGGTGGTACTATTGGTGCCGGTGATGTTGATGGAGCTGTTAAGTTTTGCACCATATTCTCCAAAGCCACTACTCGAGCACGAAGCTCGTTGACTTCTTTTATTATTCCGGGATGATTGTCGGTCGAAACGAGCGGATGAATAAGTTTTAGAATTTTAGATAGAAGATAATCGTGACGAGTTACCCTGGAGATGAGGCTAAAAATGGTGTTTCGGATAGGTTCACCGGTAAGTGCTTCAGGTTCTTCGCCGAGAGTGCAGGTTGGTGGGTGGAAAAGATCGCCTTCTTCTTGTCTCCATTGGTTAAGTCGACTACGAACCCATCAGATAAATTGAGGATGGCTGATTGATTGATTCATTCTGGTGACGCTGCTTCTGGGGCTGGAGTGGGACTCCATATCGGATTCCGAGGGATTTGAACTAGTGGTGAGTTTCATTTGATAGGGTTAGATAAAGGGCTTTCGATATGAAATGATCTTCGGATATCGGATAATATTCTAATTACATAGAATACCTATATTTAGCATAGAAGATCCCGTAGATTACGGAGGGAATTAAGGAAACGTGTCAGGCAAGGTTTACAGTAACTGATACACTAGGATATGAATTTATCTATACACTATCTATCAAATAAGTGCAGGAAGTCGTGTCTAGACTTAGGAATGCTAAGAAGAAAATTTTCCACTAGGAATGATAAACATACTTATAATATGCAGCTAAGGTCGAAGTCCAGACTCGCTAATGCATCCTAACAACTATCAGTTAGACACAATAATGCAAGACCTGGTTCGCTAGGACCAACTCTCTGATACCACATGTGACGACCCGTCCTAATCCACCTGGACGAAATCATCAACATTTGGTCCCATTGCGATGATCGACTCCAAATAATGTCCTTAAAATAAGCAAATGCACAGCGGAAGACTTAATTCGTACCTGAGAATAAACATGCTTAAAAGTGTCAACCAAAAGGTTGGTGAGTTCATAGGTTTATCATAACAATCTTTTTAATATATTAATAGACCACAAGATTTCATATTCATAAACGTTTTAATAAAAATATTCTAAGTGGTTGAGCACTTGGTAACCATACTTAATATTTAATCAACGTCGCATATTCCCTTTATTATGAAATCTCACTACACCGTACCAAGTGTAGTCACCGAAACGAAGTTCTGTGCAACCGTTGAATACTGGTCGTCCAGTCCGGTTGGGGTTGTCAGGCCCGATAGATCTATCAACAGGATTCGCGTTTACAATACCCATGTAAATAGTAGTTTCCAAGCTACAGGGAAGTATGCCAGTGGTACAACTCAACGTAGAATATATTTTTAAGTACTTGTGTCTAATTCGTAAACATTTATAAAAGCATCGCATGTATTCTCAGCCCAAAAATATATATTGCAAAAGCAATTAAAAAGGGAGCAAATGAAACTCACCATACTGTATTTTGTAGTAAAAATACATATGACGTCATTGAATAAGTGTAGGGTTGGTCTCGGATTCACGAACCTATATCAGTTATATATATTAATACATATAGTAACTATTAAACAAAATTTTGTTATGTATTAAATTTATAATATGTTACTTATTTATATTATCAATATATTCGTTATTTCAAATGTTATACATATAGATATATGTTATATTAACATTTAACTTTTATATATATATATATATATATATATATATATATATATATATATATATATATATATATATATATATATATATATATATATATATATATATATATATTTGTTTTCAATATTTGAAGCAATTAATTAATATACATTACTAATGTAAATTTAAAAGGTAAATCATTAATGTTAATATGTTAAACTTTTGTTAAAATAATTTCAATAGTAATAATTATAATTATAGAGATAATGATAATGGTATTAGTATTAATATTAATAATTTCAATTTCAATAAGGATCATAGTGATAATATTAATAATAACAATTTTTGATAAAAATAATAATTTTTAATAATAATGATAATTTTAATAATAATAATAAAAATAATGATACTAATAATTATAATAATAATTTTACTAATAATAATAATAATAATAATAATAATAATAATAATAATAATAATAATAATAATAATAATAATAATAATAATAATAATAATTGAATTTATACCATTTTCATTATCGTTATCTCCATCATTCATGTATGCGTTTCATGATCATTATTCGAGCATCATACTAGAATCATAATCTTAATCATACCCATAATCATATACTAATTATCATCATTATCACCTTGCTATAACCATCATCATAATCAACCTCATTCTTGTTATCATCTCCTCATCGTCATAGTACCAAGCCATCATTATTATTTAATTATTATCGTCATATGATCATCGTTTATATAAAACTCGATTATCCATTCGGTTATCATTATTATTACTAACAAACATCACCATCGTTTATGGTCCTCGTTTCATTAACAGCTAAACAGAATTTGGTTCCCAGCCCAACAGATACTGAGTTGGGTCACGGCCCACTAGCAACTTGAAATATGGATCGTTCTTTTAAGTTCAGCAGCCCACGAATGTATAGCTTTTAAAACAATCAGTTTAGTCGACAAATAATAGTGGGTTTGGTTTGATAATTGTTTTTGAACGTAAAAGGGAAATAGGAGAACAACATACACATCATCATCTCAGCTTTAAATATACGGTTTAACTTCAATAGATACATCCAAACAGAAAATGAATAATTAGTTGTTTTATGGTGTGGCTGTGGGGTTCGATTTTGAAGATTAATCAATCATAGATACACTATAGTAATCCCACTACTTTAAAAGTTAGAAAGTGGTTGAATTGATTCGTTGATTCAGGAAACAAAATTAATCAAGTTGCAGTAGCCTTTATTCGATCTCTCTCTCTCTCTCTCTCTCTCTCTCTCTCTTTATTATTATACAAAACAGTAGCAGGTATGTAGTGGCGGTATTCAATGGTTAAATAGGTGATGTTCTTGATGGTGCTCTAATGGTGGTGAAAGGTGGTGGTGGCGGTTGGGTTGTAAATGGTCGCGGTTTGAATGGTTTCAACAAACCAGAAATAAGTGACAAAAGAAAGAGAAAAAGAAGCTGGTGATGGATAGTGGTGTTTCAAGTGTGATCAAGGATGGTGGTTGTAAGGTTCAAAGGTGAATTTGGGTTGTAGTTGTCGATTGTTATCAAAACAGAAAGTAATTGAGTCAGTGGTGTTTATGATGGCTGTTTGTGCAGATCACGAAAAGAAGGAGAGAGGGAAAGAAAAGGTGGCGGGTAGAGGAAGAATAAGATGATGGTGGGTTGTTGTGGTTATCGAGTAGAAGAAATTCACATTAGCAGCAAGTAGTTTGGTGGTTTGGTTATGTGGGAAGTGTGTTTGTGTGGTAATCAACAACAGAAAAATGAGATAGATAGATGGTTTATGAAGGCTTTGATCTTATATAATAATTATAGATTATATATATATATATATATATATATATATATATATATATATATATATATATATATATATATATATATATATATAAGATGTTAGAGATAGATGGAAGAAACAAGTAAAAAGGAAACAAGAAACATAATAATAATATAACACAAGTTGTATTTCTAATTTGCATAGAGATGCTCAAAATGAGCTGGCAAAGAAAAGGAAACATTAGTAAGTTAAATGAAATCGAATAATGGCACAGTAGTGGTTTGGTGTTATGTTAAAGTTGATTGTAACATATTATAAAGTAGTAGGAAATAATGAAAAGAAAAGCATCTGTGAAAGAAGGTGTCGGTTTAAATTTGTCCAAAGAATAAAATATATAGTCATATATTTATTTGAGGGGAGGTGATAAATTTAGTCAAAGGTAAAACTCTAGTATAATTTAAGGAAAACTCCATCTGTCTTAATATCATAATTCATAAGCAGATAGACATGGTAGACACGATTTTTAATATCAATTAACATTTATTAATTCCTTTGTTTCTAACTAATGAATATTTGGTATTAGGGTTTAAATTCCACGATGTAATACTGTATATATGTGATGTAAACAAGAATTGATTATAAGATTTATTTATTTATACATACACACATATCTATTTACAAATAGTTGTTCGTGAATCATTGGGAATGGTCGAAAGTCAAGTCAATATATGAAACAGTTCAAAATTTTTTGAGACGCAACATAACAGACTTTTCTTATCGTGTCAAAATATTAAATCGCATCACGAGTTTGGTTTAAAATTAGTCAAAATTTTCCGGGTCATGACAATCCCTAACTAAACTCAAATGAAACATGACTTGTGATTAATTGGAACTAGGAAGTTAATGATATAGTGACTAGCCTTTAGAATTGAACCAAGAGTATTAATGTGACTAACTAAGTCTTGACCAAACTGAAATTTCCCTAAATATCAATCAAGACACTTCTCCAAGAATGTTGGGTTTGCCACTTTTGGAATGATTAGTCACTTTCATGCAATAAGACCAAATCTCACACACTTAATGCATATAGTACTTGTATAGGATGTTTGGTTTCTTTTGCAGGTGCTAGAAGGAGTAAATGTGCCAAAATGTGGTGTTCAAATCTGAGTCAAACGGCTATACAACGGATACCAATTTTGGACTGGAGCACGCACGGTCGAACCACGGTTGACCGTGCAGGCAACTGTGTGTCAACGGCTATTTTTTGAATCCCACTATAAAAGGCAAACATTTAAGAGCATTTGAAGCAGACCCTCTTGCACATTTCAAAGGCTTATCTCCAGTGATCACAAGTGCATCAACTACTACTCAAATTTGATCAAGGAAGAGAAGATTCTATGATCTTATAGATATTGAATTGGGTTGTTGTAAACTTACTAATCAAAATAATTTATCTTGTGAGTTTACTTAATGTAATGTGTGTCCTAGTATTGTGTTAGGATCATCATTGCAGAGTGTATAAGTCTTGCAACTTCAATTAGTGGAAGCATAGGCTAGCTTAGTGATCTACTTCCTTAAAGGGACTTAGGAAGTTGATTAATCTTATTTGGAGATTAATACTTGTCCAAGGTGAAGACAAGTTGATCTAAGTTGGAGTTGATCTTTCAAAGGGATAGAAATATTAGGTTTGTTGTCTACTAAAGAAGATTGAAGACTTGTAAATCGGATCTCCACCGAGTTTGGAGAAAAGTGCTTAGTAAAGCAACAAATCCCGATTAGTGTAATCGGGGAGTGGATTAAGGTGGATTAGTTAACATCCACCCGAACCACTATAAATCCTTGTGTCTATATTCTTTAAATTACTTCATTTATCATTTTGAACATATACACTACACACATCAAGTTTGAGTTAAGTTGGTTAATTAAAGTAAAATCGAATTTGGTGATCAATCGAAAAATTGCTAAAAACGTATTAAGTAACTATTCACCCCCCCCCCCCCTCTAGTTACTTACACCTCTATCACCAATTGGTTTTAAAAAATGATGGACTCTTGGACTTATATGTTAGACATATTGTTGGACTATACGATTTATTAATTTTGTCAGGTAGTAACAAATTTGTTTGATAAAATATGTTCTGCGATTTGGGTGGCTTTATGATTTTACTTCATACCTAGCCGTTAAATACAAAATCCCCTGCAAACCTATTAAGTACCTTCACAATTGTCCACACAGAAACAATGGTAATCAAGGAAAATTCAATCTGCTCGAAATAAATAACGCAAAAGGAGCAACCTACTGAAATAACCACTTTTACCATCAAAAAAAAAAAAAAATTTAAGATGCAAGTGAAGGATAGGGTTACCAAACACATATACAAAACAAAACTAGAATAAGTAACAGAATTTCATTACATGAATCAATTACTTCGTCGCATTTTCATCCTTCAAACACATCCATCTAAATAACCATAACCACTTCCTATACTTTCAAAGTAAAAAACAATAAGCAAAATAGTTATATAATAGCAAATAATGAAACAACCCATTAGCCTAATATAGTTACATACATTCAACATCTTTCAATATGCAAACATATTGTAATCACTGCACTAATAAGCCTTTATGAAAAAGGTTAACGTACCTCTTCGTAACAAGTGATGGGAAACAGATCAATTTCTGAAACCCTTGAATATAGTTATGCTTCATCGAATACTTGAACGAAAAATAAATGAAAGGTTTAAAGATAATCTCATGTGAAAGTGCAAAAGAATGTTAGAACTCACTATATTCTCTAGAAGATTTAAACTCTAGGAGTTTAAAGGGTAAAGGAATAGAGAAGGATTTGGAAAGGGTTGGTGATTTTCAAGCAAAAAGGCTGAATGAAGATGAAGACTTTTGCCTCATGAGTTCTTGGAATGATGTGGATCAAGATGGTTAAAGTGAAGAAGATGTTGAATCTCCATTCAAATAAGATGATGTCTCAAGCATGGATTGCAGTGAGGTACATGTATTCTATCCTTCTAATTATGAAGAATTGTTAGATAATTACAAGACTATTAAATTTGTGTATGATAGTAGTCGTGACAAAGTAAAACTTTTGGAGAAAGAATTACACAAAGTTAGACAACTTAACAAAGTTTTAATTGATGAAAACAACTCTTTGAAAAGAAAAATTGAAAGGTTAACTATTTGTGATTCATCAAGAGGTAAACATGAAATGAATGTATGTCACGACTCTAGCAAACACAAATCTTGTAATCAAAGTCCATTGTCTATTATTAGAAACATTGAAAACATGGGAAAAATGGACCAAGCTAGCAATTCCATGGCAGGGATAAGTCAAGAATTGGATAATCTTAAAATTAATTAAAATCAATGATCAAAATGCTAATGAGAATAATCTTCTCAAAAGACTTTGTATAAAAGAAAGGTTTTTCTTACAAATGCAAATTGTTTTTGAAAAATGATTTTAAAAGATCAAGTGTAGGAAGCTTACTTGCCTTAGGATTGTGTGTTTATGTGAAAACATGTATTGCATGCTAAATACTAGATTGATGCATTTTGTGTATACTATGTGTGATTGAATATAAATATATATACACATAGATATAGTATATTACGTGTCATTGATGATTAAACATCGGGAGGATGTAATCATTCAATGTTAGGAAAAGAAAACTTGTCCTCAAGTATTCTATAGAACCTAAGAATCGTCAAAACGCGTTCGAAGAAAGAAGAAGTGAAGAAATGAGTGATCAGAAGGATCCACGGTAGCACCACGGCTGCACCACGGCTGACCGTATACTCGACAGCAGAATCCTGTCCTGTGCGTGGAAAAATATCTACACGGCTAACACCACGGTCGACCGTGCTTCGACCGTGCGTGGTCTGATTCTGTTTTAAATTAAATTAAACCCTCACTTTTATTTCTTTTCAACCCACTTCAAAACACACACACCTACACACGACTGAGGAGATCGACCACAATGAGAAGAACGCTCATTCCCTCAATTTCAATTCCTACTTTCGGTAGGATTAATCCTTGCTTTCCTAACATTCAATTGTGTTTGTATGATGAATTAGGGTTATGAAGAAACCCTAACTAGAATGAAACAAAACCTAAATTGATGCAAACAATTGAAGATGTTCTTGAAGAATAATTTAGAAACGATTGTAGTAATGATTATTGTATGCATTGATTTAACTTTGGATAATTCTAGGGTTCATTATACATCTAGGTTAGATTTTCATAGAAGCATTGTTCATATGATATGAATGACATTGTTGCAAATTGAGTGTAATAATGTTGAATGTCAAAACATGTGTTGATGATAATTTCAAAAGTCTAGAACACATATGAACTTTGTGAAAATCCTAATCTAGTTGCAAACTCATTGACACTAATGAAGAGTGAAAATGTGAAGAACATTAACATCAAAACGTCTAAGTATTGATGATGATTAAAGTTTGCAAAACGTGTTGCCTACAATTGAATTATACACCTTGAACTAATCTGAAGTATCATTGTGTAGAAAATGGGAAGAGGAAACGAACCAAAAATAAAGGACTCATACAACCCACCTTCGGATCCTACAGAGAGAGTTAGGTACAATGCTTGGTTTCTCTCTAGATGTCCTATCACTGAAGGAAGAAAAGTTACCCACGATCAAATGCCAGAACTTGTGAGACAATTCAAAACTCTTAAATGGGAAGTATTTATCACTCTTGATGGTCCCATTTATCCATCTCTCATTCGCGAATTTTATGCAAATTTCAATTTCGTGAACAATGGAGTCTCCTTCAGTCTTCAAGGCACCAATTTTCACTACTCACTTGAGGATTTCGGACGCATTCTCCAAGTTCCAACAGATGGTGAAGAATTCTTCAGTTCGCATCATGGACTGGCATATCTTCCAAGTTTTATCTCCAACAAAATGGCAGTAATACATTGAAAGGACCGCTTCCTAATCCATCCGGACGAAGTCCATATCGATTATAAACGAATCACAATAGTTGGTTACATCGCGAGGTACTTGACCTCTATATGATACATTTTACAAACGTTGCATATATTCTTAAAAGACAACCTTTCATTACATCAAGAGTTGACATGTACGCCTATCATTTCATAATATCCAAATGACCTAATCTGCTATTTACTTAATAATAATCTCTAATGAACTTCAATGACTCGAATGCAACGTCTTTTGAAATATGGCATGAATGGCCCCAAGTAATATCCTTAATATGAGCTAATGCACAGCGAAAGATTTCTTTCAAGTCCTGAGAATAACATGCTTTAAAACGTCAATATAAAGTTGGTGAGATATAGGTTTGATGCTAGCAGCGTTATAACTATGGACCACAAGATTTCATATTTATAAACATAATACACTCGCAAGTGTATGAAAAGCATTCTAAGAGTTGAGCACTTGGTAACCATACTTAACATTTAATCATCGTCGCATATTCTTATATATATAACATCGCTACACCGTACCAAGTGTAGTATACAAAACGAAGTACTGTGCAACCGTTAAAAACTGGTCGTCCAGCCCGGTTGGGGTTGTCAGGCCCGATAGATCTATCAACAGGATTCGCGTTTACACTACCCCATGTAAATAGTAGTTACCAAGTATAAAGAAATATGCCATGGTACAACTCAACGTAGAATATATTTTTGATCACTTGTGTCCATAACGTAAATCATAAAATGCATGTATTCTCATCAGAAAATATTTAAAGTTTAAAAGGGGACTATATACTCACCATACTGTATTTTGTAGTAAAAATACATATAACATCATTGAACAAGTGTAGGGTTGGCTTCGGATTCACGAACTTATATCATTTGTATATTTATTAATATACATAATTGTAGTCGATCAATATATACATAAAGTGATTATATTTTTAACTTATATATTATGGATGTTTAATTTGTGTATATAGTCATAATAATTAATACTTATATAATTATATTAATATCCATATTTTATATATAATTGTTTGAGTGTTATATTAAAAATTAATAGTTTGTTATATGTAAGTATTTATATAATATTAATAAATTTTATATATATAGTTATGTGAAATTTTAATATAGTTATAGTATATGAAATAAATATATATATATATTTTATGTTCACAATGTTTATCTGTCTAAAAAGGTAGTTTTTGATATTAAATATAATAATGTAAAAAAAATCATGTTACTTAATAATAATTCATATATTGATAATATTATTAGTAATAACAATAATAATGGTAATAATTATAATAATAATAATGATAATACTCAAATGATAAAATTAATTGTAATAGATATATTAATAATACTTTTAAGACTAATATCAATAATAATGGTTATAATACTTAGATTTATGATAATACTAATGATAATAATTTTAATACTAATAATAACAATAATAATAATAATAAAAATGATAAATAAAATAATTCTACCTTCAAGTAAACCTTTTTAAAAATATATGTCGCAAGCCGGGCTCGAACCCGCGACCTCCTGCACACTCGCACAACACTTGACCATCTGGCTGATGCCCGTTTCTATTTTAAATTATAACTTAAAACTATTTAAACGCGGTATCTATATTCCCTTCTCCTTCCTAAACTGTAATCTACTAGGACTCCATATCACAACCCAACTAATTATATGCTCGATTTATAAATGAATTTGGAACATAAATAGTCATTTACGGTTTGTTTGTATCAACAGAAGGCGATTAAAATTTAAAAAAAAACAGTTTGCTGTATCGTATAAAAATATATGAACTCTACACTTGATTTTGAAATTGAGAACATTTTAGATAATGGTTACAACATGAAACATATTCTAAATTCTACTTATAAACATTCTGTAACATTAATTTAATTCAAAACATCACAATAAATTCGAATTTCTTGTTGAACACCTCGATTGACTTTTTAATCTCAAAAGTTTGACTCTGAAATTCGTACTCAATAAAATGAATTAGGTTTTGAAACTTTGCAGAAAGTATCACGACATGAATTAGGTCACTTCTGCATTTTTAGTTTTTTAAAAAATGATTCAAATTCGGTTTTTGGCTAAAAAGTTGAAGAACAGGGGGACAACTCAGTTTCTTTAAGTCTTTATGTTTTTAATTTATGGAATTGCAGTAGATAAGTTTATGTGTATAATTGGGTGTTTAATGAAAGAAGTCGACCGAATTATCTACATGAATTGATCGATTAAATAGAACCTGAGGTATCGACTTTCCTCCTATCAAACAAGAACAGTAATTGAAAAAAAAATAAAACAGATTAGGATAGCTAACTGCTTTTGGTTGCATTCTGGGATTTTATTCGATCTGTAATTCGTTTTAGGGACAAAACAAAATCCATCTACAGGTTTGAAAAGGATATGAATTTTTTTCCAGTATTTATTTATATATAAACGTGTTTATATAATTATATACATATGTATATGTATTTAAATATCTATATCAGTATTTTACAGATGTACATATATATTTATATATGTATCTGTGTTTCCATATTTTAATTATACATATCTGTATACGTTTATATATCTAATTTCCATATTTGTTTTATTTTTTTATTTAACTAATATAATTATATTAATACTATTAATAATATAAATAATTATATTACTAATAATAATATTATTGATAAATACTATAATATGATAATATTAATACTATAATGATAATATTAATAATTTTAATTACTAGTAATGGTCATGATAATAATATTTCTATTAGTTACAATGGTATTAATATTGTAACGACCCTGGATTTTCCAACGTTTATTTATTAATAATTATTATTATTAATACGTGTGATTAATCGAATGTATGTTATTACATTTACATGTTGCCATGATTAACCGTACATGACTTTTAAGTGCCCGAAACGTCTTTATGACACACGAAACTTCACGAATAATATTTTCAAGTATTATTTACATTCATGATTAAGTTTTATTAATCATTTTAATTAACTAAAGTTGTTAGTTAGTTAATTGGGCTTTTAATTGGATTAACTTGTTAATTACATACATACTTGGGCTTTTATTTGAACTTGGGCCTTTACTAGTGTTATTGGACTTTAGAAGCCCACCCTACATTTTAAGTGGACTTAGCTAGCCCACTCTTCCTTGTAAGTATTATTTAGAACATGTAACTAGTTAGTTAAGGCTTTTAGAATCTAGTTAACTTGTTATCCCCATGCATAGCCATCTTTTATCCAACTTTTTTTCAAGCTTTTCATGCAAGTGACCAACAAATCTTTCCTTCCCTCTCTTTTTCTCAGCTGGCCGTGGCCTTTCATGTGCACAAGAGGGTTGGTTTTCAAATTTTATTACTTACTTACTCACTTCATTCTTCATTCCAAAACACACACACATACTTGCTTCATTTCTCTCTCAATTCTTTCTACATTCTTGTAAGTAACTTGAAGCATTCCTTCCTTCTTTTTTCTTGCCAAAACCATGACCATTAACACTCTTCATCATCATCATTCTTTGTTTGTTTAAAGCTTTTGTTACTTGTGTTGATTACTAGTAGTTGTTTGCTTACTTACTTACTTGTTTTCAAGAATCAAACTACCTAGTTTATTCTTCTTTTATCTTGTATCTTCAAGAACACATAAGAACTTAACTTACTAGTTATGTTCTACATACACTTTCTTAAATGATTGCAAGTTTATATGTTGATTAAAATCATACTTGTGGTTCTTGAAGTAAACTTAAAGTTTACTTTACTTGAAGATCAAACTTTGGTTGAATCTTTAAAAGTATGGACAACCATGAACCTTTTACTTGTTTATTTAGTTTTACTTGCACTTTAATTTTATGATTTTGGTTGTTGTTGGTCAAGTACTACAAGTTAGCCTTGATCTCATTAATCTTGAACTAAAAGTTAACTTTGAAAGTTCAAGAACACACAAATAAGTTTTCTTTAAATATAACTTTGTATACTTATGCTTGATCTAGACTTTTGAGTCTTGGATCTTCAAGATCTAACTAAGAACTATGTTCTACATCTTAAGATCTTGATTAGTTAGTTTACTTTCAAGTTTGTAACTTGTTATTAGCTTTAAAGTCCATATATGTGTTAGATCTAAGACTTTGATGTAACTTTGGTTCATCAAACTTCATACAACTCTTAAGTGAGTTGTGCTTCATGTCTTAGACTTGCACTTGGGTTATGATGGTCAAATCTTGGTCAAGATAATGCAAACACATCAATGATTTGTACACTTGAAGCTATATGCATCAAGGATGAGAACCGTGATAAGCATCGAGCACCGGAACCCATTATTTTCTGTTTACTGTCTTCTACCTACTGTTTTGGTGATTCTGTAACAGACCATTAGACCTGGGCTGTTGTGATTATGATTTCCATATAGATCTTTTCGAGTAAATAACTTTTCATATAAGACTCGTCATAATCCGAGCTACGGTTAGGATTTATGGCCCTCCGATCGTCACTATGTCCTTTTAACGTTGTGCAGAAATTTCTGACCTACTCGCACTTAGACCGTCGACACGGTCAAAAAAAGACGAGTTTGCTTCTGTAAATTTTACCACACTTAAAGGAGTCATATACGGAGCCATGGCCACTGGTCTCACCTTAATTCAGTAAGGGTAGAGGCCGTGGTGACTGATCGAAGTCAGCCTTTGTTTTAAACTACTTTCATAAACGAAACTTACTTTACGCCTTTTGTTTGATGATGAATGATGATGACCTTTAAGACCTTATTTACATACTTTTAAACCTATTAAGATGATTTACTGACTTAGTACTATTTGCCTTAGGTTGAGGACCTTCGGACCGATTACTTGCACACCTTTTCCGAACCGACTTTACGACTACATTATCATTGTGAGTTATAGCATTCCCTTTTTACTTTAACTTATTTTGGGAACTGAGAATACATGCATATTTTATGTTTTACATACTAGGAACGAGTAATTAAACTTATATATGTGTGGGTTATACAACGGCATAAACATTCCCTTTAGCTCGGTAACGTTTAATCATTGGTTTTTGAACCGTGAACGCGAATCTTAGATATGGATCCATAGGGTTTGACATCCCCACTCGGGCTAGTAGCGCTAGCATTTAACGAGTGTTTAATACTTCGTAGACATACGCACTTACCAAGTGTACTTTTAGGGGGTATAAACGTTAAGTTAGTTACCAAGTGCCCACGGTTAACATATACTTTATCATACTGTTTTGAAACGCTCTTTGTAGCACTGAAATCTCGTGGCCTACCTTACATTACTGTTATACTTAAACTATAGCTCACCAACCTTTGTTTTGACGTTTTTAAGCATGTTTTTCTCAGGTGCTTGAGGTTAGCTTCCGCCGTGTACTAGTCGTGCTGTAGACACCCGCTGCTTAGAGTTGTCATCGCATGAACTACTTTACCTTGCATTCAAACTTTAGTACTTTTGAACTATGACTTGTAACGACCATTGTGGTCACATACACTTATTATTTGCTGCTACTTAGTGAAGCATGCTTTTGGATTGTAAAACATTCGATGTTGGTTTAGACATCACTTTATTAATGAATGCAAACTCTTTTTGAAAACGCATATAGTACTTAACCTTGTAATGATCCTGTTATTGATGATTTGTACACGATGGTTTTGTAGGGGGCATCACATTTGGTATCAGAGCATTGGTTGTAGGGAATTAGGTTGCATTAGTGAGTCTAAGACCGACCCAACTAGGATTCACTAATAGGACTAATCTACAACTTGCTAGTTTACTTGTTGCCGCTGAACTTACTGCATGCTGCTGCTTACTTTTACTGCTATATGCCATATGCTACTACATGATTTCACTACTGCATGATATTACTTGCTTTCGATTGCATGCTACTTCTGTACGATTCGTTATTATTGCCATGCTACTTATTGTTATACATGATTTAAACTGTTGGCCTAATACGTGCTTGCTTATGACTTACTGACATGGAAAATTTATTTTTCCTTGTTCAGATGTCGGATGTACCACCTGCTAGCGTTTTGGGCAGTTCAGACTCAGACCCCATCGCCCCACCTGCTGCTGCTGCCGATACACCGGTCCCGCTACCCATTAGTGATCCCGACGCTTCGTCTTCCGGAGCGAGTAGTAGTGCGCCGGCACCTGTGACCACTTCTGACCCTACGGAGATTCCAGCTCCGTCTGCTCCCGGACCCTCGGGGTCACAGCCCCGCATCGGTGGGATTGAGATTCCCGCGGAGTTCGGGGAAGGGCCGTTTCGTAACCACATGCGCACACCTTGCCGACGCACTCCCGACGGACGTTTAATGCCGATTCCGCCAGGCAGACACAGACAGATGTTGGCCGCCTTCGGGCTGCCAGTTGAGCCACCCGTGTCGCCACCACATGATTTAGACGACGGGTCTTCCACTGATGCTCCATCAGACGACACCTCTTCGGATGACTCCAGTGATGATGAGGATCCCGCTGACGTACCTATTCAGGCACCCTCCACCCCGCCGAAGAAGCGGTACCGCCCTGATGGCACCGTTATTCCAGGGGTGAATGGAGGTCGTGCTTTCACTGACGCTTTTGGTCGGCGTCGGAGGGTTACTGCCCGTAAGCGGCTTGTGCCGTACCCTGCCGACCCACTCATACATAAGGCACCTCGTTACGTGCTGACTATTTCTGGAGCCAGGACATCTACACCCCGCTTCGTGCGGTCTGCACCACCCGCTCCACCAGCACCATCCGCTCCACCGGCCCCACCTGCACCACCAGCACCGCCTGCCCCACCATCTCCCACTGTCAAGGAATTGTCAAGGGGGTGGGAATCCTCCGAGCTCGGGTTACTGAGCTCGAGGAGTAGTTGGCTCAGGTTTTGGACATCCTACACCCACCTTCACCGTAGGACTTTTGTATTAGATTTCGTTATGTAATCTAGTTGTAGTTTATTGTATTACTCATGTATTGTACGGACTTATTCAGATGTATGGAACTTATTATTATGAATGGAACTTTGCGTTATTTAATTCTTGCACGATGTCCTATTTACATTACTGTACGATGATTCTGTGGTATTTGTACCTAGATGCGATATTTAATAACATGAGATGTTTTGATTCCATGTTGGTTAATATATACTATATTATTACATATTGAATGCTGGATTTTGACTTAAGTCAAAACTTTTGTTTAGAATACCATGGCCAACGGAAGAACCACACCTACCGCAGCCGAGATTGAGGACATGATCAATGAACGGGTCGCTGCAGCCCTTGCAGAAAGAAACCTCCAAGCTCCACCACCACCACCACCAGTTATCCCACCCGTTCGAAATGGGTGTACTTACAAGGAATTCCAGAGCTGTAAGCCACACAACTTCAGTGGAACCGAGGGACCGGTTGGTCTTACCAGATGGTTCGAGAAACTTGAATCAGTATTCCGAGTTAGCAACTGTTCGGAGGACAATAAGACCAAGTTTGCATCTTGCACGCTATCTGACGACGCACTAACGTGGTGGAACACGTTAGCTCAAACGAAAGGTATCGATGAGGCGTATACTACGCCTTGGGAGGAATTCAAAGCGGCTATGATTGAGGAGTATTGTTCGAGAACCGAAATCCAAAAGATGGAGATGGAATTCATGCAGTTAAAGGCCGTTGGAAACGACCTTGATGGTTACAACAGGAGATTTTTGGAACTAGCCCTGATGTGTCCGACAATGGTCACACCGAAATTCAAGCGTATGGAGAGATACTTCCGGGGACTCCCTAAGTCCATCAAGGGAAACGTCACATCGTCCAAACCACCGAATGTTCCCGAAGCAATGCGCATAGCGCATACCCTCATGAATCAGATTCTTATTGATGAGCCAGAGAAGGCTAAGTTTGAAGCTGGTAGTAGCGAAAAGCGAAAGTGGGATAATAACAACAACAACAACCACCACAACAACAGGGAGAGAACCTATGACCAGACCCCCGCCAAGAGGCACAACAACGGTGGAAACCCCAAAAACAACACCAACTCCAACCCTAACTACAAAGGAACCTTACCACAATGCAAGAGGTGTTACAAATACCACACTGGGTATTGCAATGTTGTCTGCGAGAAGTGCCAACGGGCTGAGCATATCGGGAAAGACTGCAAGGTCACCACTTTGAATGGGAAGCCGAACATCAATGGACTGAAGAAGTGTTATGAATGTGGACAGACGGGCCATTTCAGAAACGCATGCCCCAACAAGAGAAAAGATGGCGGGCCACCCCGTGGTAGAGCTTTTAATGTTAATGCAAGGGATGCACGCGATAACCCCAACTTGGTGACAGGTATATTCAAAATTAACAATCTTTTAGCTTCTGTCTTGTTTGATACTGGTGCGGATAGAAGTTATGTATGTAGACATTTTTGCGATAAGATTAATTGGTCATTAGTCCCGTTAAAAGAAAGTATGCTTGTCGAGGTCGCCAATGGAAAACTTGAAAAGGTTGACCACATTGGTCGAGGAGCTATTATCAACATAGCTGGCGCAGATTTCGAAATTGATTTGATACCTATCAAACTGGGAAGTTTTGACGTGATCGTCGGTATGGATTGGTTGAGCAAGATAAAGGCCGATATTATCTGTGTAGATAAAGCTCTTCGTATACCACAAGGAGATGGCGAACCACTGGTTATCTATGGAGAGAGATGTACCTCGAAGTTGAACTTCATTAGTTGCGTGAAAGCGTAAAAGATTATGAAGAAGGGATGTTTTGCTGTCCTAGCGCATGTGAAAGCGGTAGAAACTGAGGTGAAGAGCGTGAACGACGTTCGAATTATGAACGAATTTTCTGATGTCTTCCCAGAGGAATTACCTGGATTGCCGCCGTAGAGAGCAGTAGAGTTTCAGATTGATTTAGTGCCAGGAGCTGCACCTGTAGCTCGCGCACCTTAAAGACTCGCACCTTCCGAGATGCAAGAATTACAGAGCCAACTACAAGAACTGTTAGACCGTGAATTTATCTAACCAAGTTTCTCGCCTTGGGGCACACCTGTGTTGTTTGTGAAGAAGAAGGATGGATCCTTCCGTATGTGTATCGACTACCGTGAACTCAACAAATTGACAATCAAGAATCGATATCCTCTTCCACGAATTGATGATCTTTTTGATCAACTAAAAGGATCGAGTGTCTACTCAAAGATCGATTTACGATCCGGTTATCACCAGTTGAGGGTGAAGGAAAGTGACGTGATGAAAACTGCATTCAGGACCCGTTATGGTCATTATGAGTTCCTCGTGATGCCATTCGGTTTGACAAATGCACCAGCCCTGTTCATGGACCTCATGAATTGTGTCTGCAAGCCGTACTTGGATAAGTTTGTTATCGTCTTCATAGATGATATTCTCATCTACTCTAAGAGCGAAGAAGAGCATGAGCAACACCTCCGACTAGTACTTGAACTCTTGAGACAAGAGTAACTTTACGCCAAATTCTCCAAGTGTGAATTTTGGTTGAAGGAAGTTCAATTTCTGGGTCATGTTGTGAGCGACCAGGGTATCAAAGTTGATCCCGCCAAGATTGAAGCCATCAGCAAGTGGGAGACCCCCACTACTCCGACGCATATTCGCCAATTCCTAGGTCTCACCGGTTATTACCGAAGGTTTATCAAAGGATTTTCTCTGATTACGCGTCCTTTGACCGCGCTGACTCACAAAGGGAAGAAGTTCATTTGGGAACCCGCACACGAATCAGCATTCCAAACTTTGAAGAAGAAGTTAACCACCGCACCTATCCTATCACTTCCTGAGGGCAGTGACGACTTTGTTGTTTATTGTGATGCATCGAAGAGTGGTTTTGGTTGTGTACTGATGCAACGATCAAAAGTTATTGCCTATGCCTCCTGCCAACTGAAGATTCACAAGCGAAACTACACTACTCACGATCTTGAACTTGGAGCCGTTGTCTTTGCGCTCAAATTGTGGAGACATTATTTGTATGGAACTAAGAGTACTATCTTCACCGACCACAAGAGCCTCCAGCACATCTTTGATCAGAAGCAACTAAATATGAGACAGCGTCGATGGATCGAGACGCTCAACGAATACGATTGTGAACTCCGTTATCACCCTGGCAAGGCCAATGTTGTAGCTGATGCCTTAAGCCGAAAGGAGAGGACTGCACCTCTTTGTGTTAGGGCTCTGAACATCACCATCCATTCGAACCTCAACAGCCAGATCAGAGTAGCCCAAGATGAGGCTCTCAAGGAGGAGAATATATCTCATGAACATTTGAACATACTTGTCTCTCGATTCGAGGTTAGGGAGTCTGGACTCCGATGTTATGCCGGAAGAATTTGGGTACCTTGTTATGGAGATCTACGAAACCTGATACTTGATGAGGCACACAAATCGAGATATTCGATTCACCCTGGAGCAGGAAAAATGTACCACGACCTTAAAGAACAGTATTGGTGGTCGAATCTTAAGAAGGACGTTGCGACTTATGTTGGTAAATGTTTGACTTGCTCGAAGGTTAAAGCCGAGCATCAGAGACCTTCTGGGTTACTTCAGCAACCGGAGATCCCACAATGGAAGTAGGAAAGGATCACAATGGATTTCATTACTAAGCTGCCAAAGACGGTGGGCGGATACGATACTATTTGGGTTATTGTTGACCGCCTCACCAAATCTGCACACTTCCTAGCGATGAAGGAAATAGATACGATGGAAAGACTTGCTCAATTATACATCAAGGAGGTTGTATCTCGTCATGGTGTACCTTTATCGATCATCTCTGATCGCGATCCCCGTTTTGCTTCTAGATTCTGGCGTTCTTTGCAAGAAGCCATGGGAACTCGTCTTGACATGAGTACTGCTTCTCATCCTCAGACTGACGGGCAAAGTGAACGAACGATTCAGACCTTGGAAGACATGTTGCGTGCATGCGTTATTGAATTTGGAAAGGCCTGGGAAAGGCATTTGCCACTCGCCGAATTCTCGTACAACAACAGTTATCACTCGAGCATTAATGCTGCACCTTTTGAAGCATTGTATGGTCGCAAGTGCCGATCTCCTATTTGTTGGGCCGAAGTAGGCGAAAAGCAAATCACCGGACCCGAGGTAGTCCATGAAACCACGGAGAAGATTGCTCAGATTCAAGCTAGACTTAAGACTGCCCGTGATCGCCAAAAGAGTTATGCCAATCTTAAACGTAAGGACTTTGAATTCAACATTGGTGATCGTGTAATGTTAAAGGTTGCACCTTGGAAATGTGTGATCCGTTTTGGAAAACGTGGAAAGTCAAACCCACGATACATTGGTCCTTTTGAAATGTTGGAATGTGTTGGACCCGTTGCATACCGTTTGGATTTACCAGCACAATTGAGCTCAGTTCATCCTACCTTCCATGTGTCAAACTTGAAGAAGTGTCTTGCTGCACCTGAACTTATCATACCACTTGAGGAACTTACGATTGATGACAAACTCCACTTTGTGGAGGAACCTGTTGAAATTATGGATCGTGAGATCAAAAATTTGAAACGCAACAAGATTCCGATAGTCCGAGTGCGATGGAATGCCAAACGAGGACCTGAATTTACTTGGGAACGAGAGGATCAAATGATGCGGAAGTATCCTCACCTTTTCCCGACTCCTCCATCTACCTCAGCTTAAAATTTCGGGACGAAATTTTCTTTAACAGGTGGGTAATGTAATGACCCTGGATTTTCCAAACGTTTATTTATTAATAATAATTATTATTAATACGTGTGATTAATCGAATGTATGTTATTACATTTACATGTTGCTATGATTAACCGTACATGACTTTTAAGTGCCCGAAACGTCTTTGTGACACACGAAACTTCACGAATAATATTTTTAAGTATTATTTACATTCATGATTAAGTTTTATTAATCATTTTAATTAACTAAAGTTGTTAGTTAGTTACTTGGGCTTTTAATTGGATTAACTTGTTAATTACATACATACTTGGGCTTTTATTTGAACTTGGGCCTTTACTAGTGTTATTGGACTTTAGAAGACCACCCTACATTTTAAGTGGACTTAGCTAGCCCACTCTTCCTTGTAAGTATTATTTAGAACATGTAACTAGTTAGTTAAGGCTTTTAGAATCTATTTAACTTGTTATCCCCATGCATAGCCATCTTTTATCCAACTTTTTTCAAGCTTTTCATGCAAGTGACCAACAAATCTTTCCTTCCCTCTCTTTTTCTCAGCTGGCCGTGGCCTTTCATGTGCACAAGAGGGTTGGTTTTCAAATTTTATTACTTACTTACTCACTTCATTCTTCATTCCAAAACACACACATACTTGCTTCATTTCTCTCTCAATTCTTTCTACATTCTTGTAAGTAACTTGAAGCATTCCTTCCTTCTTTTTTCTTGCCAAAACCGTGACCATTAACACTCTTCATCATCATCATTCTTTGTTTGTTTAAAGCTTTTGTTACTTGTGTTGATTACTAGTAGTTGTTTGCTTACTTACTTACTTGTTTTCAAGAATCAAACTACCTAGTTTATTCTTCTTTTATCTTGTATCTTCAAGAACACATAAGAACTTAACTTACTAGTTATGTTCTACGTACACTTTCTTAAATGATTGCAAGTTCATGTGTTGATTAAAATCATACTTGTAGTTCTTGAAGTAAACTTAAAGTTTACTTTACTTGAAGATCAAACTTTGGTTGAATCTTTAAAAGTATGAACAACCATGAACCTTTTACTTGTTTATTTAGTTTTACTTGCACTTTAATTTTATGATTTTGGTTGTTGTTGGTCAAGTACTACAAGTTAGCCTTGATCTCATTAATCTTGAACTAAAAGTTAACTTTGAAAGTTCAAGAACACACAAATAAGTTTTCTTTAAATATAACTTTGTATACTTATGCTTGATCTAGACTTTTGAGTCTTGGATCTTCAAGATCTAACTAAGAACTATGTTCTACATCTTAAGATCTTGATTAGTTAGTTTAATTTCAAGTTTGTAACTTGTTATTAGCTTTAAAGTCCATATATGTGTTAGATCTAAGACTTTGATGTAACTTTGGTTCATCAAACTTCTTACAACTCTTAAGTGAGTTGTGCTTCATGTCTTAGACTTGCACTTGGGTTATGATGGTCAAATCAAGGTCAAGATGATGCAAACACATCAATGAGTTGTACACTTGAAACTATATGCATCAAGAATGAGAACCGTGATAAGCATCGAGCACCGGAACCCATTATTTTCTGTTTACTGTCTTCTACCTACTGTTTTGGTGATTCTGTAACAGACCAGTAGACCTGGGCTGTTGTGATTATGATTTTCAAATATACCTTTTCGAGTAGATAACTTTTCATATAAGACTCGTCTTAATCCGAGTTACGGTTTAGGATTTATGGCCCTCCGATCGTCACTATGTCCTTTTAACGTTGTGCAGAAATTTCTGACCTACTCGTACTTAGACCGTCGCCACGGTCAAACGAAGACGAGTTTGCTTCTGTAAATTTTACCACACTTAAAGGACTCATATACGGAGCCATGGCCGCTGGTCTCACCTTAATTCAGTAAGGGTATAGGCCGTGGTGACTGATCAAAGTCAGCCTTTGTTTTAAACTACTTTCATAAATGAAACTTACTTTACGCCTTTTGTTTGATGATGAATGATGATGACCTTTAAGACCTTATTTACATACTTTTAAACCTATTAAGACAATTTACTGACTTAGTACTATTTGCCTTAGGTTGAGGATCTTCGGACCGATTACTTGCACACCTTTTTCGAACCGACTTTACGACTACATTATCATTGTGAATTATAGCATTCCCTTTTTACTTTAACTTATTTTGGGAACTGAGATTACATGCGGATTTTATGTTTTACATACTAGGCACGAGTACTTAAACTTATATATGTGTGGGTTATACAACGACATAAACATTCCCTTTAGCTCGGTAACGTTTAATCATTGATTTTTGAACCGTGAACGCGAATCTTAGATATGGATCCATAGGGTTTGACATCCCCACTCGAGCTAGTAGTGCTAGCATTTAACGAGTGTTTAATACTTCGTAGACATACGCACTTGCCAAGTGTACTTTCAGGGGGTATAAACGTTAAGTTAGTTACCAAGTGCCCACGGTTAACATATACTTTATCATACTGTTTTGAAACGCTCTTTGTAGCACTGAAATCTCGTGGCCTACCTTACATTACTATTATACTTAAACTATAGCTCACCAACCTTTGTGTTGACGTTTTTAAGCATGTTTTTCTCAGATGCTTGAGGTTAGCTTCCGCTGTGTACTAGTCGTGCTGTAGACACCCGCTGCTTAGAGTTGTCATCGCATGAACTACTTTACCTTGCATTCAAACTTTAGTACTTTTGAACTATGACTTGTAACGACCATTGTGGTCACATACACTTATTATTTGCTTCTACTTAGTGAAGCATGCTTTTGGATTGTAAAACATTCGATGTTGGTTTAGACATCACTTTATTAATGAATGCAAACTCTTTTTGAAAACACATATAGTACTTAACCTTGTAATGATCCTGTTGTTGATGATTCGTACACGATGGTTTTGTACGGGGCATCACAAATATTGTTAATGATAATAATAGTATTGATAATAATATCATCACTTGTATCAAATTTTATATATATTTATATAGTTTATATTTATATTTATCTGTATACACATTCATTTATAATTAATGGTTCGTGAATCATCGAAAATAGTCAAAGGTCAAAGGTAATTGAATATGTAAACCTAGTTCCAAACTTTTCGAGACTTAAGATTATAGACTTTGCTTATCGTGTCGGAATTATATAAAGATTAAAGTTTAAATTTGGTCGGAAATTTCCGGGTCATTACAGTACCTACCCGTTAAAGAAATTTCTTCCCCGAAATTTGATAGAGGTCGTCATGGATAACAATAAGAATGTTTTCATGACGAATATGAGGTGATAATGGGGTTTTATCATTATTGAGAGATATAGATAAAACGATTCGATCATGTGAAGCGTACGATTAAAGCTATCACAAAAGAGTGAAATGAGTAAATATATATATTCGTTTCAACCGATGACGTAGTTACGATTGATTTCCGGAATTCAAGGGATTTAGGGAAAATCTTACGGAATAAGATTTGGTTCTTTGGCGATTTAGGAAAAACAGGATCTTCTTTGATTATATGCAATAATCTATTTCGATTGCTCTGTCGGATATTTCACTATAAATCTACCCCCTTTGTTTCCATATCTCACATCCTATTCTTTCTCCTCAGTTCATACTTTAAAGCGTTCATTAATATGCTCCATCCAGTACTGATTCTTGATATACTCTTAACTTTTATATCTATTATTCTTCTTTTTCATCTACCACTAGAAGAATCTATTTACTTCTACTATACTCTTGTGTTTATAGTGTTTCTAGTTCTCCCGTGTCTCTATATTGCTATCTGTATTGATATACACTGTTTGTAATTTTGGGGTTATTATCGAGCTTTATATTCTTCATTATTTTTCGGAGCTTCATGCTTTTCGTTTTCTCTTCCCGACTTCGAGTCAAGCGAGTAATGGTTCGGAATTCGTAGGTTTGAAATTCGAAATGAACATAGCTAATGTTCTAAGAAAGAAATGGTAATGGAACGATTTTGATTTGTCAAGTTACCAAAATATTCGAAAAGATAGAACTATCAAGATGATATGTTCTTAATATGTTTGGAGATTAGATAGAATGTAAGAGTCGTGTAATATGGCACATGATGATGGTACTGTGAATCATCACATTCCATTAGAAACTCAACATGACTTACTGTAATATAATGACGTTGATCAAGTGTCATTATATTATACTAATTCATGCTTCAGTTCCCAACACTTCTTCAAAACATTCATATTTGAATTTTTTCAGAATTTAGAAACTAACATAGTTTCTTTTATATTGAATCGTAGGTATTGCGAAGAGATAAATGTTTTCAGATAAGAACACTTATGAAAATATCTTCAGAAATATCGAGGATATTTATAATGAAAGATACGATGATATCTTAGAATGTTCAAGATAGGATAACGAAAAATATTTATCTGTGAAGGTTTATAATAAGGGGTAGGGTTCTTACTAACGGTTTCAGCAGGTACTGAATCATTTGGATCCTTTGAAGGCAGGTTCAGTCTTCGTGATTTATCCACAGCCTCTTTCATACTTTGCTCAATCCGTTTTCCAGTTCCAACCATACTATTCGTTATCCTCAAACTTTTGACTGTTAAAGTCGTTTATAGTTTTTGCTGCTTCATCAGCATTTCGAGAACTAGTTCAAAATTGGGATGTTTTTCAGAAACTTCACATTCGAAGTCTGTAAGTATTGGAGGTAGACGTCATATATACATATATAACTATTGATGTAGAAATGATGTGAGGTTACATGATATTGATTGTTGATTCCACCAAAGGGATGACGAGCTGCTGGTACATCTGCTGATGATGTCGTGGAATATAAAAGGTTCCCCGGTAACAACGGCGAAAGGATAACGTATATATATCGAGGTTATAATAAGACTAGTCTTACTGAGAATTCGAAGTTAACTTGCTAGAACTGTGACAAAATTGTCTACTTTGACGGGAAATTGCAAAGTTATTTTCGTTTAATAATTATGCCAAAGGAGCTAGTACAGATATGGGTTAAACATTTACTCAGTTTCCGAGAGTTTTTCAGGTGTATAACTACATGCAAAAATCTTTTCTTCCTTAGATGAGGTGCGGTTGGTTCATTCTCTCGATTAAGGTATTTTCAAGAATCATGAATGGTTTGAACGCGGATTGTAATTGTCGAGGTACAAATAAGGTTTAAGGTGAAATCAAGTGGCAAACTTGAAGAATTGTTTAGTTTCATATGTTATAATCAGTATTTTAATTCATTTTAATTGTCTAAAGTTAGCAGTCCAATAGTCCAATAGTTCATATATAGTTTAATATATATAATTCGAATTAATTAATACGTATCGTGACCCGTGTACTGGTCTCAGTATTGATCACAACTCAAAATATATATATATATATATATATATATATATATATATATATATATATATATATATATATATATTTTGAAATCAACCTCAACCCTGTATAGCTAACTCCGTCATTTGCATATAGAGTGTCTATGGTTGTTCCAAGATAGATATATAGATGGGTCAATATGATATGTCGAAACCTTGTATACGTGTCCCGTTATTTAAAGTGCGTAAAATAAATAAATATGTATCATGACCCGTGTACAACTTATTGTCTCAGAATTAATCCGACGTATTGTGTACATGTGTCCCGATTTAAAGTGCGTAAAAATAAATAATATAAATTAAATGACGATAAATAAAATTGCAATAATTAAATTGCGATAAATAAAATGTAATCAGTTAGCTAGGAACAGTTAGCTAGGAACAGTTAGCGTGGATTCTTACCAAAATTTCAATTAGTTAATTCGTTTGTTTCTAACAAATTTTATTTTGTCCGATGTTTTTTCTTCATTATGCCACTTGTTGGATTCTGATAGATCAAAATTCAAATATGAAATTTGAATGGAAATGGTTATTCGGTGGTGAACGGATACGTATATCAGTGGTTGTAAGTAGGATAGTAATTGATCGTTGAATCAGATTCGAAGAATGTACAGTGTAACTTATTAATGTGAAATCTAAATATTCCTCTGGTACTACCTACCCGTTAAAATATTTTCACCATTAACAGTTTGTACAAAAGAATTTTTAATTACAATCCTTATGAAAACATATATACATATATATTTTCTTCAGATGTAATCATGGATCTAATGAGTTATTATAATATTAATCTCATTTGCTTTACGGCTAAAATTAGAGTACATAATCTCTAAAACATTAGAGATTACATAATCATCATGAAGAATGAAGATAATCGATGTAGAACGATATGTAGAGCGAAGATCATACTCGAAGTACAGATGGTGATATTGAGGCGGGTGATATTGATATCCGAAGTACAGATTGTGATGTTGAGGTTTACTACGCGGTTGTGGTTGCGGGTGATAAGGGTACTGTTGGCGTTGATGATGGTGGTGCTGATTATGCTGCTGGTGCTGCTACTGGTGTTTGTAACCTTCACACCATATTCTCTAAAGCCACTACCCGAGCGCGAAGCTCGTTGACTTCTTCTATTATATCGGGATGATTGACGGTTGGAGCGAGCAGATGAATAAGATTCGAAATATGGAATAGTATATAATCGTGACGAGATACTCTAGAAATGAGAGAAAAAAAATGGTCTTTCGAATAGGTTCGCCGGTAAGTGCTTCAGGTTCATCGACAAGAGGGCAATTTGGTGGATGGAAGGGATCACCTTCTTCTTGTCTCCAGTGATTTAGTATATTATGAACCCATCAGATGAATTGGGGATGGATGATTGGTTTGTTTATTCTAGTGACGCTGATTTCGGAGCTTAGGTGAACATCTATGTCGGAATAGCTGTTGGGTTCTGAAGAACTTGAACTAATGACGAGTTCCATTTCGTACTATTGAGTAAGGGGTCCTCGATGTGAAATGATTTTCGGATATCGGATGTTATTCTAACTATATAGGATATCTATATATATAATACTAAAGATTTTGTAGACTACAGAGGAATTTACGGCATATGTCAGGCAAGTCTACAGATGCGCTAAGATATGAATTATCAGATACGCTAAGATATGAATTTTGTCTATACACTATCAATGCAGTAAGTGCAGTGAGACGTGTCTAGCCTTATGAATGATAAGCAGGCAATTTCTTAAGGATGATAAGCAGATGATTTTCGACTAGAAATGATAAGCAAAACTTTTGACATGCAGACTCGGTCGAAGTCCAGACTCACTAATGCATCCTAACGACTTATCAGTTAGACACACTAATGCAGCCCTGGTTCGCTAAGACCACCGCTCTGATACCAACTGAAAGACAGTGGGGACGCATCCCACTCAATGCCTTCCCAGCTAACCGCCTGGTGACCACTGAGCGTACCTCAGACACTGATTTTACGGACTGCCTCTCGGAAACGTACAACCAACCCTAATAGGGACCGCGAGGAGTAAGAGCCAATGCTTCATCACAGGTAACACTGTGAGAACCCCCTCTACGATTAACCCGCTAATAAACAGCATTAAACCAGCTCTGATACCAACTGAAAGGACCACTTCCTAATCCATCCGGACAAAGTCCATATCGATTATAAACGAATCACAATAGTTGGTTACATCGCGAGGTACTTGACCTCTATATGATACATTTTACAAACGTTGCATTTATTCTTAAAAGAAAACCTTTCATTACATCAAGAGTTGACATGTACGCCTATCATTTCATAATATCCAAATGACCTAATCTGCTATTTACTTAATAATAATCTCTAATGAACTTCAATGACTCGAATGCAACGTCTTTTGAAATATGGCATGAATGGCCCCAAATAATATCCTTAATATGAGCTAATGCACAGCGGAAGATTTCTTTCAAGTCCTGAGAATAACATGCTTTAAAATGTCAACATAAAGTTGGTGAGATATAGGTTTGATGCTAGCAGCGTTATAACTATGGACCACAAGATTTCATATTTATAAACATAATACACTCGCAAGTGTATGAAAAGCATTCTAAGAGTTGAGCACTTGGTAACCATACTTAACATTTAATCATCATCGCATATTCTTATATATATAACATCGCTACACCGTACCAAGTGTAGTATACAAAACGAAGTACTGTGCAACCGTTAAAAACTGGTCGTCCAGCCCGGTTGGGGTTGTCAGGCCCGATAGATCTATCAACAAGATTCGCGTTTACACTACCCCATGTAAATAGTAGTTACCAAGTATAAAGAAATATGCCATGGTACAACTCAGCGTAGAATATATTTTTGATCACTTGTGTCCATAACGTAAATCATAAAATGCATGTATTCTCATCCCAAAATATTTAAAGTTTAAAAGGGGACTATATACTCACCATACTGTATTTTGTAGTAAAAATACATATAACATCATTGAACAAGTGTAGGGTTGGCTTTGGATTCACGAACCTATATCATTTGTATATTTATTAATATACATAATTGTAGTCGATCAATATATACATAAAGTGATTATATTTTTAACTTATATATTATGGATGTTTAATTTGTGTATATAGTCATAATAATTAATACTTATATAATTATATTAATATCCATATTTTATATATAATTGTTTGAGTGTTATATTAAAAATTAATAGTTTGTTATATGTCAGTATTTATATAATATTAATAAATTTTATATATATAGTTATGTGAAATTTTAATATAGTTATAGTATATGAAATAAATATATATATTTTATGTTCACAATGTTTATCTTTCTAAAAAGGTAGTTTTTGATATTAAATATAATAATGTAAAAAAAATCATGTTACTTAATAATAATTCATATATTGATAATATTATTAGTAATAACAATAATAATAGTAATAATTATAATTAGAATAATGATAATACTCAAATGATAAAATTAATTGTAATAGATATATTAATAATACTTTTAAGACTAATATCAATAATAATGGTTATAATACTTAGATTTATCATAATACTAATGATAATAATTTTAATACTAATAATAACAATAATAATAATAATAATAATAAAATGATAAATAAAATAATTCTACCTTCAAGTAAACCTTTTTAAAAATATATGTTGCGAGTCGGGCTCGAACTCGCGACCTCCTGCACACTCGCACAACACTTGACCATCTGGCTGATGCCCGTTTTCTATTTTAAATTATAACTTAAAACTATTTAAACGCGGTATCTGTATTCCCTTCTCCTTCCTAAACTGTAATCGACTAGGACTCCATATCACAACCCAACTAATTATATGCTTGATTTATAAATGAATTTGGAACATAAATAGTCATTTACGGTTTGTTTGTATCAACAGAAGGCGATTAAAATAAAAAAAATATAGTTTGCTGTATCGTATAAAAATATATGAACTCTACACTTGATTTTGAAATTGAGAACGTTTTAGATAAAGGTTACAACATGAAACATATTCTAAATTCTACTTATAAACATTCTGTAACATCAATTTAATTCAAAACATCACAATAAATTTGAATTTCTTGTTGAACACCTCGATTGACTTTTTAATCTCAAAAGTTTGACTCTGAAATTCGTACTCAATAAAATGAATTAGGTTTTGAAACTTTGCAGAAAGTATCACGACATGAATTAGGTCACTTCTGCATTTTTAGTTTTTTAAAAAATGATTCAAATTCGGTTTTTGGCTAAAAAGTTGAAGAACAGGGGGACGACTCAGTTTCTTTAAGTCTTTATGTTTTTAATTTATGGAATTGCAGTAGATAAGTTTGTGTGTACAATTGGGTGTTTAATGAAAGAAGTCGACTGAATTATCTACATGAATTGATCGATTAAATAGAACCTGAGGTATCGAACTTCCCTCCTATCAAACAAGAACAGTAATTGAAAAAAAATAAAACAGATTTGGATAGCTAACTGCTTTTGGTTGCATTCTGGGATTTTATTCGATCTGTAATTCGTTTTAGGGACAAAACAAAATCCATCTACAGGTTTGAAAAGGAGATGAATTTTTTTCCAGTATTTATTTATATATAAACGTGTTTATATAATTATATACATATGTATATGTATTTATATATCTATATCAGTATTTTATAGATGTACATATATATTTATATATGTATCTGTGTTTCCATATTTTAATTATACATATCTGTATACGTTTATATATCTAATTTCCTTATTTTTTTTATTTAACTAATATAATTATATTAATACTATTAATAATACAAATAATTATATTACTAATAATAATATTATTGATAAATACTATAATATGAAAATATTAATACTATAATGATAATATTAATAATTTTAATTACTAGTAATGGTCATGATAATAATATTTCTATTAGTTACAATGGTATTAATATTTTTAATGATAATAATAGTATTGATAATAATATCATCACTTGTATCAAATTTTATATATATTTATATAGTTTATATTTATATTTATCTGTATACACATTCATTTATAATTAATGGTTCGTGAATCATCGAAAATAGTCAAAGGTCAAAGGTAATTGAATATGTAAACCTAGTTCCAAACTTTTCGAGACTTAAGATTATAGACTTTGCTTATCGTGCCGGAATTATATAAAGATTAAAGTTTAAATTTGGTCGGAAATTTCCGGGTCATTACATACATGCACTGTGCAAAGACAGTGTTCCTCGCTCTGAAATTGAGAGATCTGGAGTACTGAGTAGACATCTCTCTTCTGAGTATGAAGTTTGAAACAAAGTCATTGACTACAACATCTACTGCAGATCAGGAAATCACTCAAACATTCATGCTACTCAAGTTACTCTCTTGTGGTGTTTGGAAAGTGGAATCAAAGTAAATATTGCCTATCTAATGGCAACCAGGATGAGTGGACTCATCACCAAAACAACTCGAGGATTGCCTTATGAAATGCATCTAAACAAACTGTTTAGGCACCTCAAAATCATAAGTGATGACTCTCTTCCACTCACTCATAAACCAATCCTACCACCAAAAACAACAGGAGGATCAACCTCCAAACGAAGAAGAACTACCAATGAGGCAGGAACAAGCAGAGGAGCTATTGAGATATCAGACAGTGAAAATGAAGAAGAAAATGAACCGGTGAGGGATCTTGGGGTCAATGCCAAGATGAATAAGATCTATCAGACTCAAATCAAAAGTCTGAAAAAGGAATCAAAAATGAAGAAGTTACTTAAAAGAGTGATCAGAAGCTTGACCCGTAGGTCAGGAAATGAGGAGGAAGATGATTCAAGTGAAGAATTCTAACAAACTCTCGTAAAACTTTCTATGGTTGAATGGTTGAATGTTTAAAACAAAATGTTTGGAGAACTTTAATGTGTGTGTTTAATGAAGTATTTGTGTGTGCTTATTACATGCCTTTAATCAAAAATACCAAGCATGTCAGATTTATATACGGCTGAACTACGGTCGACCGTGAGCCCAACCGTGTGTGTTCTGTACCAACAGTGAGTTTAAATTTTTCCAAAACAATTAATCCACGGCTTACATCACGGATGACCAAAGCTCAACTGCAAAATAAACCTTGCATAAACTAACAAATCATTTTGTCCTATTAGGCTCAATAATTTCTCTCAAGTGAAAATTGACTTGTTAACCAAAAGACTTTACTCATTTAACCTGCCTCTCTTGTGAAAAAGTAAAAGTAGTTCCTAGTAGGTCTCTATAAATACTAGCACACTTAACTAAAACTCGTACCCACCTTCACAATCCCTAAAAACCCACAACCAAATCATGAGACAAATTACCGAAGGAAGAGAAGTGTCAACCCATCAACTCTCAACCTATTCGCTGGCCAACTTCTCTAGTGTGAATTGGAATGTCTTTCTCAATCTTCGAGGACCTCTATATCTTCTTCATGTGAATGAGTTCTATGAAAACTTCCAATTCAATGATGATATGAAGATATCATTCACTCTCTATGGCAAAAGCTATTCCTTGACAATTGAAGAATTTGGAAACATCATGGATGTTCCAAGTAACGAGATCAAATTTTTTCTTAACCCAAACTCATTTGATGAGTTTCCGGAATGGTTGGAAAAAGAATGTGTTCTTGAAACACTGAGTGAAGGACCACTCAAATTTGAATCCATCAACAAAGAGGGTTTCTAAGTGCATCACCTTGCTTCAACATATGATCTATGGCAACAGATCATCTCCATAAACGTATATGGAAAGGGTGAATTACTTTGGAGAATGAATGCAAATGAGGTTACTCTTTTGTGGTGTCTCATACACTCACTTAAGGTAAACATTGCATTTCTGATGGCATCTAGAATGCAACAGGTAGCTCAAGAACCCTTCTTGAAACTACCTTATGGCCTTCACTTAACTAAACTCTTTGCTCATCTCAAATTGACGACTTCCTATCACTACACTGCTCAAGTCTTGTCTTACCCGATTTGCAGAGCTTCAACCAGACCATTTTTTGAACCTTCTCTTGATAACCTTCCAAACTTTAACCTCCTTGCGACCACAGGACAAATCAATGTCATTCACAAAAATGTTCTAAAAATCGGACGACATCTAAACAAGCTAGAAGGAATTATAAGAGACACTCATCACTACATTCACCTCAAGAAATAGGCCAAGGCAATTTGAAGAATGCCTATCTATACATCCAATTTATGTGTCTTCCATGCATATTTTCATATATGCATCACTATGTTTCGTGCTCACTTTGAATAAAATGTTTGCTTGTTGTGTTTTAATATATATGTTTTTCCAACGTGCACAATTTAAGGGGGAGTTTTGTTCTAAGGGCGAGCTTAGTTCTAGGGGGAGCTAACCTTTTTGCTTTGACAAAAGGGGGAGAAAGATGGATACAAGTGATTGTTAACACTTGCGAATTTATAGCAAAATATCCCTCATCACTTGTATGTTTGTCATCACCAAAAAGGGGGAGAATGTTGGTTGAATGTGGGTTAATACACTAAACAATAAACTTAAGTATAATTAACCAAAGTGTAATTAACCAAAGAATATGTTTTGATGATGACACACACATACGCATAAGTGATGACTGACATCTTAACATAAAACACGCAAGGTCACTAATCCATACTTTATCTTGCAAACGACCAAGTCAAACATAGGTTAAAGAATGAAATTAAAAGTTCAGGTAAACACACGGTCGAGGTACGATCGACCGCATAGTCAATCGTAAAACCCCAAACTGAATTGCAACGCAGTTTTGTGAAAACAAGTTGCACGGTCACCACCACGGTCAACTGCAGTGCGACCGCAGTTTCTTCTGTCACCGTTTTTAACCAAATAAAGTTTGACTAGTTCCCGACATCTATAATTCATGAAACCTTTCTCAACATGCTTAGAATAGATGCCTTCTCCATACTCAATTGAGTTTTGGTCATAAAAACACTAATTTTGATTAATTACACCTAATGACATCTTAATGACAAATTAACCAGGATTAGGCATAACACATAAGTGTTAATCAACAACTTGTGATCTTAATTCTTATCTAGATATCCTTAGTATGATCATCAAGTACCAACACACTTAAGCCAATATCACTAGAACAATAATTGCTATTAGAAATGACTTAGTGATTAATTAAGGTTAAATGAAGAACAATGCTCTCAAGGTTAAACTAGAAATGACTTGTAATCCTAAAACACACTTAGATACATTTAGGATGGTCACCAAGTCCCAACTAGAGATTGCTCTTCCCTTGTGCATGTGTTTGACATTAATGTGTGCTTACACATTAATCATGTAATGTGTTATATTACACATTAAACTTATTAAGTGCTTGAATTATAAGTTGTGCAAGTATCTATATGATTGATCCTAGAATAACTATCTCTTGCTATGTGAGTATTACTTGCTACTTGCTAATAATGCTTAATACTCATAAACTTGTCAACTTGATTAATATGTTTGCCATGTGCTCATTAGTTAGGATTCAAGTAACTAACCTACTCTAATAGATTAAGTGTAAAATGGTTCATAATGAAACTATAGTCAATTGTCTATTTGGTCTAGTCTAAGTAACTAAGTGTGATTGCTTGTTCAAGAATAACTTAACCTTAATGTCTCTACATACTTCATGATTATCTTATAGAGACATTATTCAATTAATCCCTAACTAAACTCAAATGAAACATGACTTGTGATTTATTGGAACTAGGAAGTTAATGATATAGTGACTAGCCTTTAGAATTGAACCAAGAGCATTAATGTGACTAAATAAGTCTTGACCAAACTGAAATTTCCCTAAATATCAATCAAGACACTTCTCCAAGAATGTTGGGTTTATCACTTTTGGAATGATTAGTCACTTTCATGCAATAAGACTAAATCTCACACACTTAATCCATATAGTACTTGTATAGGATGTTTGGTTTCTTTTGCAGGTGCTAGAAGGAGTAAAGGTGCCAAAATGTGGTGTTCAAATCTAAGTCAAACGGCTATACAACGGATACCAATTTTGGACTGGAGCACGCACGGTCGCACCACGGTCGACCGTGCAGGCAACTGTGTATCAACGGCTATTTTTTGAATCCCACTATAAAAGGCAAACATTTAAGAGCATTTGAAGCAGACCCTCTTGCACATTTCAAAGGCTTATCTTCGGTGTGAAATGTCCCGTTCTTATTGATTAAAAACGTTCCATATTAATTGATTTCGTTGCGAGGTTTTGACCTCTATATGAGACGTTTTTCAAAGACTGCATTCATTTTTAAAACAAACCATAACCTTTATTTCATAAATAAAGGTTTAAAAAAACTTTACGTAGATTATCAAATAATGATAATCTAAAATATCTTGTTTACACACGACCATTACATAATGGTTTACAATACAAATATGTTACATCGAAATCAGTTTCTTGAATGCAGTTTTTACACAATATCATACAAACATGGACTCCAAATCTTGTCCTTATTTTAGTATGCAACAGCGGAAGCTCTTAGTATTCACCTGAGAATAAACATGCTTTAAACGTCAACAAAAATGTTGGTGAGTTATAGGTTTAACCTATATATATATATCAAATCGTAACAATAGACCACAAGATTTCATATTTCAATACACATCCCATACATAGAGATAAAAATCATTCATATGGTGAACACCTGGTAACCGACATTAACAAGATGCATATATAAGAATATCCCCATCATTCCGGGACACCCTTCGGATATGATATAAATTTCGAAGTACTAAAGCATCCGGTACTTTGGATGGGGTTGTTAGGCCCAATAGATCTATCTTTAGGATTCGCGTCAATTAGGGTGTATGTTCCCTAATTCTTAGATTACCAGACTTAATAAAAAGGGGCATATTCGATTTCGATAATTCAACCATAGAATGTAGTTTCACGTACTTGTGTCTATTTTGTAAATCATTTATAAAACCTGCATGTATTCTCATCCCAAAAATATTAGATTTTAAAAGTGGGACTATAACTCACTTTCACAGATTTTTACTTCGTCAGGAAGTAAGACTTGGCCACTGGTTGATTCACGAACCTATAACAATATATACATATATATCAAAGTATGTTCAAAATATATTTACAACACTTTTAATATATTTTGATGTTTTAAGTTTATTAAGTCAGCTGTCCTCGTTAGTAACCTACAACTAGTTGTCCACAGTTAGATGTACAGAAATAAATCGATAAATATTATCTTGAATCAATCCACGACCTAGTGTATACGTATCTCAGTATTGATCACAACTCAAACTATATATATTTTGGAATCAACCTCAACCCTGTATAGCTAACTCCAACATTCACATATAGAGTGTCTATGGTTGTTCCGAAATATATATAGATGTGTCGACATGATAGGTCGAAATATTGTATACGTGTCTATGGTATCTCAAGATTACATAATATACAATACAAGTTGATTAAGTTATGATTGGAATAGATTTGTTACCAATTTTCACGTAGCTAAAATGAGAAAAATTATCCAATCTTGTTTTACCCATAACTTCTTCATTTTAAATCCGTTTTGATTGAATCAAATTGCTATGGTTTCATATTGAACTCTATTTTATTAATATAAATAGAAAAAGTATAGGTTTATAGTCGGAAAAATAAGTTACAAGTCGTTTTTGTAAAGGTAGTCATTTCAGTCGAAAGAACGACGTCTAGATGACCATTTTAGAAAACATACTTCCACTTTGAGTTTAACCATAATTTTTGGCTATAGTTTCATGTTCATAATAAAAATCATTTTCTCAGAATAACAACTTTTAAATTAAAGTTTATCATAGTTTTTAATTAACTAACCCAAAACAGCCCGCGGTGTTACTACGACGGCGTAAATCCGGTTTTACGGTGTTTTTCGTGTTTCCAGGTTTTAAATCATTAAGTTAGCATATCATATAGATATAGAACATGTGTTTAGTTGATTTTAAAAGTTAAGTTAGAAAGATTAACTTTTATTTACGAACAAGTTTAGAATTAACTAAACTATGTTCTAGTGATTACAAGTTTAAACCTTCGAATAAGATAGCTTTATATGTATGAATTGAATGATGTTATGAACATCATTACTACCTCAAGTTCCTTGGATAAACCTACTGGAAATGAGAAAAATAGATCTAGCTTCAAAGGATCCTTGGATGGCTTGAAAGTTCTTGAAGCAGAATCATGACACGAAAACAATTTCAAGTAAGATTTCCACTCGAAATAAGATTGTTATAGTTATAGAAATTGAATTAAAGTTTGAATATGATTATTACCTTGTATTAGAAAGATAACCTAATTTAAGTAACAAAGGTTTCTTGATCTTGGATGATTACTTGGAATGGATTTAGAAAACTTGGAAGTAAACTTGCAATCTTGGAAGTATTCTTGATTTTATGAAACTAGAACTTTTGGAATTTATGAAGAACACTTAGAACTTGAAGATAGAACTTGAGAGAGATCAATTAGATGAATAAAATTGAAGAATGAAAGTGTTTGTAGGTGTTTTTGGTCGTTGGTGTATGGATTAGATATAAAGGATATGTAATTTTGTTTTCATGTAAATAAGTCATGAATGATTACTCATATTTTTGTAATTTTATGAGATATTTCATGCTAGTTACCAAATGATGGTTCCCACATGTGTTAGGTGACTCACATGGGCTGCTTTAGAGCTGATCATTGGAGTGTATATACCAATAGTACATACATCTAAAAGCTGTGTATTGTACGAGTACGAATACGGGTGCATACGAGTAGAATTGTTGATGAAACTGAACGAGGATGTAATTGTAAGCATTTTTGTTAAGTAGAAGTATTTTGATAAGTGTCTTGAAGTCTTTCAAAAGTGTATGAATACATATTAAAACACTACATGTATATACATTTTAACTGAGTCGTTAAGTCATCGTTAGTCGTTACATGTAAATGTTGTTTTGAAACCTTTAGGTTAACGATCTTGTTGAATGTTGTTAACCCATTGTTTATTATAACAAATGAGATGTTAAATTGTTATATTATCATGATATTATGATATATAATATATCTTAGTATGATGTATATATAGTTAAATGTCGTTACAACGATAATCGTTACATATATGTCTCGTTTCGAAATCATTAAGTTAGTAGTCTTATTTTTACATATGTATTTCATTGTTAATACACTTAATAATATATTTACTTATAATTTAACATAATTAACCAAGTGTATCAATATCTTAATATGATTCATATGTACCTAGTAAGACGTTGTTATAACGATAATCGTTATATATATCGTTTTCGAGTTTCTTAAATTAATAGACTCATTTTTATATATATAACTCATTGTTAAAATACCTAATGAGATACATACTTATAATAAAATCATGTTAACTATAAATATAACCATATATATGTCATCGTATAGTTTTTACAAGTTTTAACGTTCGTGAATCACCGGTCAACTTGGGTAGTCAATTGTCTATATGAAACCTATTTCAGTTAATCAAGTCTTAACAAGTTTGATTGCTTAACATGTTGGAAACACTTAATCATGTAAATAACAATTTCATTTAATATATATATAAACATGGAAAAGTTCGGGTCACTACAGTACCTACCCGTTAAATAAATTTCGTTCTGAAATTTTAAGCAGTTGGAGGTGTTGACGTATCTTCTGGAAATAAATGCGGGTATTTCTTCTTCATCTGATCTTCTCGTTCCCAGGTGAACTCGGGTCCTCTACGAGAATTCCATCGAACCTTAACAATTGGTATCTTATTTTGCTTAAGTCTTTTAACCTCACGATCCATTATTTCGACGGGTTCTTCGATAAATTGAAGTTTTTCGTTGATTTGGATTTCATCTAACGGAATAGTGAGATCTTCTTTAGCAAAACATTTCTTCAAATTCGAGACGTGGAAAGTGTTATGTACAGCCGCGAGTTGTTGAGGTAACTCAAGTCGGTAAGCTACTGGTCCGACAAGATCAATAATCTTGAATGGTCCAATATACCTTGGATTTAATTTCCCTCGTTTACCAAATCGAACAACGCCTTTCCAAGGTGCAACTTTAAGCATGACCATCTCTCCAATTTAAAATTCTATATCTTTTCTTTTAATGTCAGCGTAGCTCTTTTGTCGACTTTGGGCGATTTTCAACCGTTGTTGAATTTGGATGATCTTCTCGGTAGTTTCTTGTATTATCTCTGGACTCGTAATCTGTCTATCCCCCACTTCACTCCAACAAATCGGAGACCTGCACTTTCTTCCATAAAGTGCTTCAAATGGCGCCATCTCAATGCTTGAATGGTAGCTGTTGTTGTAGGAAAATTCTGCTAACGGTAGATGTCGATCCCAACTGTTTCCGAAATCAATAACACAAGCTCGTAGCATGTCTTCAAGCGTTTGTATCGTCCTTTCGCTCTGACCATCATTTTGTGGATGATAGGCAGTACTCATGTCTAGATGAGTTCCCAATGCTTGCTGTAATGTCTGCCAGAATCTTGAAATAAATCTGCCATCCCTATCAGAGATAATAGAGATTGGTATTCCATGTCTGGAGACGACTTCCTTCAAATACAGTCGTGCTAACTTCTCCATCTTGTCATCTTCTCTTATTGGCAGAAAGTGTGCTGACTTGGTGAGACGATCAACTATTACCCAAATAGTATCATAACCACTTGCAGTCCTTGGAAATTTAGTAATGAAATCCATGGTAATGTTTTCTCATTTCCATTCCGGGATTTCAGGTTGTTGTAGTAGACCTGATGGTTTCTGATGTTCAGCTTTAACCTTAGAACACGTCAAACATTCTCCTACATATTTAGCAATATTGGCTTTCATACCTGGCCACCAAAAATGTTTCTTAAGATCCTTGTACATCTTCCCCGTTCCAGGATGTATTGAGTATCTGGTTTTATGAGCTTCTCTAAGTACCATTTCTCTCATATCTCCAAATTTTGGTACCCAAATTCTTTCAGCCCTATACCGGGTTCCGTCTTCCCGAATATTAAGATGCTTCTCCGATCCTTTGGGTATTTCATCCTTTAAATTTCCCTCTTTTAAAACTCCTTGTTGCGCCTCCTTTATTTGAGTAGTAAGGTTAGTGTGAATCATTATATTCATAGATTTTACTCGAATGGGTTCTCTGTCCTCTCTGCTCAAGGCGTCGGCTACCACATTTGCCTTCCCTGGGTGGTAACGAATCTCAAAACAACCGCGCCTAATTCCAAATCATGCGTCGTATAATTTTGCTCGTGAATCTTTAATTGTCTAGACGCATAAGCAATCACCTTCGTTCGTTGCATTAATACACAACCGAGACCTTGCTTTGATGCGTCACAATAAATCACAAAATCATCATTCCCTTCAGGTAATGACAATATAGGTGCCGTAGTTAGCTTTTTCTTCAATAACTGAAACGCTTTCTCTTGTTCATCCTTCCATTCAAATTTCTTCCCTTTATGCGTTAATGCAGTCAAGGGTTTTGCTATTCTGGAAAAGTCTTGGATGAACCTTCTGTAGTAACCAGCTAGTCTTAAAAATTGACGTATATGCTTCGGAGTTTTTGGGGTTTCCCACTTTTCAACAGTTTCTATCTTTGCTGGATCCACCTTAATACCTTTTTTGTTCACTATGTGACCGAGGAATTGAACTTCTTCCAACCAAAATGCACACTTTGAAAATTTAGCGTACAATTCTTCCTTCCTCAATACTTCTAACACCTTTCTCAAATGTTCACCGTGTTCTTGGTCATTCTTTGAGTAAATAAGTATGTCATCAATGAAAACAATGACAAACTTGTCAAGGTATGGTCCACACACTCGGTTCGTAAGGTCCATGAACACAGCTGGTGCATTAGTTAAACCAAACGGCATGACCATAAACTCGTAATGACCGTAACGTGTTCTGAAAGCAGTCTTTGGAATATCATCTTCTTTCACCCGCATTTGATGATACCCGGAACGTAAGTCAATCTTTGAATAAATAGACGAGCCTTGTAGTTGATCAAATAAGTCGTCGATTCTCGGTAGTGGGTAGCGGTTCTTGATGGTAAGTTTGTTCAACTCTCGGTAGTCGATACACAACCTGAATGTACCATCTTTCTTCTTGACAAACAAAACAGGAGCTCCCCACGGTGATGTGCTTGGTCGAATGAAACCACGCTCTAAAAGTTCTTGTAATTGGCTTTGCAGTTCTTTCATCTCGCTGGGTGCGAGTCTGTAAGGAGCACGAGCTATTGGTGCAGCTCCTGGTACAAGATCTATTTGAAATTCAACGGATCGATGTGGGGGTAATCCCGGTAATTCTTTCGGAAATACATTGGGAAATTCTTTTGCGACGGGAACATCATTGATGCTCTTTTCTTCAGTTTGTACTTTCTCGATGTGTGCTAGAACAGCATAGCAACCTTTTCTTATTAGTTTTTGTGCCTTCAAATTACTAATAAGATGTAGCTTCGTGTTGCCCTTTTCTCCGTACACCATTAAGGGTTTTCCTTTTTCTCGTATAATGCGAATTGCATTTTTGTAACAAACGATCTCTGCTTTCACTTCTTTCAACCAGTCCATACCGATTATCACATCAAAACTCCCTAACTCTACTGGTATCAAGTCAATCTTAAATGTTTCGCTAACCAGTTTAATTTCTCGATTCCGACATATATTATCTGCTGAAATTAATTTACCATTTGCTAATTCGAGTAAAAATTTACTATCCAACGGCGTCAATGGACAACTTAATTTAGCACGAAAATCTCTACTCATATAGCTTCTATCCACACCCGAATCAAATAAAACGTAAGTAGATTTATTGTCAATAAGAAATGTACCCGTAACAAGCTCCGGGTCTTCCTGTGCCTCTGCCGCATTAATATTGAAAACTCTTCCGCGGCCTTGTCCATTCGTGTTCTCCTGGTTCGGGCAATTTCTAATAATGTGGCCCGGTTTTCCACATTTATGACAAACTACATTGGCATAACTTGCTCCGACACTACTTGCTCCGCCATTACTCGTTCCGACACCAGTTGTTCCTTTCGTTCTGTTAACCCCTGGTCCGTAGACCTCACACTTCGCCGCGCTATGACCATTTCTTTTACACTTGTTGCAAAATTTGGTGCAGAACCCCGAGTGATACTTTTCACACCTTTAGCATAGCTGCTTCTGATTGTTGTTGTTGTTGCGATTGTTATTGTTGTTGGGACGATTGTTGTAGTTGCTGTTGTTGTTGTTGTTGTTGTTGTTGTTGTTGTTGTTGTTGTTGTTGTTGTTGTTGTTGTTGTTGTTGTTGTTGTTGTTGTTGTTGTTGTTGGGCCGTTTGTTGTAGTTGCGATTGATGTTGCGATTGTTGGGATAATTGTTGCGATTATTATTGTAATTGCTGTTGTTGTTGTATTGATGATTCTTATCACCGTTTTCCTCCCACTTTCTTTTGACTTGCTTCACATTGGCCTCTTCAGCCGTCTGTTCTTTAATTCTTTCCTCAACCTGGTTCACTAGTTTGTGAGCCATTCTACATACCTGTTGTATTGAGGCGGGCTCGTGTGAACTTATATCTTCTTGGATTCTTTCCGGTAATCCTTTCACAAACGCGTCGATCTTCTCTTCCTCATCTTCGAACGCTCTCGAACACAATAGGCACAATTCTGTGAATCGTCTTTCGTACGTGGTAATATCAAATCCTTGGGTTCGTAACCCTCTAAGTTCTGTCTTAAGCTTATTGACCTCGGTTCTAGGACGGTACTTCTCGTTCATCAAGTGCTTGAATGCTGACCACGGTAGTGCGTACACATCATCTTGTCCCACTTGCTCTAGATAGGTATTCCACCATGTTAACGCAGAACCTGTGAAGGTATGCGTAGTGTACTTCACTTTGTCCTCTTCAGTACACTTACTTATGGTAAACACCGATTCGACCTTCTCGGTCCACCGTTTCAATCCGATCGGTCCTTCGGTTCCATCAAATTCCAAAGGTTTGCAGGCAGTGAATTCTTTGTAGGTACATCCTACACGATTTCCTGTACTGCTTGATCCAAGGTTATTGTTGGTATGTAGCGCAGCCTGTACTGTGGCTATGTTTAAAGCTAGAAAAGTACGGAATTCCTCTTCATTCATATTCACGGTGTGTCGAGTAGTCGGTGCCATTTCCTTCAAAATAGTCAAATGGAACAAGTTAATCATACAGAATATTGTAACATCCCGCGTTTTTCCGTTAAAATTATTTTTAACACTGTCTTTTTTTTTTAAATAATATCTTTCGTTATTTATATTCGTAGATTCCGTTAACAAACGTTCATAATATTCTCGTTATTTAATTATAACATCACTCGTTTACTCGAGCGTTTTTAAAATATTCGTTTGGTTAATTCCCGCACCCGCTTTGAAACTTGAGGGACTAAACTTGCCAAGAGGGCAAAGAGATGACTAGGTCAACTAGTCAACCTTCACCCTCCTCCATTCATTTCAACCTCCCCATTTCATTACTTCCATTTTTATTCTCTCAAAACCTCAAACACAAAATCATCATCTAAATTCGGTTTAGGGAGCTAGCAACAAAACAAATTACATATTTGGAATCCTCTCTTCATCCTCTACAATTTGATACCAACTTCATCTCTTTTGGGTAACAATTCTAAAACTCTAGATTTCTCTAAATTCGTGTTTTTGACTTGAAATGGTGTTAGTTAGTGTCTATGGCTCGTGTATAACATGAATATATGTTTTGTTTGCTCGATTCGTTGTTTTGAGTAACTAGTTTGAACATTTGAAATGGGTGTGCTAAATCTTTGATTTTGGATGAGTTAATGTTGTTAAATTATTAAAGTTCATGTTTTAATTGTGTTACTAGTATCATTAGCCACATTTTGATGTGTAGGTTGATTAAGAAAACTTCAAAAACCCGATTAATGATTTTGTGATGTTTGACTAGGGTTTGATAGTTCTTGACATGAACTTTTGATACTTGAATGCCATGAAATGTTAATTGTTAGTGTTTAGTAGTAATGTATGCTTCATTACCTTCAAAACGGCATATCATATGTGTGAATTGGATTCCCGAAACTTAAAATGTGTTTCTTTGATTCTTGGTTGAAAATGATGAACTTTGATGATGTTTTCGATTTGGAAATTGTCGGTTATGATCTATAAAAAGTGTTTAGTTGTATTCCTTGTCAAATTACCTTTCCAACGATATATAGTATGCATTTTGGATGTTTTCGGTTCATAAAATATGTTAATTTGAGTTTTGGTTCGTGACTTGGACCATTTTTCTGCAAACTGCATGTTTCCCAGGTATTGCGCGCCGCGCATATACCCGCGCGCCGCGCAGAATTAGAAATCCCAGATGTTTGCCTTCGTAGTTAAGTTCTGACCAGGATTTACACTTGGGTGCGCGCCGCGCAACCCAGTGCGCGCCGCGCAAAAGCCCCAGGCCACTCTCTTTTGTTTTTTAAATGTCACAAAAATGTTTCCGCTTAACTAAAACTCCGTTTAACATGAAACTTGACTATTAGGCTCTTATATGACTTCTCGTCTTGGGAAAATTGTCGGATACCCGACCCGACCCCGTTGACTTTGACTTTGACCAAGTTTGACTTTTAGTCAAACTTAACCAAACTTTTATGCAATCGTTCTAACATGCTTTTATACGTGATTCTTGTATGAAACTTGACAAATTGATTCACATGCTATATTTAATCGAGTCGTAACGAGCCATAGGACTAATTGAACACATTTCACCCGACCTTGTATCGTAACCGGTTAATTGACACAACTTACTTGTTTAGGTCAAGGCTAAGCAACTTTCATGCATACGTTACTTTGTGAAGTACTTTTATACTCGTGCACTCGAGGTGAGATCATAGTCCCACCTTTTCAACAACTTTTATTCTTTTAAATCGTGGGTTGAGAAACATATACATTACATACTTATATACATTTCACATGTATATATACTTTTCATACTTTTATACTTTGAACACAAATACGAATACAAAGATACAGACGAGATAGAACAAAAGTCCTCAATCCAATTATCATTAGTTCCACTTGCAGGGTGTAAGTGTAAGCGAGTGATTATGTTGTGTGGCCATACGGGTTTAACGAACCCTCATTCAGACGGTTCGCTACCGTTAGTGGATGAAATATAATTTCAACGTGCATAGTGTATGTTCTAACACTATATTCAAAATTCAGAGGGGAGATTCAGTTAAGCTTTGGTAATTGGGTGCTCGCAATACAAACTACATTCTTCGGAATAAATACGATTTGGATAATCATCTATACAAACTATTGTGGTTCAAAATATACTTTTACAAATACATTTATGATCTCACCAACGTTTTTCGTTGACAGTTTTCTACATGTTTTCTCAGGTTCATACTTGGCTACTTGATACATGCTTCCGCACTCTTTGATTACTTGATTGGAGTCAACCATGCATGCATACGCTAGGGATAGCACTTTTGGATTCAAACTTTTGTTTACATACTTACGCTATTTATAGCAACTGTGTTTTTAAACTAATTATGTCGCAAGTTATTTCATTCATACTTTATAACTTTGTACCTTTCAAATGAACGCGACATAATTTTGGTCAAACGAGTCTCATATAGGGACTACGACCACGCAACGGGACCTAAGTTAACGACGCCATCAATAACGGTTTTGGTCGGGTCGTTACAAGTGGTATCAGAGCGTTGGTTGTAGAGAACTAGGATGCATTAGTGTGTCTAACAGAGTCGTTAGGACGCATTAGTAAGTCTAGACTACAACCGGATAGTTAATCATTGCATTCTGACATACATTTGCTATAGATAGCACTTACTTGACTACTTGTGCATTATACTTGAATCATTCTTAGGAAAACTTTTTAATGGTACCCAACCTTCATTATACGAACTCGTATCCTGCCACTTTAGTTCGGGAACTCTGACTCCTTGGTTGTTATTCCCCCCGTCTCATCTTACTATCCATGAATATTGTAAAGTCACTGTCACTACTCTAGATGAGTATCGTCATCACCATTTATCGCTACGGTTGCGTATTACTCGTTATCATGACTCGTTACTCTTTTCATACCTGAATACCTTATTGTCTGACTCGAACCACATTGACGTGAACAATCATTTATACACTTCCCTCGGGGAACGCTTCTTTATAGTTGCACTAATTCTTTCGATTCAATACCAGTCACGTAAGAGACGTTGTTACACTTTGTTTATTTTAAACTTCACGATTACACGAACTTGAATCTATAGAGTGATGTGGGAATAGAGGTATGAGTTAGCGTAATATAACGACACTCGATCAACGTGGTTATATTACGGTAAGACATACCAAAGTTCGAGTGACGCGTGATGGTGGTTAGACTCGATCAACCTAAACACCACCCTGTGCCATGTACATGACTTCATCTTTTCATGTTTGGACATCTGAAAACTCCTAGAATATTGATAACAACCATACCGGGGACACACCTTCGACTTTTGTCGAACTGTATTTATGCTTCCGAATGAATTACCGATTCCTCTCGGCTTCAACTGTATGTTACACGTGTATACTAGCTCGTCCTCGCACAGTCTTATTGACTAACTACAATTTACTCGTTATGCTCACATCGGGGCGGAAACTTCTCTTGCATCACCCTCGTACTTCCGGTTCAGGAGGTCCTTATTCTAAATTCTCAATGGAGAGCGACTCTTCACGTCATACAAGTATTCGCCGCGAGGGTGGATAGTCCTAACAATCGTTTTCAAAACCCGATAAGAACTTGCCCCGACGAACGTTTTTGGAAACCGATAAATCTTCCGCGACGCGAATTTTCTTGAGAAACTTGTCCTAGCTAACGTTTTCAATTCCTAGCAAACTTGTTCAATATGCCTTAGGGAAATGTACCCCGTTTCGGATCGAGATCCCCGTTTCACTTCTAGATTTTGGAGTACCTTACAAAAAGCCTCGGGACCGCGTTTAGACATGAGTACCGCGTACCATCCACAACCCGACGGACCGAACAAACATGCGATTTAAACCTTGGAAACCATAATACAAGTTTGTATTACCAACTTCAAATTTACTTGAGAAAAGTATTTTCCTTTAACCGAATCCTCGTACTACAATGATTTTCATTCGAGTTTTAACGTCACGCCTTCGAAACCTTATATGACCGGAAACGTCATTCTCCTTTTGTCGAACCAAGTAAACGATGATCAATTCACCGGGGCCGAGGTTATTCGTGAGCAACCGAGAAAATTTATTCATATTCAGGTAAAACCCTACGCGACTCGTAATCACCAACAGCTACGCCGATGTTAGACGTAAACATTTCAAATTCCACGTGGGAAACCGCGTCACGTTAAGAGTCGCACCTTGGAAAGGTGCAATCCGTTTCGGGAAAACGTAGGAAGCTAAATCCGCGATATTTTGATCCTTTAAATTCTTGGGGTGTTTTGGACCCGTCGCTAGCCGTTTAGACTTTTCCGACTCATTTTGGGTCTCCGTTTATCCTACATTCGATGTGTCAACTTAAGGACGTGTATTGCGAAATAGGAACTTGTCATTTCTTTTCGATGAGCTTACTATCGACAATAAACTTCATTCCTAGGAGGACCGGTTGAAACCATGAATCGTGAACCCAAACTCTAAGACGACGTGAAACCCCGACCGTCAAAGTTCGTTGAAATACCCTAGGACGTACTTCTCCCTCACTCGTAGAATTGGCAACGCAAGATCTCGAGGAAGAAACAACAACTACTACTTCCAACTAAATTTCGGGACGAAATTTCTTTTAAGGTGTAGGTAATGTAACATCCCGCGTTTTTCCGTTAAAATTATTTTTAACACTGTCTTTTTTTTTTAAATAATATCTTTCGTTATTTATATTCGTAGATTCCGTTAACAAACGTTCATAATATTCTCGTTATTTAATTATAACATCACTCGTTTACTCGAGCGTTTTTAAAATATTCGTTTGGTTAATTCCCGCACCCGCTTTGAAACTTGAGGGACTAAACTTGCCAAGAGGGCAAAGAGATGACTAGGTCAACTAGTCAACCTTCACCCTCCTCCATTCATTTCAACCTCCCCATTTCATTACTTCCATTTTTATTCTCTCAAAACCTCAAACACAAAATCATCATCTAAATTCGGTTTAGGGAGCTAGCAACAAAACAAATTACATATTTGGAATCCTCTCTTCATCCTCTACAATTTGATACCAACTTCATCTCTTTTGGGTAACAATTCTAAAACTCTAGATTTCTCTAAATTCGTGTTTTTGACTTGAAATGGTGTTAGTTAGTGTCTATGGCTCGTGTATAACATGAATATATGTTTTGTTTGCTCGATTCGTTGTTTTGAGTAACTAGTTTGAACATTTGAAATGGGTGTGCTAAATCTTTGATTTTGGATGAGTTAATGTTGTTAAATTATTAAAGTTCATGTTTTAATTGTGTTACTAGTATCATTAGCCACATTTTGATGTGTAGGTTGATTAAGAAAACTTCAAAAACCCGATTAATGATTTTGTGATGTTTGACTAGGGTTTGATAGTTCTTGACATGAACTTTTGATACTTGAATGCCATTAAATGTTAATTGTTAGTGTTTAGTAGTAATGTATGCTTCATTACCTTCAAAACGGCATATCATATGTGTGAATTGGATTCCCGAAACTTAAAATGTGTTTCTTTGATTCTTGGTTGAAAATGATGAACTTTGATGATGTTTTCGATTTGGAAATTGTCGGTTATGATCTATAAAAAGTGTTTAGTTGTATTCCTTGTCAAATTACCTTTCCAACGATATATAGTATGCATTTTGGATGTTTTCGGTTCATAAAATATGTTAATTTGAGTTTTGGTTCGTGACTTGGACCATTTTTCTGCAAACTGCATGTTTCCCAGGTATTGCGCGCCGCGCATATACCCGCGCGCCGCGCAGAATTAGAAATCCCAGATGTTTGCCTTCGTAGTTAAGTTCTGACCAGGATTTACACTTGGGTGCGCGCCGCGCAACCCAGTGCGCGCCGCGCAAAAGCCCCAGGCCACTCTCTTTTGTTTTTTAAATGTCACAAAAATGTTTCCGCTTAACTAAAACTCCGTTTAACATGAAACTTGACTATTAGGCTCTTATATGACTTCTCGTCTTGGAAAAATTGTCGGATACCCGACCCGACCCCGTTGACTTTGACTTTGACCAAGTTTGACTTTTAGTCAAACTTAACCAAACTTTTATGCAATCGTTCTAACATGCTTTTATACGTGATTCTTGTATGAAACTTGACAAATTGATTCACATGCTATATTTAATCGAGTCGTAACGAGCCATAGGACTAATTGAACACATTTCACCCGACCTTGTATCGTAACCGGTTAATTGACACAACTTACTTGTTTAGGTCAAGGCTAAGCAACTTTCATGCATACGTTACTTTGTGAAGTACTTTTATACTCGTGCACTCGAGGTGAGATCATAGTCCCACCTTTTCAACAACTTTTATTCTTTTAAATCGTGGGCTGAGAAACATATACATTACATACTTATATACATTTCACATGTATATATACTTTTCATACTTTTATACTTTGAACACAAATACGAATACAAAGATACAGACGAGATAGAACAAAAGTCCTCAATCCAATTATCATTAGTTCCACTTGCAGGGTGTAAGTGTAAGCGAGTGATTATGTTGTGTGGCCATACGGGTTTAACGAACCCTCATTCAGACGGTTCGCTACCGTTAGTGGATGAAATATAATTTCAACGTGCATAGTGTATGTTCTAACACTATATTCAAAATTCAGAGGGGAGATTCAGTTAAGCTTTGGTAATTGGGTGCTCGCAATACAAACTACATTCTTCGGAATAAATACGATTTGGATAATCATCTATACAAACTATTGTGGTTCAAAATATACTTTTACAAATACATTTATGATCTCACCAACGTTTTTCGTTGACAGTTTTCTACATGTTTTCTCAGGTTCATACTTGGCTACTTGATACATGCTTCTGCACTCTTTGATTACTTGATTGGAGTCAACCATGCATGCATACGCTAGGGATAGCACTTTTGGATTCAAACTTTTGTTTACATACTTACGCTATTTATAGCAACTGTGTTTTTAAACTAATTATGTCGCAAGTTATTTCATTCATACTTTATAACTTTGTACCTTTCAAATGAACGCGACATAATTTTGGTCAAACGAGTCTCATATAGGGACTACGACCACGCAACGGGACCTAAGTTAACGACGCCGTCAATAACGGTTTTGGTCGGGTCGTTACAAGTATTAAGAGTAGTTAATAGTATTTCGTAGCATAATATGAACTCATTTATAAAAGCTTTTTCTTCATATTAGCATTTTATAAGTTTAAATTCGGGTAGTACCTACCCGTTAAGTTCATACTTAGTAGCTAATATACAATTCAACTACTACAATTCTATATGAAAAACTGATTATAATAATATTTCGCGTTCAAACTTTTATACAATATTTTACAAACTTACAATACCGCTTATTTTACATAAAGTATGAAATATAGCACACAATAACTTTGATACAAGATAGTTGTGAAGATAATTCTAGCTAGTACACAAGTCGTTCAGCAAAGGCAATAAAGACACGTAATTCATACGTCCAGAAACAAGTCATGCATTCTGGTTTTACTAGGACTACTTCCCATCCTTGGTCTTGTGGAACATAACCGTTATGACCGTTGATAAGACAGCATGTTGTAACATCGTCAAAGGGACGAGGGTTACGTAATGACCAACAGTCTCGTAATAACCTAAAAACCTCATTTCTTACCCCAATTACCGACTCCGTCACTTGTGGGAACGTTTTGTTTAATAGCTGTAGCCCGATGTTCTTTTTCTCACTTTGGTGAGAAGCGAACATTACTAACCCGTAAGCATAGCATGCTTCTTTATGTTGCATGTTAGCCGCTTTTTCTAAATCATGAAGTCCTATATTCGGATACATTGAGTCAAAATAATTTCTTAACCCGTTGCGTAAAATAGCATTTGGGTTCCCCGCAATATATGCGTCAAAGTAAACACATCGTAACTTATGGGTTTCCCAATGTGATATCCCCCATCTTTCAAACGAAAGTCTCTTATAAACCAAGACATTCTTGGAACGTTCTTCGAATGTCTTACAAACTGATCTCGCCTTAAATAGTTGTGCCGAGGAATTCTGACCGACTCTAGACAAGATTTCATCAATCATGTCTCCGGGTAGGTCTCTTAAAATATTGGGTTGTCTATCCATTTTTTGTTTTTAAACTGTAAAATAGACAAGAGTTAGATTCATAAAAAAATACTTATTAATACAAGCAATTTTTACATATATCATAAAGCATAAGCACACTATATTACATATATTACACCACACGAATACAACTATCTTATTCCGACTCGCTCGTTTCTTCTTCTTCGGTTTTGGTTCGTTTTGCCAAGTTTCTAGGGATATATGACGTTCCCCTAATACTAGCTGTCGTTTTCCACAACAGTTTAGAAACACCTGGTGGTTTAGAGGTTCCCGGGTCATTGTTACAACTTAAGGACTTCGGGGGTTGACGATACATATAAAGTTCATCGGGTTTGGAATTAGATTTCTCTATTTTTATGCCCTTTCCCTTATTATTTTCTTTTGCTTTCTTAAATTCAATTGGGGTAATTTCTATAACATCATCGGAATTCTCGTCAGAATCCGATTCATCGGAGAATTGGTAATCCTCCCAATATTTTGCTTCCTTGGCGGAAACACCATTGACCATAATTAACCTTGGTCGGTTGGTTGAGGATTTTCTTTTACTTAACCGTTTTATTTTTCCCCCACCGGTTCTATTTCCTCCTCCGGTTCCTCCTCTTCCGGTTCTGATTCTTCTTCCGATTCGGATTCTTCTTCCGGTTCCTCTTCGGGAACTTGTGAATCAGTCCAATATATATTCGACTCTTCGTTATTATTAGGTGAGTCAATGGGATTTGTGCTAGAGGTAGACATCTATCACACAATATCAAACATGTTAAGAGATTAATATATCACATAATATATACATGTTAATAATATATAGTTTCCAACAAAAATGTTAAGCAATCATTTTTAAAGAAAACATGGTCGAAGTCCAGACTCACTAATGCATCCTAACAAACTCGATAAGACACACTAATGCAAATTTTCTAGTTCTCTTAGACCAACGCTCGGATACCAACTGAAATGTCCCTTTCTTATTGATTAAAAACGTACCATATTAATTGATTTCGTTGCGAGGTTTTGACCTCTATATGAGACGTTTTTCAAAGACTGCATTCATTTTTAAAACAAACCATAACCTTTATTTCATAAATAAAGGTTTAAAAAAACTTTACGTAGATTATCAAATAATGATAATCTAAAATATCCTGTTTACACACGACCATTACATAATGGTTTACAATACAAATATGTTACATCGAAATCAGTTTCTTGAATGCAGTTTTTACACAATATCATACAAACATGGACTCCAAATCTTGTCCTTATTTTAGTATGCAACAGCGGAAGCTCTTAGTATTCACCTGAGAATAAACATGCTTTAAACGTCAACAAAAATGTTGGTGAGTTATAGGTTTAACCTATATATATCAAATCATAACAATAGACCACAAGATTTCATATTTCAATACACATCCCATACATAGAGATAAAAATCATTCATATGGTGAACACCTAGTAACCGACATTAACAAGATGCATATATAAGAATATCCCCATCATTCCGGGACACCCTTCGGATATGATATAAATTTCGAAGTACTAAAGCATCCGGTACTTTGGATGGGGTTTGTTAGGCACAATAGATCTATCTTTAGGATTCGCGTCAATTAGGGTGTCTGTTCCCTAATTCTTAGATTACCAGACTTAATAAAAAGGGGCATATTCGATTTCGATAATTCAACCATAGAATGTAGTTTCATGTACTTGTGTCTATTTTGTAAATCATTTATAAAACCTGCATGTATTCTCATCCCAAAAATATTAGATTTTAAAAGTGGGACTATAACTCACTTTCACAGATTTTTACTTCGCCGGGAAGTAAGACTTGGCCACTGGTTGATTCACGAACCTATAACAATATATACATATATATCAAAGTATGTTCAAAATATATTTACAACACTTTTAATATATTTTGATGTTTTAAGTTTATTAAGTCAGCTGTCCTCGTTAGTAACCTACAACTAGTTGTCCACAGTTAGATGTACAGAAAAAAATCGATAAATATTATCTTGAATCAATCTACGACCCAGTGTATACGTATCTCAGTATTGATCACAACTCAAACTATATATATTTTGGAATCAACCTCAACCCTGTATAGCTAACTCCAACATTCACATATAGAGTGTCTATGGTTGTTCCGAAATATATATAGATGTGTCGACATGATAGGTCGAAATATTGTATACGTGTCTATGGTATCTCAAGATTACATAATATACAATACAAGTTGATTAAGTTATGATTGGAATAGATTTGTTACCAATTTTCACGTAGCTAAAATGAGAAAAATTATCCAATCTTGTTTTACCCATAACTTCTTCATTTTAAATCCGTTTTGAGTGAATCAAATTGCTATGATTTCATATTGAACTCTATTTTATGAATCTAAAAAGAAAAAGTATAGGTTTATAGTCAGAAAAATAAGTTACAAGTCATTTTTGTAAAGGTAGTCATTTCAGTCGAAAGAACGACGTCTAGATGACCATTTTAGAAAACATACTTCCACTTTGAGTTTAACCATAATTTTTGGATATAGTTTCATGTTCATAATAAAAATCATTTTCTCATAATAATAACTTTTAAATCAAAGTTTATCATAGTTTTTAATTAAGTATCCCAAAACAGCCCGCGGTGTTACTACGACGGCGTAAATCCGGTTTTACGGTGTTTTTCGTGTTTCCATGTTTTAAATCATTAAGTTAGCATATCATATAGATATAGAACATGTGTTTAGTTGATTTTAAAAGTCAAGTTAGAAGGATTAACTTTTATTTGCGAACAAGTTTAGAATTAACTAAACTATGTTCTAGTGATTACAAGTTTAAACCTTCGAATAAGATAGCTTTATATGTATGAATCGAATGATGTTATTAACATCATTACTACCTCAAGTTCCTTGGATAAACCTACTGGAAATGAGAAAAATAGATCTAGCTTCAAAGGATCCTTGGATGGCTTGAAAGTTCTTGAAGCAGAATCATGACACGAAAACAATTTCAAGTAAGATTTCCAGTCGAAATAAGATTGTTATAGTTATAGAAATTGAATTAAAGTTTGAATATGATTATTACATTGTATTAGAAAGATAACCTACTGTAAGTAACAAAGGTTTCTTGATCTTGGATGATTACTTGGAATGGATTTAGAAAACTTGGAAGTAAACTTGCAATCTTGGAAGTATTCTTGATTTTATGAAACTAGAACTTTTGGAATTTATGAAGAACACTTAGAAATTGAAGATAGAAATTGAGAGAGATAAATTAGATGAAGAAAATTGAAGAATGAAAGTGTTTGTAGGTGTTTTTGGTCGTTGGTGTATGGATTAGATATAAAGGATATGTAATTTTGTTTTCATGTAAATAAGTCATGAATGATTACTCATACTTTTGTAATTTTATGAGATATTTCATGCTAGTTGTCAAATGATGGTTCCCACATGTGTTAGGTGACTCACATGGGCTGCTAAGATCTGATCATTGGAGTGTATATACCAATAGTACATACATCTAAAAGCTGTGTATTGTACGAGTACGAATACGGGTGCATACGAGTAGAATTGTTGATGAAACTGAACGAGGATGTAATTGTAAGCATTTTTGTTAAGTAGAAGTATTTTGATAAGTGTCTTGAAGTCTTTCAAAAGTGTATGAATACATATTAAAACACTACATGTATATACATTTTAACTGAGTCGTTAAGTCATCGTTAGTCGTTACATGTAAATGTTGTTTTGAAACCTTTAGGTTAACGATCTTGTTGAATGTTGTTAACCCATTGTTTATTATAACAAATGAGATGTTAAATTGTTATATTATCATGATATTATGATATATAATATATCTTAGTATGATGTATATACAGTTAAATGTCGTTACAACGATAATCGTTACATATATGTCTCGTTTCGAAATCATTAAGTTAGTAGTCTTATTTTTACATATGTATTTCATTGTTAATACACTTAATAATATATTTACTTATCATTTAACATAATTAACCAAGTGTATCAATATCTTAATATGATTCATATGTACCTAGTAAGACGTTGTTATAACGATAATCGTTATATATATCGTTTTCGAGTTTCTTAAATTAATAGTCTCATTTTTATGTATATAACTCATTGTTAAAATACCTAATGAGATACATACTTATAATAAAATCATGTTAACTATATATATAACCATATATATGTCATCGTATAGTTTTTACAAGTTTTAACGTTCGAGAATCACCGGTCAACTTGGGTGGTCAATTGTCTATATGAAACCTATTTCAATTAATCAAGTCTTAACAAGTTTGATTGCTTAACATGTTGGAAACACTTAATCATGTAAATAACAATTTCATTTAATATATATATAAACATGGAAAAGTTCGGGTCACTACACAGTGATCACAAGTGCACCAACTACTACTCAAATGTGATCAAGCAAGAGAAGATTCTATGATCTTATAGATATAGAATTGGGTTGTTGTAAACTTACTAATCAAAATCATTTATCTTGTGAGTTTACTTAATGTAATGTGTGTCTTAGTATTGTGTTAGGATCATCATTGCAGAGTGTATAAGTCTTGTAACTTCAGTTAGTGGAAGCATAGGCTAGCTTAGTGATCTACTTCCTTAAAGGGACTTAGAAAGTTGATTAATCTTATTTGGAGATTAATACTTGTCCAAGGTGAAGACAAGTTGATATAGGTTGGAGTTGATCTTTCAAAGGGATAGAAATATTAGGTTTGTTGTCTACTAAAGAAGATTGAAGACTTGTAAATCGGATCTCCACCGGGTTTGGAGAAAAGTGCTTAGTAAAGCAACAAATCCCGATTAGTGTAATCGGGGAGTGGATTAAGGTGGATTAGTTAACATCCACCCGAACCACTATAAATCCTTGTGTCTATGTTCTTTACATTACTTCATTTATCATTTTGAACATATACACTACACACATCAAGTTTGAGTTGAGTTGGTTGATCAAAGTAAAATCGAATTTGGTGATCAATCGAAAAATTGTTAAAAACGTATTAAGTAACTATTCCACCCCCCCCCCCCCCCTTCCTCTAGTTACTTACACATCTATCACCAATTGGTTTTAAAAAATGATGGACTCTTGGACTTATATGTTAGACATATTGTTGGACTATACGATTTATTAATTTTGTCAGGTAGTAACAAATTTGTTTGATAAAATATGTTCTATGATTTGGGTGGCTTTATGATTTTACTTCATACCTAGCCGTTAAATACAAAATCCCCTGCAAACCTATTAAGTACCTTCACAATTGTCCACACAGAAACAATGGTAATCAAGGAAAATTCAATCTGCTCGAAATAAATAACGCAAAAGGAGCAACCTACTGAAATAACCACTTTTACCATCAAAAAAAAAAAAAATTAAGATGCAAGTGAAGGATAGGGTTACCAAACACATATACAAAACAAAACTCGAATAAGTAACAGAATTGCATTACATGAATCAATTACTTCGCCGCATTTTCATCCTTCAAACACATCCATCTAAATAACCATAACCACTTCCTATATTTTCAAAGTAAAAAACAATAAGCAAAATAGTTATATAATAGCAAATAATGAAACAACCCATCATCATAATATAGTTACATACATTCAACATCTTTCAATATGCAAACATATTGTAATCACTGCACTAATAATCCTTTATGAAAAATGATAACGTACCTCTTCGTAACAAGTGATGGGAAACAGATCAATTTCTGAAACCCTTGAATATAGTTATGTTTCATCTAATACTTGAACGGAAAAAAAAATGAAAGGTTTATATTAACAACATCACTATGTTGTTACCTCAGTCTTTATGTAATGAGATTAGAGATGTTTAACATACTCAACATCTGATTCTTCAAATATCTCGTCCAGTTCGACTTTCTGGTAATAAAAATTTTGTTGTGGTTAATTAGAAACGATAATAATGATTGATAACAGTTAACGACAAGCAGAAAGTAAAGAACACGAATTTAACGTGGAAACCTTCCAAAAGGATGGAAGTAAAACCACGGGCAACGAATAACAATCTACTATATAATGGATGATTACAAACGGGTCCAATCAGTTTAAACAACCGATGGAATAGCAGACTATATCTAGCGATTACAATGTGTATGTGAAGTATATCTTATGGCCAGAGGGTATGCATGTATATATATGCAAACAATGCTTAGGGATAACAATTGTAATTAGGAAAGGATTGGAGCCCAAGTAAGGATTAGGGCCCAAGCAATAACTAAACGCATTCTGGATCTACTCCCTCGTATATCTCCTAGACTTGAGGAGCAAGTTAGCCGTAAATATGGAAAGGTGGATTTGGATCACAACACAACAATTCTCCACCTTGAGCCAAATCGCCTTCAACTAAATTAGTTATCGTTGCCTTACCAAGAAGGGTGTTTAAGTTTGAGTGATACCGACTAAGCCAAGGCAATGCTTGAACTTAGTAGGTGGTAAGACCTTTGTAAGCATGTCGGCTGGATTCTCAGATGTGTGAACTTTATCAACCGTTACTTCACCCTTTTCAACTATGTCTCGTACAAAGTGATACCTCACCTCAATGTGCTTTGTCTTGGAATGAAACTTATGGTTCTTGGTCAAGTGTACGGCACTTTGATTATCACATAACACTGTAAGAACTTTATGTTGTAACCCCAATTCATTAACCATGCCTCGAATCCATAAAGCCTCCTTTACACCTTCGGTAGCTGAAATATACTCAGCTTCCGTAGTTGATAATGGAACAATAGATTGAAGAGATGAGTACCAACTTACAGCAGCACCACAATGAGAAAATATGTAAGAGGAAAGACATTTTCGTTTGTCTAAATCCCCACAATAATCAGAGTCAACATAACCTTGAACACCTAGAATTCCTGCTCGATTTTTCTCAAAAGTTAACCCGATATTACTTGTACCTTTCAAATAACGGAGTATATGTTTGACTACCTCCCAATGATTCTTTCCCGGGTTATGCATGTACCTACTCACAATGCTAATGGCGTGAGCTAAGTCGGGACGAGTGCACACCATAGCGTACATTAAGCTTCCAACTGCATTTGCATATGGGATAGTAGCCATGCACTCTTTGTCTTTATTTGTCGAAGGACACTGTTCAGTGGAAACTTTAAAATATGGTGCAAGAGGAGTATGCACAGGTTTGCAATCCTTCATATTGAACCGTTCGAGAACTTTATTGATATATCCTTGTTGAGAGAGTGTTAACTTACCAGCCTTTCGATCATGCTTTATATCCATTCCCAATATTCATTTTGCAGGACCGAGATCCTTCATTTCAAACTTTCTGCTTAATTCCTCCTTTAACTTCATAACATGAGAAACATTAGATGAAGCAATAAGCATGTCGTCTACGTAAAGGACTAGATATAGTATTTAACCATCCGGGAACTTCCTTATGTACACGCAATCATCGTAACTGCTCTGAGTATATCCATGTGTAGTCATGAATGTGTCAAACCTGCGGTACCACTGACGTGGTGACTGTTTTAGACCATAGAGTGATTTCTTTAATTTGTATACGAGGTCTTCCTTCCCGACCACTTCAAAACCTTCCGGTTGTTGAATATAAATTTCCTCTTCGAGTTGGCCATGAAGGAAGGCCGTTTTAACGTCCATTTGCTCTAATTCAAGGTCAAGTAATGCCACTATGGATAGAACACTGCGTATAGAAGTATGCCGAACAACAGGGGAGAAAACTTCATTAAAATCAATACCTTCACGTTGATCAAATCCTCGGACTACAAATCGTGCCTTGTACCTTTTATTTTCCACTCCTGGGATACCTTCTTTTATTTTAAATAACCATTTACAGCTGATCACACGTTTGTTCTTTGGTAGTTTGAGCAAATCCCATGTTTCGTTCTTGTGAAGACTCTCTATCTCTTCTTCCATAGCAACAGCCCATTTGTCACCATCAACACTAGAAATAGCTTCGGAGTATGTTTTAGGTTCTGAATTTTCAATTTCAGATGCAGTAGCAAAACTGTAAGACACAATATTGCACTCGTAGGTGTTAAACCTTGTCGGTCTGTTGACTTGCCGCCTCTCACGATCTTGAGCTAACAAGTAATTCGGTTGAGTCTGCTGGTCACTTTCGGGCCGTGGTACCTCGTTAGTTTGTGATGGAACAGGTTGTGTTTCCACATGTTTACTTTCTTCTGAGTCAAGCTCCACCTTGACCGTAGATGTGTCAGTTGATTTGTTTGGAGATTCAGGCGCTTGTTCATCAAGTTCGGAATTAAACAGTGCTTCTTCGTTAAACGTCACATCACGACTGTATATTATCCTTTTGTATTTTGGGTCAGGGCACCATACTCGATACCCTTTTACACCAGAACCGTATCCCAAGAATACACACTTGACTGCTCGAGGAGCTAATTTTCCCTCGCTCACATGCACATAGACTGGGCACCCGAAAATTCTAAGGTGAGCATATTTAACTTGATCACCGGACCACAATTCTTTGGGAATCTTGTCTTCAAGTGAACGGTGAGGTGATCTATTAATTAAATAAGTAGCTGTGGTAGCAGCTTCTACCCAAAAACTCTTGTCTAAATTTGAGTGAGAAAGCATGCACCTCACCTTTTCCATAATAGTTTGATTCATTCTTTCAGCGACTCCGTTTTGTTGAGGTGTCTGAACAAGTGAGTGGTGTCTAGCAATACCTTCCTTTCGACAATACGAGTTGAACTCTTCCCCACAAAACTCTAAACCATTATCGGTTCGTAGGACCTTGATCTTACGTTCGGTTTGGTTTTCAATTAAAGTTTTCCAATCTTTGAATGTATAAAAAACTTCATCTTTGCTCTTTAAGAAAAACGACCATACCTTTCGTGAGAAATCATCTATAATGGTGAGCATGTAACGTTTTCCGCCCTGAGACGTAACCGGAGATGGTCCCCACAAATCGGAATGAATGTAGTCGAGTGGGGCTTTAGTTTTGTGCAGGCCCGTACCAAAACTAACCTTCTTCTGTTTACCGAAAACGCAGTGTTCACAGAATTCAAGGTTACACCGTTGGTTTAATAAACCTTTCTTGGCCAATATATTCATTCCCTTTTCCCCCATGTGGCCCAAACCATAGTGCCAGAGCTTGGACTCGTCGGTGGATGTCTTTGGTGTGGCAACAGCTGCGGACCCAATAATTGTGTTACCTTGTAGAACATACAATCCTGATGATTGATGTGCTTTCATGGAAACTAACGAACCTTTAATTATCTTCATAATAACGCATTCACCTGAATATTTATAGCCGTTAGCTTCAAAAGTGCTTAGAGATATTAGATTACGTTTTAGATCAGGAACATGGCAGACTCCCACTATAGTTCGAATAACACCATCGTGCATCTTTATCCGAACAGTACCCTTACCAATTACATGGCAAACCGTGTGGTTTCCCATGTATATGATTCCTCCATTATAGGGATCGTATGAAGAGAACCAAGAACGATGGGGAGTCATATGAAACGTGCATCCTGAGTCTATGATCCATTCGTCTTTTGATTTCTCAGTATCGATGGCCAAATACACGTCTCCATCAGATTCACCCTCGGCTACAGTAGCTTCAACGTTTTTCTCGAATTTGTCTTTATGGCTACTGCTTGCGGCTTCTCTTTCCAGCTTATTTTTAAGCTTGAAACAATCGGATACAACATGACCTGCCTTCTTACAATATTTGCACTTAATTGATGACTTTCCACGGGATTGAGAACGATTTTTCTGAATTTATTTTGACTGCTGCTATCACCTCGTTCATGACTACAGCCCCTGGCCATTAATCCTTCGCCGACTTCAGGTTCATCCTCATCATACTTTTGTTTTGATAGTAGCGCAGATTTTACATCGTCAAAGGACAGAGTCTCATGATTACCGTAGAGCATGATCTCTTTGAAGTGCTTATAAGAAGGCGGTAGGGAGATAATGAGCAAAACCGCTTTGTCTTCATCATTGATCTTGACATCAACGTTCTCAAGATCAATCAGAATGCTATTGAACTCGTTCAGGTGGTCCTTGATGTTGCTACCCGGCTTCATGCTAATAGTGTATAGTCGATCCTTTAGACGAAGCTTGTTGGCCAAGCTTTTAGTCATGTAAAGTGATTCGAGTTTGAGCCATAGTTCAGCCGCAGTTTTCTCATGGATGACTTCACGCAATACCTCACGGGTGAGGAATAGTTGTATAGTAGCGAGGGCTTTTTCATCTAGTTCTTCCCAATCCTCATCGGACATTGCAGCAGGTTTGTGTTCCACACCTTTTAGGGCTTTCTTGAACCCTTGATGGGTTGGTATAGCTTGCATCTGAACTTTCCAAATTGCAAAGCTAATCTTGCCGTCGAATTTGTCGATATCGAATTTAGTCACCATCGTAACGAAGCTCTGATACCACTTGTTGTGGTTAATTAGAAACGATAATAATGATTGATAACAGTTAACGACAAGCAGAAAGTAAAGAACACGAATTTAACGTGGAAACCTTCCAAAAGGATGGAAGTAAAACCACGGGAAACGAATAACAATCTACTATATAATGGATGATTACAAACGGGTCCAATCAGTTTAAACAACCGATGGAATAGCAGACTATATCTAGCGATTACAATGTGTATGTGAAGTATATCTTATGGCCAGAGGGTATGCATGTATATATATGCAAACAATGCGTAGAGATAACAATTGTAATTAGGAAAGGATTGGAGCCCAAGTAAGGATTAGGGCCCAAGCAATAACTAAACGCATTCTGGATCTACTCCCTCGTATATCTCCTAGACTTGAGGAGCAAGTTAGCCGTAAATATGGAAAGGTGGATTTGGATCACAACACAACAAATTTCAAATTAAAATTGAAATTAATAGTAAAAAAGAGTTCGTTTTACCATAGAAAGGGCACTAAAAAGATCAACATCATAGATCCTTTTGAGGGTATGTTGTTTTGAACAATATGGGTCCGAGTTGATCTCCCACATCTTTCCACACCTTAAAACTATCAGTTAATTATTTTTACTTCAAAACATCTTGAATTAGATAAACGATTTTACGAATAATTTTAAAAACATCGTGTTTAAATCAAAACTCTTCATGTGTAGATAGTTGTATATTTAGAAATAAAAACAACAAGGGCACTTCTTTGTTAACAATTACCAGTGAAGCTCCTGTCACATAAGAAGCCTTAGTTGTTGTTCAACTTTTTATGTCATATCGATATATTATTCTTTAAGAGTAGATAAGATACCAAATGTGGTTTTTAGAGAAAACCTTGAAGTTGGGAGTATCATCAACAAACTTAGAGAAGAACGACTTCGATGGTATGGCCATGTTATGAGGCGCCCACTTACGGCTCCAGTTAGAAGAGTAGAGGCCCTCACGGTGGACGGTGTTAGAAGAAGAGGTAGACCTAAGCGTAGATGGGAGGATCGAGTGAAGATCGACATGAAGGAGCTTTTGTTGACCGAGGACATGACTTCTGATAGGAATTTGTGGAGGTCTAGAATTAGAATAGATGATTGATTTTTTTTTTTTTTTTTTTTTTTTTTTTTTTTTAAGGATGTTTAGGCTTGGATGGTTGTGTATTGTATATTTCTGAATAGTTGCTTTGTATGATTACGTATGTATGTTTAAATGTGTATGTACGGATGCAGGTATGTATGTTTATGTATGTAGTTATGTATGTATGTTTTATGTCCTATGTTTGCTTAAGTTATATTTGTTTATTTATGTTAAGTGCATTGCTTTTTATGATCCTTATGGGTGCGTGTATGTATGTTTAGGATTGTGCTTGTATGTATTAATGTGTGTGTATGTATGTATGTATGTATGTATGTATGTATGTATGTATGTATGTATGTATATATATATATATATATATATATATATATATATATATATATATATTATTTATTTATTCTCTCTTTTGTACATAGATTTGTTCTGTGCTGTGTAAGACTTACTAGGACATACTTGTTTATGCGGTTAGGGCATAGTGTTTATATGGGTTTCATGTGTGTATGTGTTGCTGTGTGCTTGTATGTAGCAGTATGTGTAGGTACGCTTGTCTTTTCGTGTACGTATGAATGTATTGATGTATGTTTATGTATGGAAATATGCATGTATGTTTCCGCAGGTATGCATTTATTTATGTATGTTTATGTTTATGTTTATGTAGGTATGATTATATGTACGTTTGTATAGACGTATGTTTATGGATGTTGTATGCGCGTTTATGTATGTTGGTATGCTTATTTATGTGGGTAAGTATGTTTATGCTTGTATGTAGGTTTATATATGTATGTGTATGGATGCATATTTTTTTTTTTGTATGTGCATCTAAATACGTTTATATGTGTCTATACTTGTCTATCGTTTTTTTGGTGTACTTTGCTTGCGCCTTCCATAAGCTCCGTACGGCACACTCAGGTATGCTTCGCTTTCTGTTTTTAGTATTGTTACAGCTCTGGCCGGAGGTCCACCGGAAGCAATCTCTCTACTCTCGAGAACAGAGAGGGATGACTTTCTTCGAACACGGGTCCTGCCTGTGGACGGAGAAATGACTTCTCTTCTACTATAGGGTAGAGGTAGGATTGTCTACATCTCACCTCCCCATACCTCGCACTTGCGGGATTGGGTATTGTTGTTGTTCTTGTGATTCTTTAAGAGTAGACTGTTACACGTCAGCTTTGTTACCACTTGTTAAGCTCGAATATGGATGAACTCTTGTATCAATATTGATATGAAGATGTATTCAAACGTGTATGGATTAATAACACATAGTAGTGATTAATTCACAACTCTCTTGATCTCAATAAGGCTCACTTCGTATGACAAGATATGACCTAGTATGGAAAGAACACCATATATGTCTCTTTGTATTATGAGGCTATGTTATGTGACCTTAGTATAGGATGGAGTATCTATACTCTATATTCTATGCCCGTATAATGGGTATCCGAAGCCTAAAGTCAACATCTCTTAATCGCTTCCGTTGCCACTTGTTCTGGGTGTATAAGTAATTCTTTAGTGGTCGCACTGGTACAATGAAGGTTGGTTCAAGATTTACGCGGCGTTCAGAACCAGTCTTAAAGTAAATGAATTAGAAAGAACGAATAAGTAATGAAATGAAACGATTCTTCCTTGAAAATAAAGAAAAGCGAGAACCGAATACCATACCGGTACCGGTATCGGTAACGGTATTTTCGGTATTGTATCTCATGGTACCGAAAAATGAATTTTCACTACTAGAAAAATGAGAACAGGGGACGCATACTTTTTGTGGCGCTCCATAAGCGCCGCTAAAGGGTCGCTAAACGACAAAATTTTCAACGCTCGCTCAGTTTTGGTCAAACATTGTCTATTGTGGCGCTTTTTGTGGCGCAATGAGCGCCACATTTGATTTACTGATTTTATTTTAGATTTAAATAAACAAAGTGATTGAGAAAAACCCCGTCAACTCTTTTGCGGCGCATAAAATCGTCACTTAATGTATTTCCTTTTTCTTTTTTCTTTTTAATATTTCCCCCAAAAAAATATATTTCCCACCAAAGGGAAAAAAATCCCGTCAACTCTATTGTGGCGCTTCTTCACCCCTTTTGTGGCGCACCAGTGCCGCTAAAGGCTTAAAAAACAAAAAACAAAAAAGAAAGATTTAACTACTAATATTATTTATTAGTATTGTGTCACACATCATATTTTGTCACTTTTATTTATATTTTTATTAACGATCCGTCAAAAATTAATTATTATTACTGTTACTAGTCGATTTCTATATTTTTTGTTTTTACTTTAATTTTTTTATATAATAAATATTAAATATTCATTTAATTGAAAATAGTAATTAACTACGACGGTGGATCTTACTAACCGAACTTCAAAATATATTTAACATAAGTTACTTAACGATTACAATAACTTATCGTATGAATTATTGGAAACGGACGTACGACTAACTTCAATAATTAAACATATGTCAATCTAAAAAAAAATAAAAATACAATACAAGTGTTACCTAACTACAAATTAAAAAAAAGTTCCATTTTCTTGTTTGACATATGCGTGATTGAGTTCCAATTCAAAATCGTTCTTGGACCTTAACAGACCAGGTATAATAATTTTGCCCTATCGCACATGGGTGAATCATACCAACAAATGAAATCAATTTTGACATTTTCCCACTAAACAAAAGTATTAAGCAAGAAGGTTTTATCATACCGTTTCAAGACAAGCCCGAAATTTTCAACCTGGATTAAGATCAGTCCAAGACGTTAAAATAAATGCTTCACGACATGATTGTCAGTTCATCATCATGAATCACGATGTTGTAGCAGATTTGGTTAGAAAGGTTTTAAGATAAGTCCAAGACGTTAAAACAAATGCTTCACGACATGATTGTCAGTTCATCATCATGAATCACGATGTTGTAGCAGATTTGGTTAGAAAGGTTAATGCATGAAGGTTACAAATCTTTGAAATAAGTGGGTTAGAACCATAGAATCAAGAAAAAAGCGAAAATTTACCACAAAGAAAAACAGGTTTTGATGTTGAGGGATGTAAGCCCGGAATTCAGGGCTGGCAGTAGCAAATACAGCAAAATGCTGCCAATTTTTTATTTTTTTTACTTTTTAGCGGCGCTATGTACGCCACAAACTAGCGCCACAAAAGGGTCAGGTTAATTAGTATTTATATAAATATTAAAATAAAATTAAAATCAAAAGCGGCGCTTTTTGCACCACTAAAAGGTCGTCACATAATAATTTCTTTATAATTAAAATTTATTTATATAAAATCAATTGTGGGGCTTGTTACGTCACATACTCACATATTTGCGCCGCTAAATGCTAATTTAATTTATTTTATCTTTTAATAAAAAAGTTGTGGGTCCCACTGAAAACGCCACTTAAAAGCGCCACAAAATATCTAAAGCGGTGAGGTTTAAGTAGCGTTCGCAAAAGCGCCACAAAAGCGCCACAATAAATCTACAGCGGCGCTTTCATACCCAAAAGTGGCGCTATTTTAGCGCTACTAAAGGTGATATTTCCTGTAGTGTTTTCATATACTTTTCATTTGCTTTTGTTGTACAAACTTATCATTTGCTTTTGTTGTACAAGCATTTTGGTGGTGCATACCACCATTGCGTGTGTAATTAGAAACATGTGATTTTGATAAATGCCCCACACTTCGTCAACCTGTAGTTCATCATCTGTTTAGTGTTTAAAATTTGTATGCAAGAATTGATAATTTTATTGTATAATCCGTTGAACATCATAAGTAAAAAAAAAAAAAAAATTACTTTTTCCACCAATATTTGTAACACATGAGAATGGTGTTCCATAATGATGTTCGGAAAAACCAAATCATGTATATACATTTTATTGAACAAATCTCGTGCGTCTTGAGTCTAAAATCGGCAATCAATTCAGTTGATATTAAATCATCATTGAACACTTTACAATATATGTATCCATAACACTAGAGTGAACTTATATTGTATTCCGTATGTATATATACTCCGTATTATTTATTTCTTTATTAAAAAATTGTTGAAACAAATATTTCGGTATAAAATTCGGTTTTCTCGTACCGAACCGGTACCGATCCCAATTGTACCGAAACCGAATTTACCTAAAATAAGAAACGAAACCGATACCGAATCCCTATTGGTACCGATTTCGGTACCGATTTCGGTACGGGTACCGGTTCAGTTTCGGTTTTTCGGAATTTTTGCGCATCCCTATTATAATAATCAGACCTTCCCCTCCGCACCAATCATGGATGTGGTCTAAGCTCAACATTCCGTACATAATTGTAAAGATGCATGATATTTTTCATGTTTAATTAGGTTTTTTAAAATCAGCATCATAAAACTTGTACATCATTTTGTCACTCAATTCAATTCATCGAGAGCCATTTAACAAGTCGAGAGAAAAATATTGGACTATTGATATTACCTATATGTGTGTATCTTGCACTTTATAAATGTACTAGTCTTTAAGAGCCCGTGCGTTACACGACAACTCTTAAACAAACTGGAAACGTGTATGTTATATCAATTAACGGTATGATAAAGAGAGTATCACAATTATTCTTGTGGATGAAATAAATATAATATGGTTAAGTTTTTTTGCTTTACACAAAACACTTATTAAGGCTACTAATTCCGACATTAGCAAAACACATGACCAACAGTAGCAAATTTATATGCAAGTACGTCACCAAAAGTTGCATAACTGAAACATGTTTTTACACAAAACACAGAGATTATAATATCATGCATGCTTGTAAACTTTGACTTTATTTACTATAATTTGGATAATAATGTGAAATGGAAGTCGCATGTCGTAAAAATGGGTTTAAAATACTCACATCTCTTGTGCATCTCAACACTTCTATTTTCTTGGAAGAGACCTCCAATGAACCCACTAATAAAACGAACTCCTGGAATTTCAGAAATGGAAAAACCAAAACTATAAAAATGTATATATTTGAGTGTAGATATAGAGTCAAAGCTGACCACCCAATGGCAAATATGACCCAATCACTCATGAATGGGTTAATTTGGGTCTGTATACAGCATGCCTATATGAGTATTTTCTAGTGGGATGGTAAAAAAGAATATGTTCATTAGTAGAAAATATCAACAACTGTGAAAAAAGTTCTACAATAATAAAGTGCCTACAAAGAATAACCCTATAAAGGTATAAACTATTTAAAATAACTATTTCAATAACATGTATAAAAGGGAGTACCTGAAGGTGGAAAAGATTGTCTGCAGGTAGTTTATCATCAAAACCCTAATAAGAAAAATAAAGTAAGACTTGTAAAGAGTTAGAAGTGGCAAAACAGGCAGTGCAGATAATGGGACAAACACGATCAGGTCAAAATCATGGATTTTGTACAGGCCAACTCACAACTGGTTGATTCAGAACACCTTTTATCCAAAATTTCAATAAAAATACATGATAAGTTAATATTATTTCAATTTCTTTCTTTAAAGAAACGGATTTGAGGTTTCGTGAATCAGAAAACACTTACTATAGACGCATTTCTTTTTTCGCTATGCATTCAATCTATCCTTTTGTTACTTACAGAAAAATACATACAGTAAATCCAACATTACATAAGTAAACAAAGCGAAAACTGACACGTTAAGAAACTTACCAGGTCAACATTGAAGAAGATGTTGAGGCTTTAGTTGACAAAGTCGACGTTTTTATCTAAAGGCTAAAATAGATCATCTAACGAAGCATCACCGGGTGTATAACTAAACTTGCTCAATTCATTACCTCCAACTCTTTTTGATTTGAGACCAGAATCATGAGGACTGTTATTGACAATAACAAAATTTCCATAATCTATGACTTTTTTTGTCAACTGTGGCGCTTTGACTTTGACTCTGATTCACCATTTGTTATCACTAATTCAGTGGCATTCAATTATGATAGGTCATTGATGTCTATCATATTGGATGCTTCGTCATTAGCAGATGAAGATTGCAATGGTAGATTATCATGAATGACCAAAGTGGCAACTTGGTCTGCGTGTCATCAACATCATCATCATCTGCTTTTTCGTCGACAATTGAATCATTTTCCTGAAGTTGAAATTTTTAGTAAGTAACAAAACCCCAAAGAATTAGATTATCAATCCCAAATCGCAAATGAAATAAAAAACTTTGACTTTCTATGCAGGTACGTTTTCAATATTGCTTAACAATCTGGATTTGAAATTTTCACAGATTGAACCATCATCTTCTAAATTTCTGAAAAATAATTTTTAAAAAAAGTTGTTCAAATTTCAGATATAAATAACAGAATAGGAAATAATGATTAGTAAAAATGATTAACTACCTTAGTGTACCACTATGACGGAGTGAAGACTGCAATACAACACGTCTTGAATTTTGTAACAAATTTTGTATCCAAGGGTGAGATAACAGTGTCTTTGGCTCGGGTCTCAACTTAGCATCCTAAAAACCAAAGTTCCGTGTTAAAAAGAAAACTTCAAAATAAGAAAAACACCAAATTATTTTGAAACATTATAGCATTGCAAGCAGAAACCAAACTTCAAAGTAGAAGTAGTAAGGGGTATGCTGGTGTGTGCTTGATGCTTTCTACAAACTTGCTGCTAAGTACTTAATATATGCACTTCAATATAAGATATTTGGCATAAGTACTTGTAACAATGATGTACTTAAGTGCTAGATAATTGTAATAAAGAAACAACAGAACCATTAATGAATTAGAAAGAAAAATAAAATCATGATTTAGAAAGAAAAAATAAATTCAGATGGTGTTTCGGTTTTACATTAGATTCCTTTTACATTAGATTCTTGTATTCCTTTCTTAACCCAATGAGGTGAAACGTACATCCTAAAAAGATTCATAATGTCACAAGGATGTCTACAGCCTCTTATCTATTTTTCTTTCCAAGTATACCCACCACAATCTTGGATAAATTTGTGTTCAGTTCTGTTATGCCCCATGTTCAGAAGTTATAAGCAATAGGTTTTTTTTTTTTTTTTTTTTTTTTTTTTTTTTGTTTCTAAGAAACAACAGAAAACTACCGAAAACAACCATTGGAGGAAAAATGGCGTCCATAAATTCAGCATAGTAATTATCCCCTATAATTGTTTAATTTGAATTTTATGACTGCACTAACATAACTTTGTCACAAAACGCATAGCGTAACTATAATGAAAAGGTCGGTACAAAAGGAAAGAAGCTACAGACCTTGATGATTTTATTTGCAATGGTAGTAAGAAGTGATCTTTATTGTCCCCATTTTAAACAATGTATAACAAATACAATGATGCGTGTTGCATCTACTCATTCACCATTGTCAGTTTTAGCCCTGCAAAAATATAAGAATTATCAACAAAGTTTTTTATGTAGAGTCAATGTTTTCCTCGGTTTCACACCTAATATCTGTACATATATAACTCAAGTATAACCAAGTCAAATTTTTCTTTGGTGCAACCGCAATGGGCTCAACATGTACATTACAGGTAGTTATTGACATTGTGGTTAAAAATACATTGGTCAATTTATCTTTGTTATAATCATTCCCTTTCCGAAACCCACATTCGAATAACTTTAACTTTGATGGCAAACTTGATTCGGTAGTGGTAATATCTTGAATCATTATGAGATCCGAATCCATTATCTGTAAACAAAGGGAAAATTCAACTGAATCCTTTGCAAAGCAGCCTTAAACTTCTACGAAAAAATTTGTCATCATCGTCAACATCCAAAGCTGAATCAAAAACAAATTCAACTAAAATAAATGAATTCATAAGCAACCAACGATCAGATGATAGTAAAGATGAAAAAAAAAAAAAAAAAAAAATCTTCTAAAACAAACCTTAAATGGACGAAACAACCTCAAGGCTTCCGGTGGTGAGAACATTAACAACGATTGAAAAATGAATGAAACCCTGAAAAACAAAACCCTAAGTTTTCATCGCAATCGATGCCGTCTTCTCAATCGCCTAACGTTCAAGATAAAATCGCCAAATCCAAAAACGTTTAATTTTATTCGAATAGCAATCGCCGGATTCTTTTTTAACCGGATTGTATTTCATCCCCGTTAATCGCAGTAATATTTATATTCGCATCGAAGTTGGAGAGATATGATAGTGAATAATTACTATAATCCTTGCATCTGGAAGCAAAAAACACACGATTGAAATGTAGCGACCCGCCTTTTTCGACCTGCTTTTGTGCCTTGTGTTTTAGCGAAACTGCGTATTTGTGCGTACTGTGGCACGTTAAACTTTTGTCGTAATCGAAATATTATGACTACGAAATATTAATTATTATTTCATAATTATTACTTGGGTTTATGGATGCTTAATTATGCTTACTAGTTAGTCTTGTTGGACTTTCTACCTTGTTGGACTTAAGTCCACCCTACTCTAGCTAGTAGCCCATTTATTTAGCCCACTAATTAATTACTAGTGACCCAATAATAAGTAAGACAAATGCCCATTTATTAGAGGGAACATTGTGATGCCTCGTACAAAACCATCGTGTACGAATCATCAACAACAGGATCATTACAAGGTCAAACACTATATGCTATTTCAAAATACGTTTGCATTCCTGATAAAAGGTGACGTCATAACTAACGTTGAATTTTTTACATCAAGAGTATGCCTCAATGAACAGAAGCAATTAGAAATAGTACGTGACCCTCGGGTCGTTACAAATCATAGTTCAAAAGTATTAAAGTTTGAATGCAAGATAAAGTAGTTCATGCAGTGACATCTCTAGAGCAACAGGTGTCTACAGCAAGACTAGTACACAGCGGAAGCAGCTAACCTTAAGCACCTGAGAAAAACATGCTTAAAAACGTCAACACAAAGGTTGGTGAGCTATAGTTTAAGTATAACAGTATGTAAGGTAGGCCACGAAATTTCAGTGCTACAAAGAGCGTTTCAAAACAGTATGATAAAGTATATGTTTAACCGTGGGCACTTAGTAACTAACTTAACGTTTATACCCCCTAAAAGTACACTTGGAAAGTGCGTACGTTTATGAAGTATTAAACACTCGTTAAATGCTAGCACGACTAGCCCGAGTGGGGATGTCAAACCCTATGGATCCATATCTAAGATTCGCGTTCACCGGTTCAAAAACCAATGACTAAACGTTACCGAGCTAAAGGGAATGTTTATGCCGTTGTATAACCCACACATATATAAGTTTAAGTACTCGTGCCTAGTATGTAAAATGTAAAATGCGCATGTATTCTCAGTTCCCAAAATAGCTAAAGTAAAAAGGGATGCTATAACTCACAGTGGTAAAGTAGTGGTAAAGTCGAGTCGGGAAATAAGCAAGTACGTAGGTCCGAAAAGTCCTCAACCTAAGTCAAATAGTACTAAGTCAGTAAATCGTCCCAATAGGTTTAAATGTATGTAAATAAGGTCTTAAAGGTCATCATCAATCATCATCAAACAAAAGGTGTAAAGTAAGTTTCATTCTAGAACAGAGTTTAAAATAAAGGCTGACTTCGGTCAGTCGTCACGGCCTCTATACCTACTGAAATAAGGTGAGACCAGTGACCATGGCTCCGTATATGAGTCCCTTAGTTGTGGTAAAAATTCCAGAAGCAAACTCGTCTTCGTTTGACCGTGGCGACGGTCTAGGTGCGAGTAGGTCAGAATTTTCAGCACAACGTTAAAAGACATAGTGACACTCGGAGGGCCATAAATCCTAAACCGTAACTCGGATTAAGACGAGTCCTAAATGAAAAGTTATCTACTCGAACAGAGCTAATTTAAAATCATCTTTACAGTAGCCCAGGTTGTACTGATCAGACCCAGAACAGTAAAACAGTAGGTTCCGGTGGGTCTTGGTGTTCGATGCTTATCACGGTTCTCATCCTTGATGCATATAGCTTCAAGTGTACAACTCGTTGATGTGTTTGCATCATCTTAACCAAGTTTTGACCATCATAACACTTGTATAAGTCTAAGACATGTAGCACAACTCAATTAAATGTTGTATGTAGTTTGATGAACCAAAGTTACATCAAAGTCTTAGATTTAACACATACATGAACTATAAAAGTAATATTGTACTACAAACTTGAAAGTAAACTAACTAATCAAGATCTTAAGATGTAGAACATAGTTCTTAGTTAGATCTTGAAGATCCAAGACCCAAAAGTCTAGATCTAAAGTTATTAAGTTAAATCTAACACAAGTGTATGAAGTTATAACTAAAGAGTTACACTTCCATGTTCTTGAACTTTCAAGTTAACTTTTGTTCAAGAAAAATGAGATCAAAGTTAACTAGTAACATTTGACCAACAACAACCATAATCACAAATTAAAGATGCTAGGAAATGAAGAAATAAACTAATTTTAACAAGTAACAAGTCATGGTTGTTCATACTTTAAAGATTCAAACCAAGGCTTGATCTTTAAGAATGTAAACTTTAAGTTTACAAACATGAATTACAAGTAATGATTTACAACACATGAACTTACAATCTTTCAAACATTAAATGTAGAACATAAACTAGAAAGTTTATGTTCTTGTATGTTCTTGTTTGAACAAGATAAATGAAGAACAAACTAAAGAGTTTGGTTCTTAGTAACTAGTAAGTAATCAACAATAAACAACAAGTAACTAAACAACAATGAACAACAAGTGAGGATGATGATTATATGGGTATATGTATACGGTTTTAGGCAAAGAAAGAAGAGAAGAAAATGTTCATAATACTTACAAGTATTTGAGAGAGAAAGAGAGAAAAAGTTGAGAGAAATTGTGAAGTGAGTTTGTGTGTGAAAAGTGAAGTGTTACTAGTGCATAAGTTAACAAAAATTGAAAGCAAAAACCACTCCTCATGCCCTTTTGGCCGACGGCCTGCTCAAGGAAAAGAGGAAGGGAGATACACACTAGTCATTTGCATGTTTATGGTACAAAAGTTGGTTATTAGATGAATTTTTATGGGAAAGAACAAGTAACTAGATTCCTTAAGTAACTCAATCCATCTAGTTCCATCTTAAGAGTAATACTTGCATGTGTTGGGCTAAATAATCCATTTAGTTAAGTAGAGTGGGCTAACAAGTCCATTAAAGAAGTAGGGTGGGCTCTCTAGTCCATTAATCACTAATAAAAGCCCAAGTAATTAACTAGTATCCATAGTTAATCAAAATGATTAATAAAACTTAATCATGAATGTAAATAATATTCAAAAATATTATTCGGGTAATGTACGTGTGTCACAAAGACAATTCGGGCATTCAAAGTCACGTATGATCAATCATGGTAATAAGTAAATGTATGTAAACAATACATTTATTAAATCACAAGTATTAATAATAATTATTAATAAATAAACGTTGGAAAATTGTAAGACCCAAATATTTATTGTACATAATGTATTTATGGTGTACGATGCGTGTATGAAGTGTACGTGTTGCTTGCTCGAACGCCGAAGGAAACTGGACGTTGTCTGAAGTGGCAAGGTGTGTACGTATCTTTTCAACCCTAAATAAAGTTTGTGTTGATGTTTCAAAGCCTTACCATTGATAGGGAAATCTTATTTCGTTTCCAACGATATTTGATTCATCGAAAACGGAGCTACGGTCAAAAAGTTATGGCCACAACAAGTTTCTGAAAACTGACATGTAGGTTGGAGCGGCAGTCCACCTTTTGGCGCGGCGCGCCGAACCCGTCTGATGCAATTTTCAGCCTTTTTAAAAGGCTTAAATGAGGGGTACTTTGGTCTTTTCATTTAGGGTCGGTTTAGGGTCACCAAAACTGATCTAGAACTCCATTGGAGCTCATTTTCACTCATCAAACACTCTCATCTTCAAACCCTAGAGTGAGAGGAGAGTTTTAGAGAGAGAGAGCTCCAATTGGAGAAGAAGAAGGGTGTTTCGGGTCAAACCTCGGGTATTAAAGTTGTTCTACTCGTCAACGGCATCATTTTGGCGGTATTGGTAAGTTCAAACTCCGAACTTCATCTTTGTAATTTGATATTCAAGTTTAGGGTTTTGAACTAGTTAGTTATAAAACCCATTTAGGAGGTGAAATGGGTAATTGTAACTAGTTATTGTTGATGTTGGTGGGTTTAGGGTTGGTTAATGATTTAACCATGTTTAAGGCTTGTATGTAGTGTGTAATCTCTAGTATTAGTGATTCTAGTAGTGTTGAAACTCTTTTGGGTATGTTTGGCTGACTAACTTTGACTAGAGTCAAAGATTAGGGTTTGGTGATGATTATAACCCAATTGTCGATTTAATAAGGTTTATAAACTTAAAATGGATTAAGTTGAAGCATAGAACCGAGTTAAATATGTTTTGGTATCAAAACTTGCTAATGGCGTGATATTGACTTCTTATGGGTCAAATTAGAGTTTAAGTGTCTTTTTGGGCAAGATAGGTGTTTAACACCTATGATTGAGTTTGATTGGCATATTAGGACCATTCTCACTTGTGTTAGTGATTATTGGTTAGTTTGGGCGCGGTTTGTGCTTGGAAGTGCATTTGGGTCGAAATTGCACTAGTTGTCAATTTGGGTTGATTTGTATATCCACCCTAATTGTGTTACTTGTTATGTGATAAATGGATTAGGTACATTCCATCGGCGATTGCGGATTATTCGGTAGCATTCTTCAAGGCGACAAGGTGAGTGTTAATATCCTATATGCATATGTATGTGTAGGATGGGTGCGGGTCGGGTGAAGGGGTTCTCGCTTGTAGAGCTCGCTTCTCGTATAGGTGGAATTGTTGGACTTGTGTATAGGTCCAATTGGCACTGTTGTGCATTTTGGTTGACCACTTTGGCGAGGTTCACACTTTGTGTGTACATTATCACATGGGCGTGTGATGTGGACCTATATAACCCCAATGACGAAGGGTTAATATAGTGACTGGAATAATTATATGTGTAGGTATATAATATATCTATTTGTGGTAGCGTGAAATGTGTAGTGTCGAGGTGTTAAGACACCACGTTTCACGTGACGAGTGAAGTGTCGAGGTGTTAAGACGCCACTCGAAGTGAAGCATCGAGGTGTTAAGATGCCACTCTAAGTAATTGACGGGTGAAGCATCGAGGTGTTAAGATGCCACTCGAGGTGAAGCATCGAGGTGTTAAGATGCCACCTAGGGGTGTAGTGTCGAGGTGTTAAGACACCACTCCGTAAAATAATGAGTGAAGCATCGAGGTGTTAAGATGCCACTCGGGGTGAAGTACCGAGGTGTTAAGGTGCCACCCTAGGGTTTAGTGATACGAGGTGTTAAGTATACTAAAGAATGTTATGAACATCGATGACTTATTTCGCGAAGTCATTCCCTTGCGAAGATTTGGTTAACCATGGTTATTGTGATGTAAGCAATTATGCTATTCGAGATATTTATATATATATATATATATATATATATATATATATATATATATATATATATATATATATATATATATATATATATATTGTATACGTATAATGTCGTTTATATTAATGAATTGTTGTGATGTAGCTAACCCTCCGGGTGTGGCTTATTGGCATTGTTCACATCGTCGTTGGTGAACTCACTTTATTTATTGTTAGCTTGTTGCTTAGTGATGTTACGGTATGCTTAGACTAGCTTGCCTTTATGCTTGGATGCTTCGGTATGCGGTATTTGATATTTGTGTGGCGTGTCCATTTTATACATATATATGCATGTAGTATGTTATCATTCACTAAGCGTTAGCTTACCCTCTCGTTGTTGACTTTTTTATAGATTGCATGGATGCGAAGGCTCGGGTAAGCGGGGACTAGTGGACTTGCGTAGTTGCTTTAGAAGGCTTGCTTTTGGATTGATTAGGATTGGGTAGCGTATCCCCAATCGCCATGCTCGGCCTTTATTTTGTATTACAAATCATGTGGTTGAAAACTTGTATTTTCGTACGAAAGTCGTAAAACGGCCGATGTAGGCCCGGTCTTCGTAAAACTAATTTTATTAATGGAACGTGTTAGTTCTACATATATTAATGTATGGTTAAAATCGTTTTGTCTAAATACGTCGGGAAGTGGTCAAACATTTTTGCATTTCATGACTTTTTGGACAGGCCACTTTGGCCCGCCGCGCGGCCATATGGCGCGCCGCGCCATATGCTGTTCCAGCAAAAAAAATTAATTGATATTTCCGTGTGATCGTTTATATTACGGGTTGGGATGTTACAAGTGGTATCAGAGCATGGTCTAAGGGATTTAGGTGACTTGAGATAGGTGCCTAGACTTAGGCTTTTGTGTGTGCTTAATTTGTTGCGGGACTTGTAGGATTACGGGTCGGAATGGGTTCTAGCTAGTGCCTTGTTTATAGGTTGACTAACGTTTATATTAGTAATGCAGATATTATTAATATGCTATTGTGATGTGATAATAATTCTCGCATGTGTTTATATCGCGTAGAATTTTGTTTGTGTTTGTTTATATCATCGAGCGAAGCGGTCGTTGTACTAACGAGTCGATATGGCGTGTATGCATAATAAGGACTTGCAAACCTTATTACGGGTGCAAATCATGTCTAACAAGTGATGTACAACGAGTGTTAGCAAGATGGGACGGTGTTGTGCGTGTGGTTTATACGTTCGTGATCTAATCGTTTGCATTCCTTAGAATGAAAACGGAAGATGGATGCGGAACGAGTGAGCCTATTCATGAAGGGAAGGATGAGTTAATGTTAAAGATTGAGGCCGTGTTTGAACAATATGTCTCGGTTTTCACCGGCAAAGTTAGGGAAGTAACCAAGGAGTTGGTCGAAGGACAAATGACAGAAATGGTCCGAGACCAAGTGACTAAAGCTGTAAAAGAAGAGTTTGAAAAGAGGTTTCCCAAACCTCGAGGTAGCGATGATGAAGATGTACTTTCAAGGTTAGGATTACATGGTGCTCATGGTAAGAGGGCACGAAGTACGCCTGAAGGCGTCGGGAATGTGAAGAAGAAGAGTAAGAAGGGTTACAAGCTCACGTGCTTTAAGTGTGGGGAACGGGGTCATTTGGCACAAGATTGTACGGTGGTGCCTTTAGGTTCAATCAGGTGTTTCATTTGCCGAATGGAGGGACACCGGAAGTCAGAGTGTTCCGAATCGCATGACGATCGGGTCAGGAGGTTAGAGCGCGAATACATGATGGGTAGTGGAGCGCGGAAGCCCAACAGCGCTACATCAGGTACTTTTAGTACGAAATTATATGTTGTTCGCTTGTAATAACATGCGGTAAGTGCGTAAGTCTTAGCTAAACTTTATTCTCCATTGGAGATAATTCGTAGCGAGCGGGGGGTTTACGTTTATGGCTCCGGTTTCCTCTCACTAGAGCGTATAAGTGGTGTGTTGTGCCTTGACTCTATGGTGCGAATCCTTGGGTGCTTAGGCATTTTGGTTGGTATCGGGTCATTAAGCTCATTCGAGTGAGACCCTTAAGGTCTCAATTGTGTTGTGCATATTATTGATATGGGTGACGTTCCTAATGGAAGTACCCTATGGTGACGTTTGATTGTCGGGCGAAGGGCGTAAGACTTGGTGTAACCAAGCATTCCTTAGTATTTGGGAGGTGTTTCTACCAAGCCATGGAAATGAGTTTTGGTGTTCGGTTGTTAAGCGCGTATTCGCTTTTGTGTTGAAGTTGATGAACCATGAGGTTCGACTGGTGGGATGAAACCCGAGAAATCGAGTGTTGATCTCGATGTATGTAGGTAAAGGAGTCTACGTGACGTGACATTAGGTGCCTCTTTTATACCTACTAGCGTGGTGTTTGACTCTGATTGTGTTGCGGTTACATTGTACTTGGGGTACCGAGGAGAATGAAATGTCCCGTTCTTATTGATTAAAAACGTTCCATATTAATTGATTTGTTGCGAGGTTTTGACCTCTATATGAGACATTTTTCAAAGACTGCATTCATTTTTAAAACAAACCATAACCTTTATTTCATAAATAAAGGTTTAAAAAAGCTTTACGTAGATTATCAAATAATGATAATCTAAAATATCCTGTTTACACACGACCATTACATAATGGTTTACAATACAAATATGTTACATCGAAATCAGTTTCTTGAATGCAGTTTTTACACAATATCATACAAACATGGACTCCAAATCTTGTCCTTATTTTAGTATGCAACAGCGGAAGCTCTTAGTATTCACCTAAGAATAAACATGTTTTAAACGTCAACAAAAAATGTTGGTGAGTTATAGGTTTAACCTATATATATCAAATCGTAACAATAGACCACAAGATTTCATATTTCAATACACATCCCATACATAGAGATAAAAATCATTCATATGGTGAACATCTGGTAACCGACATTAACAAGATGCATATATAAGAATATCCCCATCATTCCGGGACACCCTTCGGATATGATATAAATTTCGAAGTACTAAAGCATCCGGTACTTTGGATGGGGTTTGTTAGGCCCAATAGATCTATCTTTAGGATTTGCGTCAAATAGGGTGTCTGTTCCCTAATTCTTAGATTACCAGACTTAATAAAAAGGGGCATATTCGATTTCGATAATTCAACCATAGAATGTAGTTTCACGTACTTGTGTCTATTTTGTAAATCATTTATAAAACCTGCATGTATTCTCATCCCAAAAATATTAGATTTTAAAAGTGGGACTATAACTCACTTTCACAGATTTTTACTTCGTCGGAAAGTAAGACTTGGCCACTGGTTGATTCACGAACCTATAACAATATATACATATATATCAAAGTATGTTCAAAATATATTTACAACACTTTTAATATATTTTGATGTTTTAAGTTTATTAAGTCAGCTGTCCTCGTTAGTAACCTACAACTAGTTGTCCACAGTTAGATGTACAGAAATAAATAGATAAATATTATCTTGAATCAATCCACGACCCAGTGTATACGTATCTCAGTATTGATCACAACTCAAACTATATATATTTTGGAATCAACCTCAACCCTGTATAGCTAACTCCAACATTCACATATAGAGTGTCTATGGTTGTTCCGAAATATATATAGATGTGTCGACATGATAGGTCAAAATATTGTATACGTATCTATGGTATCTCAAGATTACATAATATACAATACAAGTTGATTAAGTTATGGTTGGAATAGATTTGTTACCAATTTTCACGTAGCTAAAATAAGAAAAATTATCCAATCTTGTTTTACCCATAACTTCTTCATTTTAAATCCGTTTTGAGTGAATCAAATTGATATGGTTTCATATTGAACTCTATTTTATGAATCTAAACAGAAAAAGTATAGGTTTATAGTCGGAAAAATAAGTTACAAGTCGTTTTTGTAAAGGTAGTCATTTCAGTCGAAAGAACGACGTCTAGATGACCATTTTAGAAAACATACTTCCACTTTGAGTTTAACCATAATTTTTGGATATAGTTTCATGTTCATAATAAAAATCATTTTCCTGCTCAAGGCGTCGGCTACCACATTTTCCTTCCCCGGGTGGTAACGAATCTCAAAGTCGTAATCATTCAACAATTCAATCCACCTACGCTGCCTCATATTCAGTTGTTTCTGATTAAATATGTGTTGAAGACTTTTGTAGTCGGTATATATAATACTTTTGACCCCATATAAGTAGTGCCTCCAAGTCTTTAATGCAAAAACAACCGCGCCTAATTCCAAATCATGCGTCGTATAATTTTGTTCGTGAATCTTCAATTGTCTAGACGCATAAGCAATCACCTTCGTTCGTTGCATTAATACACAACCGAGACCTTGCTTTGATGCATCACAATAAATCACAAAATCATCATTCCCTTCAGGCAATGACAATATAGGTGCCGTAGTTAGCTTTTTCTTCAATAACTGGAACGCTTCCTCTTGTTCATCCTTCCATTCAAATTTCTTCCCTTTATGCGTTAATGCAGTCACGGGTTTTGCTATTCTGGAAAAGTCTTGGATGAACCTTCTGTAGTAACCAGCTAGTCCTAAAAACTGGCGTATGTGTTTTGGAGTTTTCGGGGTTTCCCACTTTTCAACAGTTTCTATCTTTGCCGGATCCACCTTAATACCTTCTTTGTTCACTATGTGACCGAGGAATTGAACTTCTTCCAACCAAAATGCACACTTTGAAAACTTAGCGTACAATTCTTCCTTCCTCAATACTTCTAACACCTTTCTCAAATGTTCACCATGTTCTTGGTCATTCTTTGAGTAAATAAGTATGTCATCAATGAAAACAATGACAAACTTGTCAATGTATGGTCCACACACTCGGTTCATAAGGTCCATGAACACAGCTGGTGCATTAGTTAAACCAAACGGCATGACCATAAACTCGTAATGACCGTAACGTGTTCTGAAAGCAGTCTTTGGAATATCATCTTCTTTCACCCGCATTTGATGATACCCGGAACGTAAGTCAATCTTTGAATAAACAGATGAGCCTTATAGTTGATCAAATAAGTCGTCAATTCTTGGCAGTGGATAACGGTTTTTGATGGTAAGTTTGTTCAATTCTCTGTAGTCAATACACAACCTAAATGTACCATCTTTATTCTTGACAAACAAAACAGGAGCTCCCCACGGTGATGTGCTTGGTCGAATGAAACCACGTTCTAATAGTTCTTGCAGTTGGCTTTGCAGTTCTTTCATCTCGCTGGGTGCGAGTCTATAAGGAGCACGAGCTATTGGTGCAGCTCCTGGTACAAGATCTATTTGAAATTCAATATATTGATGTGGAGGTAGTCCCGGTAATTCTTTCGGAAATACATCGGGAAATTCTTTTGCGACGAGAACATCATTGATGCTCTTTTCTTCAGTTTGTACTTTCTCGACGTGTGCTAGAACAGCATAGCAACCTTTTCTTATTAGTTTTTGTGCCTTCAAATTACTAATAAGATGTAGCTTCATGTTGCCCTTTTCTCCGTACACCATTAAGGGTTTTCCTTTTTCTCGTATAATGCGAATTGCATTTTTGTAACAAACGATCTCTGCTTTCACTTCTTTCAACCAGTCCATACCGATTATCACATCAAAACTCCCTAACTCTACTGGTATCAAGTCAATCTTAAATGTTTCACTAACCAGTTTAATTTCTCGATTCCGACATATATTATCTGCTGAAATTAATTTACCATTTGCTAATTCGAGTAAAAATTTACTATCCAAAGGCGTCAATGGACAACTTAATTTAGCATAAAAATCTATACTCATATAACTTCTATCCGCACCCGAATCAAATAAAACTTAAGCAGATTTATTGTCAACAAGAAATGTACCTGTAACAAGCTCCGGGTCTTCCTGTGCCTCTGCCGCATTAATATTGAAAACTCTTCCACGGCCTTGTCCATTCATGTTCTCCTGGTTCGGGCAATTTCTAATAATGTGGCCCGGTTTTCCACATTTATAACAAACTACATTGGCATAACTTGCTTCGACACTACTTGCTCCGCCATTACTCGTTCCGACACCATTTGTTCCTTTCGTTCTGTTAACCCCTGGTCCGTAGACCTCACACTTCGCCGCGCTATGACCATTTCTTTTACACTTGTTACAAAATTTGGTGCAGAACCCCGAGTGATACTTTTCACACCTTTGGCATAGCTGCTTCTGATTGTTGTTGTTGTTGTTGTTGCGGTTGTTATTGTTGTTGGGATGATTGTTGTTGTTGTTGTTGTTGTTGTTGTTGTTGTTATTGTTGTTGTTGTTGTTGGGCCATTTGTTGTAGTTGCGATTGATGTTGCGATTGTTGGGATAGTTGTTGCGATTATTGTTGTAATTGCTGTTGTTGTTGTATTGGTGATTCTTATCACCGTTTTCCTCCCACTTTCTTTTTACTTGCTTCACATTGGCCTCTTCAGCAGTCTGTTCTTTAATTCTTTCTTCAATCTGGTTCACTAGTTTGTGAGCCATTCTACATGCCTGTTGTATGGAGGCGGGCTCGTGTGAACTTATATCTTCTTGGATTCTTTCCGGTAATCCTTTCACAAACGTGTCGATCTTCTCTTCCTCATCTTCGAACGCTCCCGGACACAATAGGCACAATTCTGTGAATCGTCTTTCGTACGTAGTAATATCAAATCCTTGGGTTCGTAACCCTCTAAGTTCTGTCTTGAGCTTATTGACCTCGGTTCTGGAACGGTACTTCTCGTTCATCAAGTGCTTGAATGCTGACCACGGTAGTGCGTACGCATCATCTTGTCCCACTTGCTCTAGATAGGTATTCCACCATGTTAACGCAAAACCTGTGAAGGTATGTGTAGCGTACTTCACTTTGTCCTCTTCAGTACACTTACTTATGGCAAACACCGATTCGACCTTCTCGGTCCACCGTTTCAATCTGATTGGTCCTTCAGTTCCATCAAATTCCAAAGGTTTGCAGGCAGTGAATTCTTTGTAGGTGCATCCTACACGATTTCCTGTGCTGCTAGATCCAAGGTTATTGTTGGTATGTAGCGCAGCCTGTACTGCAGCTATGTTTGAAGCAAGAAAGGAACGAAATTCCTCTTCGCTCATATTCAAGGTTTGTCGAGTAGTCGGTGCCATTTCCTTCAAATAGACAAATGAAACAAGTTAATCATACAGAATATTAAGAGTAGTCAATAGTATTTCGTATCATAATATGAACTCATTTATAAAAGCTTTTTCTTCATATTAGCATTTTATAAGTTTAAATTCGGGTAGTACCTACCCGTTAAGTTCATACTTAGTAGCTAATTTACAATTCAACTACTACAATTCTATATGAAAAACTGATTATAATAATATTTCGCGTTCAAACTTTTATACAATATTTTACAAACTTACAATACCGCTTATTTTACATAAAGCATGAAATATAGCACACAATAACTTTGATACAAGATAGTTGTGAAGATAATTCTAGCTAGTACACAAGTCATTCAGCAAAGGCAATAAAGACACGTAATTCATACGTCCAGAAACAAGTCATGCATTCTGGTTTTACTAGGACTACTTCCCATCCTTGGTCTTGTGGAACATAACCGTTATGGCCGTTGATAAGACAGCGTGTTGTAACTTCGTCAAAGGGACGAGGGTTACGTAATGACCAACAGTCTCGTAATAACCTAAAAACCTCATTTCTTACCTCAATTACCAACTCCGTCACTTGTGGGAACGTTTTGTTTAATAGTTGTAGCCCGATGTTCTTTTTCTCACTTTGGTGAGAAGCGAACATTACTAACCCGTAAGCATAGCATGCTTCTTTATGTTGCTTGTTAGTCGCTTTTTCTAAATCATGAAGTCCTATATTCGGATACATTGAGTCAAAATAATTTCTTAACCCGTTGCGTAAAATAGCATTTGGGTTCCCCGCAATATATGCGTCAAAGTAAACACATCGTAACTTATGGGTTTCCCAATGTGATATCCCCCATCTTTCAAACGAAAGTCTCTTATAAACCAAGACATTCTTGGAACGTTCTTCGAATGTCTTACAAACTGATTTCGCCGTAAATAGTTGTGCCGAAGAATTCTGACCGACTCTAGACAAGATTTCATCAATCATGTCTCCGGGTAAGTCTTCTAAAATATTGGGTTGTCTATCCATTTTGTGTTTTTATACTGTAAAATAGACAAGAGTTAGATTCATAAAAGATACTTATTAATACAAGCAATTTTTACATATATCGTAAAGCATAAGCACACTATATTACATATATTACACCGTACAAATACAACTATCTTATTCCGACTCACTCATTTCTTCTTTTTCGATCTTGGTTCTTTTTGCTAAGTTTTTAGGGATATATGATGTTCCCCTAATACGAGCCGTCGTTTTCCACATTGGTCTAGAAAAACCTGGTGGTTTAGAGGTTCCCGGGTTATTGTTACAACTTAAGAAATACGGGTGTTGACGATACATATAATGTTCATCGGGGTTGGAATCAGATTTCTCTATTTTTATGCCCTTTCCCTTATTGTTCTCTTTTGCTTTTTAAATTCAGTTGGGGTAATTTCTATAACATCATCGGAATCCTCGTCGGGATCCGATTCATCGGAGAATTGGTAATCCTCCCAATATTTTGCTTCCTTGGCGGAAACACCATTGACCATAATTAACTTTGGTCGGTTGGTTGAGGATTTTCTTCTACTTAACTGTTTTATTATTTCCCCCACTGGTTCTTCTTCCGGTTCCGATTCTTCTTCCGGTTCCGATTCTTCTTCCGGTTCCGACTCTTCTTCCGGTTCCTCTTCGGGAACTTGTGAATCAGTCCACGAATTATTCCAATTTACATTTGACTCTTCATTATTATTAGGTGAGTCAATGGGACTTTTTCTAGAGGTAGACATCTATCACATAATATCAAACACGTTAAGAGATTAATATATCACATAATATTCACATGTTAAAAATATATAGTTTCCAACAAAATTTGTTAAGCAATCATTTTTCAAGTAAACACGGTCGAAGTCCAGACTCACTAATGCATCCTAACAAACTCGATAAGACACACTAATGCAAAATTCTGGTTCTCTAAGACCAACGCTCGGATACCAACTGAAATGTCCCGTTCTTATTGATTAAAAACGTTCCATATTAACTGATTTCGTTGCGAGGTTTTGACCTCTATATGAGACGTTTTTCAAAGACTGCATTCATTTTTAAAACAAACCATAACCTTTATTTCATAAATAAAGGTTTAAAAAAGCTTTACGTAGATTATCAAATAATGATAATCTAAAATATCCTGTTTACACACGACCATTACATAATGGTTTACAATACAAATATGTTACATCGAAATCAGTTTCTTGAATGCAGTTTTTACACAATATCTTACAAACATGGACTCCAAATCTTGTCCTTATTTTAGTATGCAACAGCGGAAGCTCTTAGTATTCACCTGAGAATAAACAAGCTTTAAACGTCAACAAAAAATGTTGGTGAGTTATAGGTTTAACCTATATATATCAAATCGTAACAATAGACCACAAGATTTCATATTTCAATACACATCCCATACATAGAGATAAAAATCATTCATATGGTGAACACCTGGTAACCGACATTAACAAGATGCATATATAAGAATATCCCCATCATTCCGGGACACCCTTCGGATATGATATAAATTTCGAAGTACTAAAGCATCCGGTACTTTGGATGGGGTTTGTTAGGCCCAATAGATCTATCTTTAGGATTCGCGTCAATTAGGGTGTATGTTCCCTAATTCATAGATTACCAGACTTAATAAAAAGGGGCATATTCGATTTCGATAATTCAACCATAGAATGTAGTTTCACGTACTTGTGTCTATTTTGTAAATCATTTATAAAACCTGCATGTATTCTCATCCTAAAAATATTAGATTTTAAAAGTGGGACTATAACTCACTTTCACAGATTTTTACTTCGTCGGGAAGTAAGACTTGGCCACTGGTTGATTCACGAACCTATAACAATATATACATATATATCAAAGTATGTTCAAAATATATTTACAACACTTTTAATATATTTTGATGTTTTAAGTTTATTAAGTCAGCTGTCCTCGTTAGTAACCTACAACTAGTTGTCCACAGTTAGATGTACAGAAATAAATAGATAAATATTATCTTGAATCAATCCACGACCCAGTGTATATGTATCTCAGTATTGATCACAACTCAAACTATATATATTTTGGAATCAACCTCAACCCTGTATAGCTAACTCCAACATTCACATATAGAGTGTCTATGGTTGTTCCGAAATATATATAGATGTGTCGACATGATAGGTCGAAACATTGTATACGTGTCTATGGTATCTCAAGATTACATAATATACAATACAAGTTGATTAAGTTATGGTTGGAATAGATTTGTTACCAATTTTCACGTAGCTAAAATGAGAAAAATTATCCAATCTTGTTTTACCCATAACTTCTTCATTTTAAATCCGTTTTGAGTGAATCAAATTGCTATGGTTTCATATTGAACTCTATTTTATGAATCTAAACAGAAAAAGTATAGGTTTATAGTCGGAAAAATAAGTTACAAGTTGTTTTTGTAAAGGTAGTCATTTCAGTCGAAAGAACGACGTCTAGATGACCATTTTAGAAAACATACTTCCACTTTGAGTTTAACCATAATTTTTGGATATAGTTTCATGTTCATAATAAAAATCATTTTCCCAGAATAACAACTTTTAAATAAAAGTTTATCATAGTTTTTAATTAACTAACCCAAAACAGCCCGCGGTGTTACTACGACGGCGTAAAACCGGTTTTACGGTGTTTTTCGTGTTTTCAGGTTTTAAATCATTAAGTTAGCATATCATATAGATATAGAACATGTGTTTAGTTGATTTTAAAAGTCAAGTTAGAAGGATTAACTTTTATTTGCGAACAAGTTTAGAATTAACTAAACTATGTTCTAGTGATTACAAGTTTAAACCTTCGAATAAGATAGCTTTATATGTATGAATCGAATGATGTTATGAACATCATTACTACCTCAAGTTCCTTGTATAAACCTACTGAAAATGAGAAAAATAGATCTAGCTTCAAAGGATCCTTGGATGGCTTGAAAGTTCTTGAAGCAGAATCATGACACTAAAACAATTTCAAGTAAGATTTCCACTCGAAATAAGATTGTTATAGTTATAGAAATTGAATTAAAGTTTGACTATGATTATTACCTTGTATTAGAAATATAACCTACTATAAGTAACAAAGGTTTTTTGATCTTGGATGATTACTTGGAATGGATTTAGAAAACTTGGAAGTAAACTTGCAATCTTGGAAGTATTCTTGATTTTATGAAACTAGAACTTTTAGAATTTATGAAGAACACTTAGAACTTGAAGATAGAACTTGAGAGAGATCAATTAGATGAAGAAAATTGAAGAATTAAAGTGTTTGTAGGTGTTTTTGGTCGTTGGTGTATGGATTAGATATAAAGGATATGTAATTTTGTTTTCATGTAAATAAATCATGAATGATTACTCATATTTTTGTAATTTTATGAGATATTTAATGCTAGTTGCCAAATGATGGTTCCCACATGTGTTAGGTGACTCACATGGGCTGCTAAGAGCTGATCATTGGAGTGTATATACCAATAGTACATACATCTAAAAGCTGTGTATTGTACGAGTACGAATACGGGTGCATACGAGTAGAATTGTTGATGAAACTGAACGAGGATGTAATTGTAAGCATTTTTGTTAAGTAGAAGTATTTTGATAAGTGTCTTGAAGTCTTTCAAAAGTGTATTAATACATATTAAAACACTACATGTATATACATTTTAACTGAGTCGTTAAGTCATCGTTAGTCGTTACATGTAAATATTGTTTTGAAACCTTTAGGTTAACGATCTTGTTGAATGTTGTTAACCCATTGTTTATTATAACAAATGAGATGTTAAATTGTTATATTATCATGATATTATGATATATAATATATCTTAGTATGATATATATACAGTTAAATGTCGTTACAACGATAATCGTTACATATATGTCTCGTTTCGAAATCATTAAGTTAGTAGTCTTATTTTTACATATGTATTTCATTGTTAATTCACTTAATAATATATTTACTTATCATTTAACATAATTAACCAAGTGTATCAATATCTTAATATGATTCATATGTACCTAGTAAGACGTTGTTATAACGATAATCGTTATATATATCGTTTTCGAGTTTCTTAAATTAATAGTCTCATTTTTATGTATATAACTCATTGTTAAAATACCTAATGAGATACATACTTATAATAAAATCATGTTAACTATATATATAACCATATATATGTCATCGTATAGTTTTTACAAGTTTTAACGTTCGTGAATCACCGGTCAACTTGGGTGGTCAATTGTCTATATGAAACCTATTTCAATTAATCAAGTCTTAACAAGTTTGATTGCTTAACATGTTGGAAACACTTAATCATGTAAATAACAATTTCATTTAATATATATATAAACATGGAAAAGTTCGGGTCACTACAGAGAAACCCTTAGGTACATGAGTGACTAGGTGGAATTCGACAAACTAAAGTAATTGGATGATTGCGAGTGTATAGTTCATGTAATTTGTGGTACACTTTTCGTTCAAAGTGTTTAAGGATAGGTTAGGATCCTTGGTATGCTCAAAGTTGAAGCAAGACATGGTGATGGGCCGTGTGAACCCAATTATTGGTAAAGTCTACCTTTGGTAGCATTGTGCGGGTGTACGAGATGCGGTTATGGAACGTAGTTCCAAGTGGGGGAGTTACACTCCCGCACGCGGAGGTTTTAGTGTGAGATTTCGGACAATGCTTTTGGTAGATCCGAAATTTGTGTCGGGATCTAGATTTGGTCGGTAATGGTAGAGTACAATTTCGGTTAAATTGTACTTATGATTTTGGATTTGAATTATCACCAAGGTGGTAATGTGGTAAATCTCGTTGAGAGATAATGGACGTGTTTGGCAAGCAAGGTGAAATCCCTCGGTTAAGGGATGTGTGTGTCGGATTCTCTTTTAGAGAATTAATGTTTTGTGTCTATGTTTGATATAGGTGGTTCTTGCTCGATTGTGTGAATGGTTAGTGGTATCCGTTAGGATTCACTATGGCGTAGCAGAGCGCGATGTTACGCTACTCGTCGTTCGAGGCCAAAAGGGCGTTGATTGATGAAGCATGACCTTCGGGGTCCACTGACTTCATCATGGTATTGATGATTGATGAAGCATGACCTTCAGGGTCCGCTGACTTCATCATGGGATTGTTGATTGGTGGAGCATGACCTTCGGGGTCCACTGACTTCATCATGAGATCGTTGATTGGTGAAGCATGACCTTCGGGGTCCGCTGACTTCATCATGGGTGTAGTGTTATATCGGTGAAGCATGACCGTTGACGGGGTCCGTTGACTTCATCCGGTGTTGAGGGATCTATCGGTTGTTTTATACACCGATGGTGGGGTCGTAAGGACCATGTGGTGTGATCTATCGGCTGTTTTATACACCGATGGTGGGATAGTGAGGACCATGTCGTGGGATTAGTGAGGCGATAGCCGTGTTTCGCTCACATGTTGTTACGGGTGTGACAATAGTCGATTTTGTACACCTTAGGTTTAGCGTTGCCATAATTGTTTTAGGCGCTTTTGGTTTTAGCCGTTGCTTATGATGTTAGGATAGTGGCATATTGGATGTATTGTGAAATGTCCCGTTCTTATTGATTAAAAACGTTCCATATTAATTGATTTCGTTGCGAGGTTTTGACCTCTATATGAGACGTTTTTCAAAGACTGCATTCATTTTAAAACAAACCATAACCTTTATTTCATCAATAAAGGTTTAAAAAGATTTTACGTAGATTATCAAATAATGATAATCTAAAATATCCTGTTTACACACGACCATTACATAATGGTTTACAATACAAATATGTTACAACAAAATAAGTTTCTTGAATGCAGTTTTTACACAATATCATACAAGCATGGACTCCAAATCTCGTCCTTATTTAAGTATGCGACAGCGGAAGCTCTTAATAATCACCTGAGAATAAACATGCTTAAAACGTCAACAAAAATGTTGGTGAGTTATAGGTTTAACCTATATATATCAAATCGTAACAATAGACCACAAGATTTCATATTTCAATACACATCCCATACATAGAGATAAAAATCATTCATATGGTGAACACCTGGTAACCGGCATTAACAAGATGCATATATAAGAATATCCCCATCATTCCGGGACACCCTTCGGATATGATATAAATTTCGAAGTACTAAAGCATCCGGTACTTTGGATGGGGTTTGTTAAGCCCAATAGATCTATCTTTAGGATTCGCGTCAATTAGGGTGTCTGTTCCCTAATTCTTAGATTACCAGACTTAATAAAAAGGGGCATATTCGATTTCGATAATTCAACCATAGAATGTAGTTTCACGTACTTGTGTCTATTTTGTAAATCATTTATAAAACCTGCATGTATTCTCATCCTAAAAATATTAGATTTTAAAAGTGGGACTATAACTCACTTTCACAGATTTTTACTTCGTCGGGAAGTAAGACTTGGCCACTGGTTGATTCATGAACCTATAACAATATATACATATATATCAAAGTATGTTCAAAATATATTTACAACACTTTTAATATATTTTGATGTTTTAAGTTTATTAAGTCAGCTGTCCTCGTTAGTAACCTACAACTAGTTGTCCACAATTAGATGTACAGAAATAAATCGATAAATATTATCTTGAATCAATCCACGACCCAGTGTATACGTATCTCAGTATCGATCACAACTCAAACTATATATATTTTGGAATCAACCTCAACCCTGTATAGCTAACTCCAACATTCACATATAGAGTGTCTATGGTTGTTCCGAAATATATATAGATGTGTCGACATGATAGGTCGAAACATTGTATACGTGTCTATGGTATCTCAAGATTACATAATATACAATACAAGTTGATTAAGTTATGGTTGGAATAGATTTGTTACCAATTTTCACGTAGCTAAAATGAGAAAAATTATCCAATCTTGTTTTACCCATAACTTCTTCATTTTAAATCCGTTTTGAGTGAATCAAATTGCTATGGTTTCATATTGAACTCTATTTTATGAATCTAAACAGAAAATTATAGGTTTATAGTCGGAAAAATAAGTTACAAGTCGTTTTTGTAAAGGTAGTCATTTCAGTCGAAAGAACGACGTCTAGATGACCATTTTAGAAAACATACTTCCACTTTGAGTTTAACCATAATTTTTGGATATAGTTTCATGTTCATAATAAAAATCATTTTCTCAGAATAACAACTTTTAAATCAAAGTTTATCATCGTTTTTAATTAACTAACCCAAAACAGCCCGCGGTGTTACTACGACGGCGTAAATCCGGTTTTACGGTGTTTTTCGTGTTTCCAGGTTTTAAATCATTAAGTTAGCATATCATATAGATATAGAACATGTATTTAGTTGATTTTAAAAGTCATGTTAGAAGGATTAACTTTTGTTTGCGAACAAGTTTAGAATTAACTAAACTATGTTCTAGTGATTACAAGTTTAAACCTTCGAATAAGATAGCTTTATATGTATGAATCGAATGATGTTATGAACATCATTACTACCTTAAGTTCCTTGGATAAACCTACTGGAAAAGAGAAAAATGGATCTAGCTTCAATGGATCCTTGGATGGCTCGAAGTTCTTGAAGCAGAATCATGACACGAAAACAAGTTCAAGTAAGATCATCACTTGAAATAAGATTGTTATAGTTATAGAAATTGAACCAAAGTTTGAATATGATTATTACCTTGTATTAGAATGATAACCTACTGTAAGAAACAAAGATTTCTTGAGGTTGGATGATCACCTTACAAGATTGGAAGTGAGCTAGCAAACTTGAAAGTATTCTTGATTTTATGAAACTAGAACTTTTGAAATTTATGAAGAACACTTAGAACTTGAAGATAGAACTTGAGAGAGATCAATTAGATGAAGAAAATTGAAGAATGAAAGTGTTTGTAGGTGTTTTTGGTCGTTGGTGTATGGATTAGATATAAAGGATATGTAATTTTGTTTTCATGTAAATAAGTCATGAATGATTACTCATATTTTTGTAATTTTATGAGATATTTCATGCTAGTTGCCAAATGATGGTTCCCACATGTGTTAGGTGACTCACATGGGCTGCTAAGAGCTGATCATTGGAGTGTATATACCAATAGTACATACATCTAAAAGCTGTGTATTGTACGAGTACGAATACGGGTGCATACGAGTAGAATTGTTGATGAAACTGAACGAGGATGTAATTGTAAGCATTTTTGTTAAGTAGAAGTATTTTGATAAGTGTATTGAAGTCTTTCAAAAGTGTATAAATACATATTAAAACACTACATGTATATACATTTTAACTGAGTCGTTAAGTCATCGTTAGTCGTTACATGTAAGTGTTGTTTTGAAACCTTTAGGTTAACGATCTTGTTAAATGTTGTTAACCCAATGTTTATAATATCAAATGAGATTTTAAATTATTATATTATCATGATATTATGATATATAATATATCTTAGTATGATGTATATACAGTTAAATGTCGTTACAACGATAATCGTTACATATATGTCTCGTTTCGAAATCATTAAGTTAGTAGTCTTATTTTTACATATGTATTTCATTGTTAATACACTTAATAATATATTTACTTATCATTTAACATAATTAACCAAGTGTATTAATATCTTAATATGATTCATATGTACCTAGTAAGACGTTGTTATAACGATAATCGTTATATATATCGTTTTCGAGTTTCTTAAATTAATAGTCTCATTTTTATGTATATAACTCATTGTTAAAATACCTAATGAGGTACATACTTATAATAAAAACATGTTAACTATATATATAACCATATATATGTCATCGTATAGTTTTTACAAGTTTTAACGTTCGTGAATCACCGGTCAACTTGGGTGGTCAATTGTCTATATGAAACATATTTCAATTAATCAAGTCTTAACAAGTTTGATTGCTTAACATGTTGGAAACATTTAATCATGTAAATATCAATCTCAATTAATATATATAAACATGTAAAAGTTCGGGTCACTACAGTACCTACCCGTTAAATAAATTTCGTCCCGAAATTTTAAGCTGTTGAAGGTGTTGACGAATCTTCTGGAAATAGATGCGGGTATTTCTTCTTCATCTGATCTTCACGCTCCCAGGTGAACTCGGGTCCTCTACGAGCATTCCGTCGAACCTTAACAATTGGTATCTTGTTTTGCTTAAGTCTTTTAACCTCACGATCCATTATTTCGACGGGTTCTTCGATGAATTGAAGTTTTTCGTTGATTTGAATTTCATCTAACGGAATTGTGAGATCTTCTTTAGCAAAACATTTCTTCAAATTCGAGACGTGGAAAGTGTTATGTACAGCCGCGAGTTGTTGAGGTAACTCAAGTCGGTAAGCTACTGGTCCGACACGATCAATAATCTTGAATGGTCCAATATACCTTGGATTTAATTTCCCTCGTTTACCAAATCGAACAACGCCTTTCCAAGGTGCAACTTTAAGCATGACCATCTCTCCAATTTCAAATTCTATATCTTTTCTTTTAATGTCAGCGTAGCTCTTTTGTCGACTTTGGGCGGTTTTCAACCGTTGTTGAATTTGGATGATCTTCTCGGTAGTTTCTTGTATAATCTCCGGACCCGTAATCTGTCTATCCCCCACTTCACTCCAACAAATCGGAGACCTGCACTTTCTACCATAAAGTGCTTCAAACGGCGCCATCTCAATGCTTGAATGGTAGCTGTTGTTGTAGGAAAATTCTGCTAACGGTAGATGTCGATCCCAACTGTTTCCGAAATCAATAACACATGCTCGTAGCATGTCTTCAAGTGTTTGTATCGTCCTTTCGCTCTGCCCATCAGTTTGTGGATGATAGGCAGTACTCATGTCTAGACGAGTTCCTAATGCTTGCTGTAATGTCTGCCAGAATCTTGGAATAAATCTGCCATCCCTATCAGAGATAATAGAGATTGGTATTCCATGTCTGGATATGACTTCCTTCAAATATAGTCGTGCTAACTTCTCCATCTTGTCATCTTCTCTTATTGGCAGGAAGTGTGCTGATTTGGTGAGACGATCAACTATTACCCAAATAGTATCAAAACCACTTGCAGTCCTTGGCAATTTAGTGATGAAATCCATGGTAATGTTTTCCCATTTCCATTCTGGGATTTCGGGTTGTTGAAGTAGACCTGATGGTTTCTGATGCTCAGCTTTGACCTTAGAACACGTCAAACATTCTCCTACGTATTTAGCAACATCGGCTTTCATACCCGGCCACCAAAAATATTTCCTGAGATCCTTGTACATCTTCCCCGTTCCAGGATGTATTGAGTATCTGGTTTTATGAGCTTCTCTAAGTACCATTTCTCTCATATCTCCAAATTTTGGTACCCAAATCCTTTCAGCCCTATACCGGGTTCCGTCTTCCCGAATATTAAGATGCTTCTCCGATCCTTTGGGTATTTCATCCTTTAAATTTCCCTCTTTTAAAACTCCTTGTTGCGCCTCCTTTATTTGAGTAGTAAGGTTATTATGAATCATTATATTCATAGATTTTACTCGAATGGGTTCTCTGTCCTTCCTGCTCAAGGCATCGGCTACCACATTTGCCTTCCCCGGGTGGTAACGAATCTCAAAGTCGTAATCATTTAATAATTCAATCCACCTACGCTGCCTCATATTCAGTTGTTTCTGGTTAAATATGTGTTGAAGACTTTTGTGGTCGGTATATATAATACTTTTGACCCCATATAAGTAGTGCCTCCAAGTCTTTAATGCAAAAACAACCGCGCCTAATTCCAAATCATGCGTCGTATAATTTTGTTCGTGAATCTTCAATTGTCTAGATGCATAAGCAATCACCTTCGTTCGTTGCATTAATACACAACCGAGACCTTGCTTTGATGCATCACAATAAATCACAAAATCATCATTCCCTTCAGGCAATGACAATATAGGTGCCGTAGTTAGCTTTTTCTTCAATAACTGGAACGCTTTCTCTTGTTCATCCTTCCATTCAAATTTCTTCCCTTTATGCGTTAATGCAGTCAAGGGTTTTGCTATTCTGGAAAAGTCTTGGATGAACCTTCTGTAGTAACAAGCTAGTCCTAAAAACTGGCGTATGTGTTTTGGAGTTTTCGGGGTTTCCCACTTTTCAACAGTTTCTATCTTTGCCGGATCCACCTTAATACCTTCTTTGTTCACTATGTGACCGAGGAATTGAACTTCTTCCAACCAAAATGCACACTTTGAAAACTTAGTGTACAATTCTTCCTTCCTCAATACTTCTAACACCTTTCTCAAATGTTCACCGTGTTCTTGGTCATTCTTTGAGTAAATAAGTATGTCATCAATGAAAACAATGACAAACTTGTCAAGGTATGGTCCACACACTCGGTTCATAAGGTCCATGAACACAGCTGGTGCATTAGTTAAACCAAACGGCATGACCATAAACTCGTAATGACCGTAACGTGTTCTGAAAGCAGTCTTTGGAATATCATCTTCTTTCACCCGCATTTGATGATACCCAGAACGTAAGTCAATCTTTGAATAAACAGACGAGCCTTGTAGTTGATCAAATAAGTCATCGATTCTCGGTAGTGGGTAGCGGTTCTTGATGGTAAGTTTGTTCAATTCTCGGTAGTCGATACACAACCTGAATGTACCATCTTTCTTCTTGACAAACAAAACAGGAGCTCCCCATGGTGATGTGCTTGGTCGAATGAAACCACGCTCTAAAAGTTCTTATAATTGGCTTTGCAGTTCTTTCATCTCGCTGGGTGCGAGTCTATAAGGAGCACGAGCTATTGGTGCAGCTCCTGGTACAAGATCTATTTGAAATTCAACGGATCGATGTGGGGGTAATCCCGGTAATTCTTTCGGAAATACATCGGGAAATTCTTTTGCAATGGGAACATCATTGATGCTCTTTTCTTCAGTTTGTACTTTCTCAACGTGTGCTAGAACAGCATAGCAACCTTTTCTTATTAGTTTTTGTGCCTTCAAATTACTAATAAGATGTAGCTTCGTGTTGCCCTTTTCTCCGTACACCATTAAGGGTTTTCCTTTTTCTCGTATAATGCGAATTGCATTTTTGTAACAAACGATCTCCGCTTTCACTTCTTTCAACCAGTCCATACCGATTATCACATCAAAACTCCCTAACTCTACTGGTATCAAATCAATCTTAAATGTTTCGCTAACCAGTTTAATTTCTCGATTCCGACATATATTATCTGCTGAAATTAATTTACCATTTGCTAATTCGAGTAAAAATTTACTATCCAAAGGCGTCAATGGACAACTTAATTTAGCACAAAAATCTCTACTCATATAGCTTCTATCCGCACCCGAATCAAATAAAACGTAAGCAGATTTATTGTCAATAAGAAACGTACCCGTAACAAGCTCCGGGTCTTCCTGTGCCTCTGCCGCATTAATATTGAAAACTCTTCCACGGCCTTGTCCATTCGTGTTCTCCTGGTTCGGGCAATTTCTAATAATGTGGCCCGGTTTTCCACATTTATAACAAACTACATTGGCATAACTTGCTCCGACACTTCTTGCTCCGCCATTACTCGTTCCGACACCATTTGTTCCTTTCGTTATATTAACCCCTGGTCCGTAGACCTCACACTTCGCCGCGCTATGACCATTTCTTTTACACTTGTTGCAAAATTTGGTGCAGAACCCCGAGTGATACTTTTCACACCTTTGGCATAGCTGCTTCTGATTGTTGTTGTTGTTGCGGTTATTATTGTTGTTGGGATGATTGTTGTAGTTGCTGTTGCTGTTGTTGTTGTTGTTATTGTTGGGCCGTTTGTTGTAGTTGCGATTGATGTTGCGATTGTTGGGATAATTGTTGCGATTATTGTTGTAATTGCTGTTGTTGTTGTATTGGTGATTCTTATCACCGTTTTCCTCCCACTTTCTTTTGACTTGCTTCACATTGGCCTCTTCAGCAGTCTGTTCTTTAATTCTTTCTTCAATCTGGTTCACTAGTTTGTGAGCCATTCTACATGCCTGTTGTATAGAGGCGGGCTCGTGTGAACTTATATCTTCTTGGATTCTTTCCGGTAATCCTTTCACAAATGCGTCGATCTTCTCTTCCTCATCTTCGAATGCTCCCGGACACAATAAGTACAATTCTGTGAATCGTCTTTCGTACGTGGTAATATCAAATCCTTGGGTTCGTAACCCTCTAAGTTCTGTCTTGAGCTTATTGACCTCGGTTCTGGGACGGTACTTCTCGTTCATCAAGTGCTTGAATGCTGACCACGGTAGTGCGTATGCATCATCTTGTCCCACTTGCTCTAGATAGGTATTCCACCATGTTAACGCAGAACCTGTGAAGGTATGCGTAGCGTACTTCACTTTGTCCTCTTCAGTATACTTACTTATGGCAAACACCGATTCGACCTTCTCGGTCCACCGTTTCAATCCGATCGGTCCTTCGGTTCCATCAAATTCCAAAGGTTTGCAGGCAGTGAATTCTTTGTAGGTGCATCCTACACGATTTCCTGTACTGCTAGATCCAAGGTTATTGTTGGTATGTAGCGCAGCCTGTACTGCGGCTATGTTTGAAGCTAGAAAAGTACGGAATTCCTCTTCATTCATATTCACGGTGTGTCGAGTAGTCGGTGCCATTTCCTTCAAAATAGTCAAATGGAACAAGTTAATCATACAGAATATTAAGAGTAGTTAATAGTATTTCGTAGCATAATATGAACTCATTTATAAAAGCTTTTTCTTCATATTAGCGTTTTATAAGTTTAAATTCGGGTAGTACCTACCCGTTAAGTTCATACTTAGTAGCTAATATACAATTCAACTACTACAATTCTATATGAAAAACTGATTATAATAATATTTCGCGTTCAAACTTTTATACAATATTTTACAAACTTACAATACCGCTTATTTTACATAAAGCATGAAATATAGCACACAATAACTTTGATACAAGATAGTTGTGAAGATAATTCTAGCTAGTACACAAGTCGTTCAGCAAAGGCAATAAAGACACGTAATTCATACGTCCAGAAACAAGTCATGCATTCTGGTTTTACTAGGACTACTTCCCATCCTTGGTCTTGTGCAACATAACCGTTATGGCCGTTGATAAGACAGCGTGTTGTAACGTCGTCAAAGGGACGAGGGTTACGTAATGTCCAACAGTCCCGTAATAATCTAAAAACCTCATTTCTTACCCCAATTACCGACTCCGTCACTTGTGGAAACGTTTTATTTAATAGTTGTAGCCCGATGTTCTTGTTCTCACTTTGGTGAGAAGCGAACATTACTAATCCGTAAGCATAACATGCTTCTTTATGTTGCATGCTAGCCGCTTTTTCTAAATCACGAAGTCCAATATTCGGATATATTGAGTCAAAATAATTTCTTAACCCGTTGCGTAAAATAGCATTTGGGTTCCCCGCAATATATGCGTCAAAGTAAACACATCGTAACTTATGGGTTTCCCAATGTGATATCCCCCATCTTTCAAACGAAAGTCTCTTATAAACCAAGACATTCTTGGAACGTTCTTCGAATGTCTTACAAACTGATCTCGCCTTAAATAGTTGTGCCGAGGAATTCTGGCCGACTCTAGACAAGATTTCATCAATCATGTCTCCGGGTAGGTCTCTTAAAATATTGGGTTGTCTATCCATTTTGTGTTTTTAAACTGTAAAATAGACAAGAGTTAGATTCATAAAAAAATACTTATTAATACAAGCAATTTTTACATATATCATAAAGCATAAGAACACTATATTACATATATTACACCACACGAATACAACTATCTTATTCCGACTCGCTCGTTTCTTCTTCTTCGGTTTTGGTTCGTTTTGCCAAGTTTCTAGGGATATATGATGTTCCCCTAATACGAGCCGTCGTTGTCCACATTGGTTTAGAAAAACCTGGTGGTTTAGAGGTTCCCGGGTCATTGTTACAACTTAAGAACTTCGGGGGTTGACGATACATATAAAGTTCATCGGGGTTGGAATTAGATTTCTCTATTTTTATGCCCTTTCCCTTATTATTTTCTTTTGCCTTTTTAAATTCAGTTGGGGTAATTTCTATAACATCATTGGAATTCTCGTCGGAATCCGATTCATCGGAGAATTGGTAATCCTCCCAATATTTTGCTTCCTTGGCGGAAACACCATTGACCATAATTAACCTTGGTCGGTTGGTTGAGGATTCTCTTTTACTTAACCGTTTTATTATTTCCCCCACCGGTTCCGATTCTTCTTCCGGTTCCGATTCTTCGTCCGGTTCCGATTCTTCTTCCGGTTCCGACTCTTCTTCCGGTTCCTCTTCGGGAACTTGTGAATCAGTCCATGAATCATTCCAATTTACATTTGACTCTTCATTATTATTAGGTGAGTCAATGGGACTTGTTCTAGAGGTAGACATCTATCACATAATATCAAACACGTTAAGAGATTAATATATCACATAATATTCATATGTTAAAAATATATAGTTTCCAACAAAAATGTTAAGCAATCATTTTTAAAGAAAACACGGTCGAAGTCCAGAATCACTAATGCATCCTAACAAACTCGATAAGACACACTAATGCAAATTTTCTGGTTCTCTAAGACCAACGCTCGGATACCAACTGAAATGTCCCGTTCTTATTGATTAAAAACGTTCCATATTAATTGATTTCGTTGCGAGGTTTTGACCTCTATATGAGACGTTTTTCAAAGACTGCATTCATTTTAAAACAAACCATAACCTTTATTTCATCAATAAAGGTTTAAAAAGATTTTACGTAGATTATCAAATAATGATAATCTAAAATATCCTGTTTACACACGACCATTACATAATGGTTTACAATACAAATATGTTACAACAAAATAAGTTTCTTGAATGCAGTTTTTACACAATATCATACAAGCATGGACTCCAAATCTCGTCCTTATTTAAGTATGCGACAGCGGAAGCTCTTAATAATCACCTGAGAATAAACATGCTTAAAACGTCAACAAAAATGTTGGTGAGTTATAGGTTTAACCTATATATATCAAATCGTAACAATAGACCACAAGATTTCATATTTCAATACACATCCCATACATAGAGATAAAAATCATTCATATGGTGAACACCTGGTAACCGACATTAACAAGATGCATATATAAGAATATCCCCATCATTCCGGGACACCCTTCGGATATGATATAAATTTCGAAGTACTAAAGCATCCGGTACTTTGGATGGGGTTTGTTAAGCCCAATAGATCTATCTTTAGGATTCGCGTCAATTAGGGTGTTTGTTCCCTAATTCTTAGATTACCAGACTTAATAAAAAGGGGCATATTCGATTTCGATAATTCAACCATAGAATGTAGTTTCACGTACTTGTGTCTATTTTGTAAATCATTTATAAAACCTGCATGTATTCTCATCCCAAAAATATTAGATTTTAAAAGTGGGACTATAACTCACTTTCACAGATTTTTACTTCGTCGGGAAGTAAGACTTGGCCACTGGTTGATTCACGAACCTATAACAATATATACATATATATCAAAGTATGTTCAAAATATATTTACAACACTTTTAATATATTTTGATGTTTTAAGTTTATTAAGTCAGCTGTCCTCGTTAGTAACCTACAACTAGTTGTCCACAGTTAGATGTACAGAAATAAATCGATAAATATTATCTTGAATCAATCCACGACCCAGTGTATACGTATCTCAGTATTGATCACAACTCAAACTATATATATTTTGGAATCAACCTCAACCCTGTATAGCTAACTCCAACATTCACATATAGAGTGTCTATGGTTGTTCCGAAATATATATAGATGTGTCGACATGATAGGTCGAAACATTGTATACGTGTCTATGGTATCTCAAGATTACATAATATACAATACAAGTTGATTAAGTTATGGTTGGAATAGATTTGTTACCAATTTTCACGTAGCTAAAATGAGAAAAATTATCCAATCTTGTTTTACCCATAACTTCTTCATTTTAAATCCGTTTTGAGTGAATCAAATTGCTATGGTTTCATATTGAACTCTATTTTATGAATCTAAACATAAAAGTATAGGTTTATAGTCAGAAAAATAAGTTACAAGTCATTTTTGTAAAGGTAGTCATTTCAGTCGAAAGAACGACGTCTAGATGATCATTTTAGAAAACATACTTCCACTTTGAGTTTAACCATAATTTTTGGATATAGTTTCATGTTCATAATAAAAATCATTTTCTCAGAATAACAACTTTTAAATCAAAGTTTATCATAGTTTTTAATTAACTAACCCAAAACAGCCCGCGGTGTTACTACGACGGCGTAAATCCGGTTTTACTGTGTTTTTCGTGTTTCCAGGTTTTAAATCATTAAGTTAGCATATCATATAGATATAGAACATGTATTTAGTTGATTTTAAAAGTCATGTTAGAAGGATTAACTTTTGTTTGCGAACAAGTTTAGAATTAACTAAACTATGTTCTAGTGATTACAAGTTTAAACCTTCGAATAAGATAGCTTTATATGTATGAATCGAATGATGTTATGAACATCATTACTACCTTAAGTTCCTTGGATAAACCTACTGGAAAAGAGAAAAATGGATCTAGCTTCAATGGATCCTTGGATGGCTCGAAGTTCTTGAAGCAGAATCATGACACGAAAACAAGTTCAAGTAAGATCATCACTTGAAATAAGATTGTTATAGTTATAGAAATTGAACCAAAGTTTGAATATGATTATTACCTTGTATTAGAATGATAACCTAATGTAAGAAACAAAGATTTCTTGAGGTTGGATGATCACCTTACAAGATTGGAAGTGAGCTAGCAAACTTGAAAGTATTCTTGATTTTATGAAACTAGAACTTTTGAAATTTATGAAGAACACTTAGAACTTGAAGATAGAACTTGAGAGAGATCAATTAGATGAAGAAAATTGAAGAATGAAAGTGTTTGTAGGTGTTTTTGGTCGTTGGTGTATGGATTAGATATAAAGGATATGTAATTTTGTTTTCATGTAAATAAGTCATGAATGATTACTCATATTTTTGTAATTTTATGAGATATTTCATGCTAGTTGCCAAATGATGGTTCCCACATGTGTTAGGTGACTCACATGGGCTGCTAAGAGCTGATCATTGGAGTGTATATACCAATAGTACATACATCTAAAAGCTGTGTATTGTACGAGTACGAATACGGGTGCATACGAGTAGAATTGTTGATGAAACTGAACGAGGATGTAATTGTAAGCATTTTTGTTAAGTAGAAGTATTTTGATAAGTGTATTGAAGTCTTTCAAAAGTGTATAAATACATATTAAAACACTACATGTATATACATTTTAACTGAGTCGTTAAGTCATCGTTAGTCGTTACATGTAAGTGTTGTTTTGAAACCTTTAGGTTAACGATCTTGTTAAATGTTGTTAACCCAATGTTTATAATATCAAATGAGATTTTAAATTATTATATTATCATGATATTATGATATATAATATATCTTAGTATGATGTATATACAGTTAAATGTCGTTACAACGATAATCGTTACATATATGTCTCGTTTCGAAATCATTAAGTTAGTAGTCTTATTTTTACATATGTATTTCATTGTTAATACACTTAATAATATATTTACTTATCATTTAACATAATTAACCAAGTGTATTAATATCTTAATATGATTCATATGTACCTAGTAAGACGTTGTTATAACGATAATCGTTATATATATCGTTTTCGAGTTTCTTAAATTAATAGTCTCATTTTTATGTATATAACTCATTGTTAAAATACCTAATGAGGTACATACTTATAATAAAAACATGTTAACTATATATATAACCATATATATGTCATCGTATAGTTTTTACAAGTTTTAACGTTCGTGAATCACCGGTCAACTTGGGTGGTCAATTGTCTATATGAAACATATTTCAATTAATCAAGTCTTAACAAGTTTGATTGCTTAACATGTTGGAAACATTTAATCATGTAAATATCAATCTCAATTAATATATATAAACATGGAAAAGTTCGGGTCACTACATATTGCACACTACAAAGGATGTTTAGTGGTAAGTGTAATCCGTAAGGATTCATGTGGTTCGATCTTCAACGTTCAGATCGTTGATTTTAGGTTGAGACTTGGTCACTTTTAGCGTTGTCCTTGGTAAAGGTACGCTAAGGAATTGATATCTCGGTACGAGATTGGTTGAGTTTTTCCCGATATGGGGAAAAGAGCAGGTTTTAGTGCTCGGATAGTGGTTTTGATAAATCGTGGGTGACGTTTTTGTTGTTAAAGGTGATTCATTGGGAAGAATTGTCTAGGAAAGTTCGGATTAGAACTTAGGATTGAGGGCCGTTGAGTAGTTCCGGATTGGTTAAGTGGAGAAGATCACGAGGACGTGATCGAGTTTAAGTGGGGGAGAGTTGTAAGACCCAAATATTTATTGTACATAATGTATTTATGGTGTACGATGCGTGTATGAAGTGTACGTGTTGCTTGCTCGAACGCCGAAGGAAACTGGACATTGTCTGAAGTGGCAAGGTGTGTACGTATCTTTTCAACCCCAAATAAAGTTTGTGTTGATGTTTCAAAGCCTTACCATTGGAAAGGAAATCTTATTACATTTCCAACGATATGTGATTCATCGAAAACGGAGCTACGGTCAAAAAGTTATGGCCAAAACAAGTTTCTGAAAACTGACCTGTAGGTTGGAGCGGCGCTCCACCTTTCGGCGTGGCGCGCCGAACCCGTCTGATACAATTTTCAGCCTTTTTAAAAGGCTTAAATGAGGGGTACTTTGGTCTTTTCATTTAGAGTCGGTTTAGGGTCACCAAAACTGATCTAGAACTCCATTGGAGCTCATTTTCACTCATCAAACACTCTCATCTTCAAACCCTAGAGTGAGAGGAGCGTTTTAGAGAGAGAGAGTTCCAATTGGAGAAGAAGAAGGGTGTTTCGTGTCAAACCTCGGGTATTAAAGTTGTTCTACTCGTCAACGGCATCATTTTGGCAGTATTGGTAAGTTCAAACTCCGAACTTCATCTTTGTAATTTGATATTCAAGTTTAGGGTTTTGAACTAGTTAGTTATAAAACCCATTTAGTAGGTGAAATGGGTATTTGTAACTAGTTATTGTTGATGTTGGTGGGTTTAGGGTTGGTTAATGATTTAACCATGTTTAAGGCTTGTATGTAGTGTGTAATCTCTAGTATTAGTGATTCTAGTAGTGTTGAAACTCTTTGGGGTATGTTTGGTTGACTAACTTTGACTAGAGTCAAAGATTAGGGTTTGGTGATGATTATAACCCAATTGTCGATTTAATAAGGTTTATAAACTTAAAATGGATTAAGTTGAAGCATAGAACCGAGTTAAATACGTTTTGGTGTCAAAACTTGCTAATGGCGTGATATTGACTTCTTATGGGTCAAATTTGGGTTTAAGTGTCATTTTGGGCAAGATAGGTGTTTAACACCTATGATTGGGTTTGATTGGCATATTAGGACCATTCTCACTTGTGTTAGTGATTATTGGTTAGTTTGGGCGCGGTTTGTGCTTGGAAGTGCATTTGGGTCGAAATTGCACTAGTTGTCAATTTGGGTTGATTTGTATATCCACCCTAATTGTGTTACTTGTTATGTGATAAATGGATTAGGTACATTCCATCGGCGATTGCGGATTATTCGGTAGCATTCTTCAAGGCAACAAGGTGAGTGTTAATATCCTATATGCATATGTATGTGTAGGATGGGTGCGGGTCGGGTGAAGGGGTTCTCACTTGTAGAGCTCGCTTCTCGTATAGGTGGAATTGTTGGACTTGTGTATAGGTCCAATTGGCACTGTTGTGCATTTTGGTTGACCACTTTGCCTAGGTTCACACTTTGTGTGTACGTTATCACATGGGCGTGTGATGTGGACCTATATAACCCCAATGACGAAGGGTTAATATAGTGACTGGAATAATTATATGTGTAGGTATATAATATATCTATTTGTGGTAGCGTGAAATGTGTAGTGTCGAGGTGTTAAGACACCACGTTTCACGTGACGAGTGAAGTGTCGAGGTGTTAAGACGCCACTCGGAGTGAAGCATCGAGGTGTTAAGATGCCACTCTAAGTAATTGACGGGTGAAGCATCGAGGTGTTAAGATGCCACTCGGGGTGAAGCATCGAGGTGTTAAGATGCCACATAGGGGTGTAGTGTAGAGGTGGTAAGACACCACTCCGTAAAATAATGAGTGAAGCATCGAGGTGTTAAGATGCCACTCGGGGTGAAGTACCGAGGTGTTAAGGTGCCACCCTAGGGTTTAGTGATACGAGGTGTTAAGTATACTAAAGAATGTTATGAACATCGATGACTTATTTCGCGAAGTCATTCCCTTGCGAAGATTTGGTTAACCATGGTTATTGTGATGTAAGCGTAAGCAATTATGCTATTCGAGATATTATATATATATATATATATATATATATATATATATATATATATATATATATATATATATATATATATATATATATATATATATATATATATATATATATATATATATTGTGTACGTATAATATCGTTTATATTAATGAATTGTTGTGATGTAGCTAACCCTCCGGGTGTGGCTTATTGGCGTTGTTCACATCGTCGTTGGTGAACTCACTTTATTTATTGTTAGCTTGTTGCTTAGTGATGTTACGGTATGCTTAGACTAGCTTGCCTTTATGCTTGGATGCTTCGGTATGCGGTATTTGATATTTGTGTGGCGTGTCCATTTTATACATATATATGCATGTAGTATGTTATCATTCACTAAGCGTTAGCTTACCCTCTCGTCGTTGACTTTTTTATAGAGTGCATGGATGCGAAGGCTCGGGTAAGCGGGGACTAGTGGACTTGCGTAGTTGCTTTAGAAGGCTTGCTTTTGGATTGATTAGGATTGGGTAGCGTATCCCCAATCGCCATGCTCGGCCTTTATTTTGTATTACAAATCATGTGGTTGAAAACTTGTATTTTCGTACGAAAGTCGTAAAACGGCCGATGTGGGCCCGGTCTTCGTAAAACTAATTTTATTAATGGAACGTGTTAGTTCTACATATATTAATGTATGGTTAAAATCGTTTTGTCTAAATACGTCGGGAAGTGGTCAAACATTTTCGCATTTCATGACTTTTTGGACAGGCCACTTTGGCGCGCCGCGCGGCTATATGGCTCGCCGCGCCATATGCTGTTCCAGCAAAAAAAAATTAATTGATATTTCCATGTGATCATTTGTATTACGGGTTGGGATGTTACAAAAATCCAGGGTTGTTACATTACCCACATGTTAAAGAAAATTTCGTCCCGAAATTTTAATCTGAGGTAGATGGAGGAGTCGGGAAAAGGTGAGGATACTTCTGCATCATTTGATCCTCTCGCTTCCAGGTAAACTCAGGTCCTCGTTTGGCATTCCATCGTACTTGGACGATCGGAATCTTGTTGTGTTTCAAAGTTTTGACCTCACGGTCCATAATCTCGACAGGTTCTTCCACGAAGTGGAGTTTGTCATCAACTGTAAGTTCCTCAAGTGGTATGATAAGTTCGGGTGCGGCAAGACACTTCTTCAAGTTTGAAACGTGGAAGGTAGGATGAACTGAGCTCAATTATGCTGGTAGATCCAAACGGTAAGCAACGGGTCCAACACGTTCCAATATTTCAAAAGGACCAATATATCATGGGTTTAACTTTCCGCGTTTTCCAAAACGAATCACACCTTTCCAAGGTGCAACCTTCAACATTACACGGTCTCCCACGTTGAATTCAAAGTCTTTAAGTTTAAGGTCGGCATAACTCTTTTGGCGATCGCGGGCAGTCTTAAGTCTAGCTTGAATCTGAGCAATCTTCTCCATGGTTTCATGGACTACCTCGGGTCCGGTGATTTGCTTTTCGCCTACTTCGGCCCAACAAATAGGAGATCGGCACTTGCGGCCATACAATGCTTCAAAAGGTGCGGCATTAATACTCGAGTGATAACTGTTGTTGTAAGAAAATTTGGCGAGTGGCAAATGCCTTTCCCAGGCTTTTTCGAAATCAATGACACATGCACGCAACATGTCTTCCAATGTCTGAATCGTTCGTTCACTTTGCCCGTTGGTCTGTGGGTGATAAGCAGTACTCATGTCGAGACGGGTTCCCATGGCTTCTTGTAAGGAACGTCAAAATCTGGAAGCAAAACGGGGATCGCGATCTGAGATGATCGATAAAGGTACACCATGACGAGATACGACCTCTTTAATGTATAGTTGAGCAAGTCTCTCCATCGTATCCGTTTCCTTCATCGCTAGAAAGTGTGTAGATTTAAGACGGTCAACGATAACCCAGATGGTATCGTATCCGCCCACCGTCTTTGGTAGTTTGGTGATGAAATCTATTGTGATCCTTTCCCACTTCCATTGTGGGATTTCCGGTTGTTGAAGCAATCCAGAGGGCCTCTGATGTTCGGCCTTAACTTTCGAACAAGTCAAACACTTACCAACATAAGTTGCAACGTCCTTCTTAAGATTGGGCCACCAATACTGTTCCTTAAGATCGTGGTACATTTTGCCCGCTCCGGGATGAATCGAATATCTCGACTTGTGGGCTTCATCAAGTATAAGGTTCCGTAGATCTCCATAACAAGGTACCCAAATTCTTTCGGCATAACATCGGAGTCCAGACTCCCTAACCTCGAATCGAGAGACAAGTATGTTCAAATGTTCGTGAGATATATTCTCTTCCTTGAGAGCCTCATCTTGGGCTACTCGGATCTGACTGTTGAGATTCGAATGAATGGTGATGTTCAGTACCCTAACACGAAGAGGTTCCATCCTCTCTTTTCGGCTCAAGGCATCCGCTACAACATTGGCCTTGCCAGGATGATAACGAAGTTCACAATCGTAGTCGTTGAGTGTCTCGATCCATCGACGCTGTCTCATATTCAGTTGCTTCTGATCGAAGATGTGCTGGAGACTCTTGTGATCGGTCAAGATAGTGCTCTTAGTTCCATAAAGATAGTGTCTCCACAATTTGAGAGCAAAGACAATGGCTCCAAGTTCGAGATCGTAAGTAGTGTAGTTCTGTTCGTGAATCTTCAGTTGACGAGAAGCATAGGCAATAACCTTTGATCTTTGCATCAGTACACAACCAAAACCATTTTTCGATGCATCACAATAAACGACGAAATCGTCACTGCCTTCAGGAAGAGATAAGATAGGTGCGGTGGTCAACTTCTTCTTCAAGGTTTGAAATGCTGATTCGTGTGTAGGTTCCCAAATGAACTTCTTCCCTTTGTGAGTCAACGCGGTCAAAGGACGCGCAATCAAAGAGAAACCTTCGATAAATCTTCGGTAGTAACTAGCGAGACCTAGGAATTGGCGAATATGAGTTGGAGTGGTGGGAGTCTCCCACTTGCTGATAGCTTCAATCTTAGCGGGATCAACTTTGATACCCTGGTCGCTCACAACATGACCCAGAAATTGGACTTCCTTCAACCGAAATTCACACTTAGAGAATTTGGCGTAAAGCTGCTCTTGTCTCAAGAGTTCAAGCACTAATCGAAGATGTTGCTCATGTTCTTCTTCGCTCTTAGAGTAGATGAGGATATCATCTATGAAGACGATAACAAACTTATCCAAGTACGGCTTACAGACACGATTCATAAGATCCATGAACACGGCAGGTGCGTTGGTTAATCCGAATGGCATCACGAGAAACTCATAATGACCATAATGAGTTCTGAACATAGTTTTCATCACATCACTTTCCTTCACCCTCAGCTGTTGATATCCGGATCGCAAATCGATCTTAGAGTAAATGCTCGATCCTTGTAGTTGGTCAAAAAGATCGTCAATGCGTGGAAGAGGATACCGATTCTTGATTGTCAATTTGTTGAGTTCACGGTAGTCGATACACATACGGAAGGATCCATCTTTCTTCTTCACAAACAACACAGGTGCGCCCAAGGCAAGAAACTTGGTTGTATAAATCCTCGATCTAACAGCTCTTGTAGTTAACTCTGTAATTCTTGCATCTCGGAAGGTGCGAGTCTATAAGGTGCGCGAGCTACAGGTGCAGCTCCTGGTACTAAATCGATCTGAAATTCTACTGCTCTTGGCGGCGGTAATCCAGGAAATTCTTCAGGGAAGACATCGGAAAATTCGTTCACAATTCAAACATCGTTCACGCTCTTCACCTCAATTTCTACCGTTTTCACATGCGCTATCACGGCAAGACGTCCCTTCTTCATGATCTTTTGCACTTTCATGCAACTAATGAGGTTCAGCTTCGAGGTACATCTCTCTCCGTAAATGATCAGTGGCTCACCATCTCCTTGTGGTATACGAAGAGCTTTATCTCCACAAATAATATCGGCCCTTATCTTGGTCAACCAATCCATACCGACGATCACGTCAAAACTTCCTAATTTAATGGGTATCAAATCAATTTCGAAATCTGCACCAGCTATGTTGATAATAGCTCCTCGACTAATATGGTCAACTTTCTCAAGTTTTCCATTGGCGACCTCGACAAGCATACTTTCTTTTAACGGGACTAACGACCAATTAATCTTATCGCAAAAATGTCTACATACATAACTTCTATCGGCACCAGTATCAAATAAGACAGAAGCTAAAAGATTGTTGATAGTGAATATACCTGTTACCAAGTCGGGATTCTCGCGTGCATCCCCTGCATTAACGTTGAAAGCTCTACCACGGGGTGGTCCACCGTCTTTTCTTTGGTTGGGGCACGCATTTTTGAAATGGTCCATCTGTATTCGTAGCACTTTTTAGGTCCATTGGTGTTTGGCTTCCCATTCAAAGTGGTGACCTTGCAGTCCTTCCCGATATGCCCAGTCCGTTGGCACTTTTCACAAACAACGTTACAATACCCAGTATGGTGCTTGTAGCACCGCTTGCATTGTGGTAAGGTTCCCTTGTAGTTGGGGTTGGAGTTCCCACTGTTGTTGTTTCCTTTGAAACCCTCATGTCGTTTCGCCGGGTTTTGATCATAGGTCTTTCCCCTGTTGTTATCCCATTTACGCTTCTCACTACTACCCACTTCAGACTTAGCCTCCTCCGGTTCATCGATGATAATTTGATTCATTAAAGTATGTGCCATGCGCATCGCTTCCTGAACATTGGGTGGTTTGGACGAGGTGACATTTCCCTTAATGCTCTTAGGAAGTCCCCAAAAGTATCTTTCCATACGCTTGAATTCCGGGGTGACCATGGTAGGACACATCAGGGCTAGTTCCAAAAACCTCCGGTTGTAACTTTCAAGGTCGTTCCCAACGGCCTTTAACTGCATAAATTCAATCTCCATCTTCTGGATCTCGGTCCTAGGGCAATATTCTTCAATCAGGGCCCCTTTGAATTCCTCCCATGGGGTAGCAAATGCCTCATCAATACCTTTTGCTTGAGCCAACGTGTTCCACCACGTTAGTGCGCCATCAGACAGCATGCATGAAGCAAACTTGGTTTTATTCTCCTCTGAACAGTTACTAACTCGAAACACAGATTCTAACTTCTCGAACCATCTAGTGAGACCAACTGGCCCCTCTGTTCCACTGAAGTTGTGGGGTTTGCAGCTTTGGAACTCTTTGTATGTGCACCCATTACGAATGGGCGGGATAACCGGTGGCGGTGGTGGTGGAGCTTAGCGGTTTCTTTCTGCTAAAGCTGCGGTGACTCGCTCATTGATCATATCCTCGATTTGGGCTGCGGTAGGTGTGGATCGTCCGTTTGCCATGATGTTCTAAACAAAAATTTTGACTCAAGTCAAAATCCAGTATGCAAATAGTAATAATACAGTATATGGTAACCAACATGGAATCAACACATCACATGTTTATTAAGTAATGCAACCAGTTACAAATACCACAGAATCATACAGTAATGTAAATAGAATATCGTGCAAGAATTAAATAACGCAAAGTTCCATTCATAACAATAAGTTGCATACATCTGTATAAGTTCGTACAATACATAAGTAATACATAAAACTACAACTAGATTACATAATGAAATCTACTACAAAAGTCCTACGGTGATGGTGGGTGTAGGATGTCCAATACATGAGACATCTGGTCCTCGAGCTCAGTTACCCGAGCACGGAGGGTCTCCACCTCCCTCATCAGTTCCTCGACAGAGGGAGTGGGTAGGGCAGGCGGTGCAGTCGGTACGGATGATGCTGGTGGAGCTGGCGGTGCAGACGGTCCGGCTCTAGAAGTAGAGGCTGTGAGGCGGTAAGGCTTACGGATGAAGGGATCAGCAGGATACGGCACAAGCCGCTTACGGGCGGTAACCCTACGACGCCGACCATATGCGTCAGTGAATGCTCGACCTCCGTTGAGCCCTGGAATGACGGTACCATCGAAACGGTACCGCTTCTTCGGCAAGGTGGAGGGTGGCTGAACAGGTGCATCATCAAGGTCCTCCTCGTCGGAGTCATCATCACTAGAGTCGTCTGTGGATGATTCGTCGGATGAAGGGTCATCAGAATCATGTGGAGGTGGCTGCACGGGTAGCTGTACTGGCTCTCCTCGTGCGGTCATCATCTGTCGGTATCTAAAAGGCAGGATCGGCATGAGTCGTCCATCAGGAGCGCGTCGGTACCAATGGCGATACTGGTTACGGAATGGACCTTCCCCAAATTCCGCGGGAATCACAACATCACCGGAGAGAGGCTGTGACCCCGAGGGTCCTGGGGCAGATGGAGCTGGAATCTCCGGGAAGTCCTGGGCTCCATCAGAAGTAGCCACTGGGGCAGGCGCATGACTACTAGCTCCGGAGGACGAAGCGCCCGGGTCACTAGAGTGTGTCGCTGACGGGATCGGGGGATCGGCAACAGTGGCAGGTGAAGTGGCTGAAGTGTTTGAATCGCTGCCCAAAATGATAGCAGGTGGAATATCCGACATCTGAATAAGGAAAAATAAATTTTCCATGTCAGTAAGTCATAAAGCAAGCACGTATTAGGCTAAGTAACTACAACAGTCTAAATCATGTGTAACAGTAAGTAGCATGGCAATAACGACAAGTATCATGCAATCAAAAGCAGATAATAGCATGCAGTAGTGAAATCATGTAATAGCATATGGCATATAGCAGTAAAAGTAAGCAGCAGTATGCAGTAAGTTTCGCGGAAACAAGTAAACTAGCAAGTTGTAGATTAGTCCTATTAGTGAATCATACTCGGGTCGGTCTTAGACTCACTAATGCATCCTAATTCCCTACAACCAATGCTCTGATACCAAATGTGATGCCCCGTACAAAACCATCGTGTACGAATCATCAACAACAGGATCATTACAAGGTCAAACACTATATGCTATTTCAAAATACGTTTGCATTCATGATAAAAGGTGACGTCATAACTAACGTCGAATGTTTTACATCAAGAGTATGCCTCAATGAACAGAAGCAATTAGAAATAGTACGTGACCCTCAGGTCATTACAAATCATAGTTCAAAAGTATTAAAGTTTGAATGCAAGATAAAGTAGTTCATGCAGTGACATCTCTAGAGCAACGGGTGTCTACAGCAAGACTAGTACACAGCGGAAGCAGCTAACCTTAAGCACCTGAGAAAAACATGCTTAAAAATGTCAACACAAAGGTTGGTGAGCTATAGTTTAAGTATAACAGTATGTAAGGTAGGCCACGAGATTTCAGTGCTACAAAGAGCGTTTCAAAACAGTATGATAAAGTATATGTTTAACCGTGGGCACTTGGTAACTAACTTAACGTTTATACCCCCTGAAAGTACACTTGGCAAGTGCGTATATTTACGAAGTATTAAACAATCGTTAAATGCTAGCGCGACTAGCCCGAGTGGGGATGTCAAACCCTATGGATCCATATCTAAGATTCGCGTTCACCGGTTCAAAAACCAATGACTAAACGTTACCGAGCTAAAGGGAATGTTTATGCCGTTGTATAACCCACACATATATAAGTTTAAGTACTCGTGCCTAGTATGTAAAACGTAAAATGCACATGTATTCTCAGTTCCCAAAATAGTTAAAGTAAAAAGGGATGCTATAACTCACAGTGGTAAAGTAGTGGTAAAGTCGAGTCGGGAAATAAGCAAGTACGTAGGTTCGGAAAGTCCACAACCTAAGTCAAATAATACTAAGTCAGTAAATCGTCCCAATAGATTTAAATGTATGTAAATAAGGTCTTAAAGGTCATCATCAATCATCATCAAACAAAAGGTGTAAAGTAAGTTTCATTCTAGAAAAGAGTTTAAAACAAAGGCTGACTTCGGTCAGTCGCCACGGCCTCTATACCTACTGAAATAAGGTGAGACTAGTGGCCATGGCTCCGTATATGAGTCCCTTAGTTGTGTTAAAAATTCCAGAAGCAAACTCGTCTTTGTTTGACCGTGGCGACGGTCTAGGTGCGAGTAGGTCAGAATTTTCAGCACAACGTTAAAAGACATAGTGACACTCGGAGGGCCATAAATCCTAAACCGTAACTCGAATTAAGACGAGTCCTAAATGAAAAGTTATCTACTCAAACAGAGCTAACTGAAAATCATCTTTACAGTAGCCCAGGTCGTACTTATCAGACCCAGAGCAGTAAAACATTAGGTTCCGGTGGGTCTTGGTGTTCGATGCTTATCACGGTTCTCATCCTTGATGCATATAGCTTCAAGTGTACAACTCGTTGATGTTTTTGCATCATCTTAACCAAGTTTTGACCATCATAACACTTGCGTAAGTCTAAGACATGTAGTACAACTCAATTAAGTATTGTATGTAGTTTGATGAACCAAAGTTACATCAAAGTCTTAGATTTAACACATACATGAACTATAAAAGTAATATTGAACTACAAACTTGAAAGTAAACTAACTAATCAAGATCTTAAGATGTAGAACATAGTTCTTAGTTAGATCTTGAAGATCCAAGACCTAAAGGTCTAGATCTAAAGTTATTAAGTTAAATCTAACACAAGTGTATGAAGTTATAACTAAAGAGTTACACTTCCATGTTCTTGAACTTTCAAGTTAACTTTTGTTCAAGAAAAATGAGATCAAAGTTAACTAGTAACATTTGACCAACAACAACCATAATCACAAATTAAAGATGCTAGGAAATGAAGAAATAAACTAATTTTAACAAGTAACAAGCCATGGTTGTTCATACTTTAAAGATTCAAACCAAGGCTTGATCTTTAAGAATGTAAACTTTAAGTTTACAAACATGAATTACAAGTAATGATTTACAACACATGAACTTACAATCTTTCAAACATTAAATGTAGAACATAAACTAGAAAGTTTATGTTCTTGTATGTTCTTGTTTGAACAAGATAAATGAAGAACAAACTAAAGAGTTTGGTTCTTAGTAACTAGTAAGTAATCAACAATAAACAACAAGTAACTAAACAACAATGAACAACAAGTGATGATGATGATTATATGGGTATATGTATACGGTTTTAGACAAAGAAAGAAGAGAAGAAAATGTTCATAATACTTACAAGTATTTGAGAGAGAAAGAGAGAAAAAGTTGAGAGATATTGTGAAGTGAGTTTGTGTGTGAAAAGTGAAGTGTTACTAGTGCATAAGTTAACAAAAATTGAAAGCAAAAACCACTCCCATGCCCTTTTGGCCGACGGCCTGCTCAAGGAAAAGAGGAAGGGAGATACACACTAGTCACTTGCATGTTTATGGCACAAAAGTTGGTTATTAGATGAATTTTTATGGGAAAGAACAAGTAACTAGATTCCTTAAGTAACTTAATCCATCTAGTTCCATCTTAAGAGTAATACTTGCATGTGTTGGGCTAAATAATCCATTTAGTTAAGTAGAGTGGGCTAACAAGTCCATTAAAGAAGTAGGGTGGGCTCTCTAGTCCATTAATCACTAATAAAAGCCCAAGTAATTAACTAGTATCCATAGTTAATCAAAATGATTAATAAAACTTAATCATGAATGTAAATAATATTCAAAAATATTATTCGGGTAATGTACGTGTGTCACAAAGACGATTCGGGCATTCAAAGTCACGTATGATCAATCATGGTAATAAGTAAATGTATGTAAACAATACATTTATTAAATCACAAGTATTAATAATAATTATTAATAAATAAACGTTGGAAAATCCAGGGTTGTTACAAACATGCTAGCATTTATGTCAAGTATTATCCCTAATGTTACATGGGATCCCAACATAAGCACCAACTTTAGACAACCATTAACCAAAAAGCAACTTTTTGTCCCCCCTTGTCCCCCTTCAAAATTTCGGCCATCACCACCACCCCCTCCCTCATTTCACTATAAATACAAGCTTTATTCCTCTCATTTCACACTTGCTCTCATTTGTATTTCACACACACTCACTCTCTAATTCTCTCTAGTTTTTCTCTCTCTAAAAGTGTAAGTATTTTGAACTTTTCTTCTTCTTCTCCTTCTATTATTTTCGTGACCACCATCAACATCAAAGGGTCTTGCTTTTTAGCTTTGATCTTGATTTCATCTTGTAGATTCAAACTTAGATTTGAATCCTTCAAGAACATGGAAGATTCAAGCTTTCTAGCTTTGAATCTTCACCCACTTTGTAGATCTATATTTTTTTACTTTAATCTTGTTATTTTGTTATAAAGATTCAAACTTGTGTTTGTAATCTTCATGTAACTTAAAGATCCAAGCTTTATGCTTCAAGATCTTCAAGAACAATCAAGATGCAAGCTTTCTAGCTTGGATCTTCATATCTTTTGTTGAATCTAAGTTTTCTAACTTATGATCTCATTATTTTGTTATAAAGATCAAAACTTGTGTTTATGGTCTTCATGTAACTTAAAGATCCAAGCTTTATGCTTCAAGATCTTCAAGAACACTAAAGGTTCAAGCCTTCTAGACTCTTAAATGAGTTATGTTATTACTTGGTCTTAACATATTGTGTATTGATGGTAGAATCTTGGTCAAAAGTGATGCTAAACCATCAACGAGTTGTACACTTGAAGCTACAAGCATCAAGGATGAGAACCATGATGAGCATCAAGCATTAAGAACCCCACCTGAGCACTTTTTTACTGTTTTTTGGGATCTTATCTGTAACCTGGGCTACTGTAAAGTTGGTTTTCAGTTAGTTCGGTTCGAGTAGATGATTTTACATTTAGACCTTGTCTTAATCCAAGTTACAGTTTAGGATTTATGGCCTTCCGAAAGTCATTACACCCTATTAACGTTGTGCTGAAATTTCTGACCTACTCGAACTTAAACCGTCGCCACAGTCAAACGAAGACGAGTTTAGTTCTGAAAATTGGTCAGAAACTAGGGGACTCACATACGGAGCCATAGCCACTGATTACGCGTCTTTTCAATTTACGTAGAGGTCGTAGCAGCTGACCGAAGTCAGCCTGTTGTTTCGATCTCTATTCTTGTCAAACTTACTTAGCTTTTATGATGATGAATGATGATGATGATGTCACTTACACTTATTTTATGCACTATTAGAACTTATAAGGACAACCTACTTACCTAGTAACCTTGATTTAGGTTGACGACCTTTCGGACCGACTTACTACTTGCATACTTTCATTACCGACTTTACCGCTTTTATCACTGTGAGTTATAGCATCCCTTATTACTTTTTACTATTTTGGGACTGAGAATACATGCGCTTTTTTTTACTGTTTTACATACTAGACACGGGTAATTAAACTTTACATATGTGTGGGTAACATAACGGCACAAAGATTCCTTTTAGCTCGGTAACGTTTAATCATCGGTTTCCTAACCGTGAACGCGAATCTTAGATATGGATCCATAGGGTTTGACATCCCCACTCGGGATAGTCGCGCTAGCATTTAATGGGTGTTTAATACTTCGAAGATATACGCACTCTCCAGATGTACTTTCAGGGGGTGATATTTATATTTACGTTAAGTCTAGTTACCATGTGCCCACGGTTATACATATGCTTTTCATACTGTTTTGAAACATTGAAATCTCGTGGTCAATCTTATATTACTATTACAACTTAAACTATAGCTCACCAACATTATTGTTGACATTTTTAAGCATGTTTTCTCAGGTGCTTAGAGGTTTATTGCTTCCGCTGTTAGACTTGTTGTCATGCTGTTTAGACTTGCTGTAAAGGACCTGCTGTGTTAGATAACCGCTGCATAACTTAGAGATGTCTCAATCATGAAACTTTTAATTTGCATTCGCAACTTATGTTATTTGAATAATGGCTTTGTAATGACCTCTGTGTCACGTTATCTTTTGTAAACACTATGTTTTTATGAATGCAAACTGGTTTTCAAACAGCATGTAGTATTCAACCGTGTAAAGATCCTATTGTTGACGAATCGTACACGATGGTTTTGTACAGGGCGTCACATTTGGTATCAGAGCATTGCTTGTAGGGAATTAGGTTGCATTATTGAGTCTAGACCGGACCAAGTAGGATTCACTAGTAGGACTAATCTACAACTTGCTAGTTTACTTGTTTCTGCGAAACTTACTGCATGCTACTGATTACTTTTACTGCTATGTGATATTACTGCATGCTATTGCTTATCTTTACTACCATGCGAACTTGCTGTATGCTTATTTCCGCTATTGCATGATTACTATCTGCTTTCATATGTTATTTCTGTTTAGCATTGTTATTATTGCCATGCTGCATACTGTTTTAGACAACCTAGGTTGCTGTAGTGCCTAATACGTGCTTGCTTTATGACTTACTGACATGGAAAAAGTTATTTTTCCTTGTTCAGATGTCGGATATCTCGCCCGTTGTCATTTTGGAGAGCGACTCAGACACATCCGCCACCTCGCCTGCCATTGTTACCGATTCTCAGATCCCGTCGTCGACACACTCCAGTGACCCTGGCGCTTCATCCTCCGGAGCCAGCAGCCATGTACCCGACCCAGTGGTTATCTTAGATGGACATGAGGATCCACCAGAGATTCCAGCTCCACTCATCCCAGTACCTCTGGAGCCACAACCCCATCCCGGTGGTGCTGTGATTCTCGGGGAATACGGGGACGTTCCGTTCCGTAATGAGCATAACCATTGGTGCCGACGCCTTCCTGATGGACGTGTCACACCGATCCCACCTTTCAGATACCGGATTATGACTACAGGCCACCGAGCACCGCCACCTCCAGCTGTTTACGACGAATCATCATCCGACGACTCATCCTCCGACGATTCCAGTGACGATGATTCTGACGAGGACCCTGAGGAGACACCCGTGCAGCCACCCTCTACCCCACCGAAGAAGCGGTGTCATTTCGATGGTACCATTATTCCAGGGGTTAACGGAGGTCGACCATTCGTTAGCGCACATGGACTGAGGACTAGGTTCACCGCCCGTAAGCGGGTTATGCCTTACCCTGCGGATCCATTTGTGCATAAGCCTTACCGCTATGCAGCATATACTTCTGGCGCTGGACCATCTGCACCACCTGCACTACCTGTACCGACTGCACCGCCTGCCCCACCATCTCCCTCCGTCAAGGAACTGGCGAGGGAAGTGGAGATCCTCCGTGCTCGGGTAACTGAGCTCGAGCACCAGATGTCCCACGTGATGGACATCCTTTACCCACCGTCACCATAGGGCATTGTAGTAGATTTCATTATGTAATCTCGTTTGTAGTTTCATGTTTTACTCATGTATTGTGCGAACCTATGCGGATGTATGCAACTTATTATTAATGAATGGAACTTAGTGTTGTTTACTTTTGCACGGTGTTCTAATTACGTTACTGTATGTTGTTTCTGTTGTATCTGCATCTAGTTGCATTGCTTAGTTAACATGTGTTGCGTTGTTTCCATGTTAGTTGCCATATACTATATTATTATTTATTAAATGCTGGATTTTGACTTAAGTCAAAATTTCTGTTTAGAAGAGCAATGGCAAATGGACGAGCAGCACCCACAGCAGCACAGATCGAGGAAATGATTGCTGAAAGAGTAGCCGCAGCTATTGTGGAAATCAACCCACAAGCTCCACCAGTTAACCAGCCCATTCGTAACGGGTGCACATACAAAGAGTTTCAAAGCTGCAAGCCCCACAACTTTAGCGGTACTGAAGGGCCAGTTGGTCTGACTAGGTGGTTTGAGAAATTAGAAGCTGTGTTCCGTGTAAGCAACTGCTTAGAGGAGAACAAAACCAAGTGTGCTTCATGTATGCTGTCAGATGGCGCCCTAACCTGGTGGAACACACTGGCTCAAGCTAAGGGTATTGATGAGGCTTATGCCACTCCGTGGGAAGAATTTAAGGGAGCCCTGATCGAAGAGTATTGTCCCAGAGCAGAGATACAGAAAATGGAGGCTGAATTCTGAGAGTTGAAGGTTGTGGGAAACGATCTTGATGGTTACAACCGTAGGTATCTGGAATTAGCGCTGATGTGTCCCACGATGGTTACCCCGGAATTTAAGAGAATGGAGCTATACTTATGGGGACTTCCCAAGTCCATTCAAGGAAATGTCACCTCTTCTAATCCACCCAACGTCCTGGCAGCTATGCGCATGGCGCAAACCCTTATGAACCAAATTATCAGCAAGGAATTGGAAAAGGAAAAATCCGAATCGGGAGCTAGTGGTGAGAAGCGTAAGTGGGATAATAACAAGGGGAGAGTCTATGATCAAACCCCCGTTAAGAGGTATAACGACGGAAGAAACCCCAACCAGACCCCTAGCTCGAACCCCAACTACAAGGGTACTCTACCGCAGTGCAAGAGGTGCTACAAGTACCATACCGGGTACTGTAATGTGGTCTGTGAAAAGTGCAAAAGGACCAGGCATATTGGCAAGGACTGCAAGATTCTCATCCCAGCTGTGAGGACCAACCCCAATGGACCAAGAAAGTGTTATAAGTGTGGACAACAGAGCCACTTCAGGAATGAATGTCCCAACAAGCAAAAGGACTGTGGACCCCGCGTGGAAGAGCTTTCAATGTAAACGCAAGGGATGCCAGTGAGAACTCCGACTTGGTTACAGGTATATTCACTATCAACAATCTATTAGCTTCTGTCCTATTTGATACTGGTGCTGATAGGAGCTATGTTTGTAGACACTTTTGCTCTAAGATAGATTGGTCGTTAGTGCCTTTAGAGGAGAGTATGCTAGTTGAGGTAGCCAATGGGAAACTTGAGAAAGTCGACCAAATTGGCCGAGGAGCTACTATCAACATAGCTGGTGTGGATTTCGCAATTGACTTGATACCCATCAAATTGGGAAGCTTTGACGTGATTGTCGGTATAGACTGGTTGACCAAAGTAAGGGCCGACGTTATCTGTGGAGATAAAGCTCTTCGTATACCACAAGGAGATGGTGAGCCACTGATTATTTACGGAGAGGTAGTTCGAAGCTGAACCTCATTAGTTGTTTGAAAGCACAGAATCGTGAAAAAGAAGGACGGATCTTTCCGCATGTGTATCGACTACCGCGAACTCAACAAATTGACGATCAAGAACCGATATCCTCATCCCCGAATTGACGATCTTTTTGATCAGCTGCAAGGATCCAGCGTTTACTCCAAGATCGATTTACGATCAGGTTATCACCAATTGAGGGTGAAGGTGAGTGATGTGATGAAGACTGCGTTCAGAACCCGTTATGGTCACTATGAGTTTCTAGTGATGCCATTCGGTTTAACCAACGCACCCGCTGTATTCATGGACCTCATGAATCATGTATGCAAGCCATACCTGGATAAGTTCGTTATCGTCTTCATAGATGATATCCTCATCTATTCCCGAAGTGAAGAAGAACATGAGCAACATCTACGACTAGTGCCTGAACTCTTGAGACAAGAGCAACTTTATGCCAAATTCTCTAAGTGTGAATTTTGGTTAAAGGAAGTCCAATTTCTGGGTCATAGTGTGAGTGATCAAGGTATCAAAGTTGATCCCGCAAAGATCGAAGTTATCAGCAAGTGGGAGACACCCACTACTCCAACTCATCATCCATCTAAGACTCTTAAATGAGTTGTGTTATTACTTGATCTTAACATATTGTGTATTTATGGTAGAATCTTGGTCAAAATTGATGCTAAACCATCAACGAGTTGTACACTTGAAGCTACAAGCATCAAGGATGAGAACCGTGATGAGCATCAAGCACTAAGAACCCCACCAGAGCACTTGTTTACTATTTTTTGGGATCTTATCAGTAACCTGGGCTACTGTAAAGATGATTTTCAGTTAGTTTGGTTCGAGTAGATGATTTTCCATTTAGACCTCGTCTTAATCCGAGTTACGGTTTAGGGTTTATGGCCTTCCGAAAGTCATTACACCCTATTAATGTTGTGATGAAATTTCTGACCTACTCGCACTTAAACCATCGCCACGGTCAAACGAAGACGAGTTTGGTTCTAGAAATTGGTCAGCTACTAGGGGACTCACATACGGAGCCATAGCCACTGATTACGCGTCTTTTCGATTTACGTCGAGGTCGTAGTAGCTGACTGAAGTCATCCTATTGTTTCGATCTCTATTCTTGTCAAACTTACTTAGCTTTTATGATGATGAATGATGATGATGATGATGACACTTAAACTTATTTTATGCACTATTAGAACTTATAAGGACAACCTACTAACCTAGTAACCTTGATTTAGGTTGACGACCTTTCGGACCGACTTACTACTTGCATACTTTCATTACCGACTTTACCGCTTTTATCACTGTGAGTTATAGCATCCCTTATTACTTTTTACTATTTTGGGACTGAGAATACATGCGCTTTTTTTTTACTGTTTTACATACTAGATACGAGTACTTAAACTTTACATATGTGTGAGTAACATAACGGCAGATTCCCCTTAGCTCGGTAACGTTTAATCATCGGTTTCCTAACCGTGAACGCGAATCTTAGATATGGATCCATAGGGTTTGACATCCCCACTCGGGCTAGTCGCGCTAGCATTTAACGGGTGTTTAATACTTCGAGGACATACGCACTCGCCAGGTGTACTTTCAGGGGGTGATATTTATATTTACGTTAAGTCTAGTTACCATGTGCCCACGGTTATACATATGCTTTTCATACTGTTTTGAAACATTGAAATCTCGTGGTCAATCTTATATTACTATTACAACTTAAACTATAGCTCACCAACATTATTGTTGACGTTTTTAAGCATGTTTTCTCGGGTGCTTAGAGGGTTGTTGCTTCCGCTGTTAGACTTGCTGTCATGCTGTTTAGACTTGCTGTTAAGGACCTGCTGTGTTAGATAACCGCTGCATAACTTAGAGATGTCTCAATCATGAAACTTTTTATTTGCATTCGCAACTTATGTTATTTGAATAATGGCTTTGTAATGACCTCTGAGTCACGTTATCTTTTGTAAACACTATGTTTTTATGAATGCAAACTGGTTTTCAAATAGCATGTAGTATTCAACCGTGTAAAGATCCTGTTGTTGACGAATTGTACACGATGGTTTTGTACGGGGCGTCACATGAAAGGCAATTTCGTAACCCTAATTTTGAAGAGAAAGCGTTTTCTGGTTATACAAAATTGGTGGGTTAATGGGTATTATCATCAGTTGCGAGTGATTCATACATCATTTTAATCAGGAAATTGAGTATGATTTTATAGGGTGTGAGGCGAGATAAAAAAAAATTAACATTTGAGGGAGGAATAGATGAAAAAAAACGGGCGGATATGTTGTAGAAGAAGAAGATTGATTTAGTGTTTGGTGTTAGGGTTTTCCTTAATTGCCGTTAGTATAGGTGACATGTGGCGTCATTTGAGCATTGTTTAGGTTAATTAATTCCACTAATCATAAATTAACATGTGGATTAACTAAATTAAGAGTGATTAGCAGAAGAACACGTGGCAGTGTCCTTGTGCTTTATATGATGTATAAGATAAGATATAAGATAAGATTATTTAAGATAAAGTTTAACTATATGAAAGATAGAGATTCAATCCAACTTTCCAATTACTTTTTCAACATGTTTCAACCTACAAAATTCATTATATGATATGTATTGTTGCACGTGAATTATGTTGAATACCGAACTTTAGGCCAACCAAACATTTCATTACAAATATTACCCATGTATCCTACTTATTATTTTCTATAAAACCCTCCTTATATAAAACTAGTCATTAGAAAAACTTTAAGTCAATTTTTGGCTTCAACAAGTCAAAATGACCAAACACGTAGTGAAAATGCAAGCACTCATTCTCCTTTTCGCCATTGTTTCTATTTCAGGTATTCATTTTCAAAATAAATCATTTCTATAGGACCCTTTTCTTTCATAATCTAATTAATTATACTTGTTTCTATTGGATTGGAATATACTTTATAGTAAAATACTAATACTAACTAGAAATGATTAGTATGTAATAATAAGTATTTTAAATTTTTTTTCTTCTATTTCATTATAAATTATGTTAATACTTTTTATGTACGTAGTTATTTAATTAAATTGAATTACGCAGACAAGTGAACAACGCGTAATAATACAATATGATAAATATGTTGATACTTGTTATGTACGTACTTTTTTATTTAAATTGAATTACGCAGACTAAGCTTAACAATATAGTCGGTTATAAAGTAGCATTAATTCACCATAGTGCATTTCAATAGGTGTTAGGTTGTGTTTCAAATTCTGTTAGTTTAGTGTTTCAACGTTTTTAAATTACTTGATTTAGTTGTTTTTTTTTTCGACATTCATGTTGTCTAATTAGTTTTCTATTACATATCTTATATATAGCAGTTTGTTTCGTAAAAAATAAACATCTTAAGTCAATTTCTATTTCTATTATAATTATAATAAAATGTATTTTACATGGTTTGTATAGAAATTACATCTGGAGATGGTTGTGTATTTATCAAGCTATTACCAAAGACATGTGACCTTCAATATTGTACGGAAGTTTGCATTAAATTTAAGGGTACATATCTAGAATGCCCGAATACCACAACGTGTGCATGTCATAAAGATTGCAATACACCAACTCCACCAAGTTTTCGCAAAATAAACCCAATCTTGAAGAACTAGTTATGGACAAGATTAAAGATAAAAAAAAATGTCATTTATTGAGAATCTCACTCCATCACATGATTAATTAAATACACCAGTTTTATCTCTAAGAATATGGAATATTTGTCTTCTCATCATAAAGCAAATGTGGATGTAGCGATATATTGTATGGTTTATATATTATTGTTGGAAAAATACTGTTAAAATATATTTTTACCAATATTTAGACACATTTTAATATATGATATATGGATTGTTGTATATTAGTGATTAGTTAGTGGATTTTATAGCCTCTAACGAGAGCTTTACAACGAGCTCGAAATTGCTAGTTCGGTGCAAAATCTAGAAATTTTTAACATCTGCCCCAATCGAAAGTGAGAGCAAACATAAGATATTGGATTCCACTAAAAATAGATGCCTATATGTTTTGTAGAAAGACACACCAAAAACTAAAAGCACAAGCACAATTAATTTTTCCTCTCAGTCGCAACAAGGTCTCCCAATTCCAGTTACCTTTCAGGCAAGTGTTCAAGTCCGGTTGTACGCTACTTCGCACCGGTGTTGTGATGACCCAGAAATTTCAGAACAAATTTAAACTTTAATCTTTATATATATCCGACACGATAAGCAAAAATCTGTATTGTTGAGTCTCGAAAGCTTTGAAACTATATTCATGTAATCAATTACCCTTTGACCATGCCTAACGATTCACGAACAATTATGTGTAAATAAATATATATACATATACATGTGTGATTATTAAATTGTGATATATTAATAAAACATTGAACGAATTAGTTAATATGAATATAAGTTATGAGATATATTTTATGAACTTGGAAATGCTATCAAGGTATTGAATAAATAATACTTTACATGAACGTATTTGTTCGATGTAAGTTTATCGACGAGATTAAAAGATAATATCAAATGATTGAATTATCGGATACATTGAACTATGATTATGAGTCTCTGTTATGAGGTCCACTTTGAATTAGGAAACCCTTACTTTTTTAACGGTATTCGGAATAAATGGTAAAGTGATTTACAAGTAAGAACAAAGTATCACTTATTGGGAGTTAGACAAAAGTTAGTGGAGAATTGAATTTCATAATACTCAATTTATCATATAGAAGGAATAATTGGGATACGATTCGTTGACTAGATAAACCCATTTGATATGTTATAATAAGTTATATTATTTAGAAAGTTAAGGAAATTAAACTAAACATTTACGCATAAAAGAATGAAATCAAATTAAGTTTTAAAGCATAAACGTTATAGGATTTTCGATTATGTAAATGAACTTAAATTATATAATTAGTTTTGAAAGGATAACTAGTATGTTATTAGATAAATATTTCAAAAATATGTATAAGATTATAAATTTTAATTTAAATTAGTCATAAAACGTTTTGATTTTAAACTAATATTAATAAATAGGCTTTGATAAATAACAAGATTATGAATTATAAAAGGAAATGATCAAAACACTCAAAAGATTAAGTTACACTTTGAGTGGGTTAGTTTTTAATTAATTTAAGTCTAGTTATTAATAAAGGTACGTGTCACAAAATGTTTAATTTAAAATAAAATATATTGACAAACAACGAGACTTTAATTTATAGAAGGAAATGACCACAACGCTCAATTTTATAAGTTATATTTTTATAAAGGTAATTTATTGTTGAGTAAGTCTAATTTTTGTAAAAGGTACACGTCACGTAATGTAAAAGGCTAGTTTTCTAAACGTACGAAAGTGCGCCCGAAAAACCGAAAGTGGTACATGAGTCGTGAGACCACGACCGTGTCATTTTTGTAAAAATTATATTTTTACCATGAGCGTAAATATAATATAATATTTAATTAATTCTAAAGATTAAATATATTATATATTAAATAATATATATATATATATATATACTTTACATAAAGTTGTAAAGTTACGTAAGATTTGAAATGGGAATCATAAAGTTGTCGCAAGTTGTGGTGGTAGGTGGCAAACTTTCTCTTTAAAAATCGAACTCGTTCAATCTGCCATTCATTTTCATTTTCATATTACGGAGTATTACTTAATTTATTATTATTATTATTAATATTAATCTTATTATTATTAGTATTATTGGGAGCGATATTATTAGTGTTATACATAAAATACTACGACGAGGTCATGAGCGGGTCATTTCAAGACAAGTTTTATGAGTAGGATAGGGCTAAGGAAATTATGGGTTATAGCTATGGAGGTGATAGGTATGGTCCATGGGTATGCTCATGAGGTCAATTTAGTGTTTGTCATCTCCGTTGCGTCTACGTACCTTTCATACAATATTGGATCTCAATATTGATACGTGAGTACTCATAATTTAAATTTTATATACCAATAGTGTATCCCTGACTAGTGCTCGAGAAAATAGGATTATGCATATTTGTATATTTGATATTGCCCTTAGATAAGTTATGTTGAATCTTAAAGGTTGTTATACTAGGGATAAAATAAGGTATAAAATATGCATGTCTTTGGAAAGCTAGCGATAAATTAAGAACTTTTCATTTAGATATCAAATGAATTCGTTGAACGGTTGTCAAGTTATGGATAAAAGAATTTTTGTAAATTTTGATGAAACGTCGATACGGAAACTAAAATTCTTGCTGACCTGCGTTGTTTCAGATTAAAACAAAAATACCACTGAATTCTTTACTGTAAGGTCTAACAAACGACTCTGGCCGTTTGTCAATTCGAGTCTCGACGATTTTTCTAAAAATCGTCAAAGTTGACTGTTTGGTCACATTTTAAAATTCTAAAAAGAGCTGAAACTTTTTTATTAAAAATGTCAGTTTTGTATCAGTTGTCATGGTCGGCCTGATGTGTGTTTACTTTTGCCAAAAATCATGTTATATCTTTGTGGTAACGAGAATTTGAAGGCTTTGACCGTTTGTCAATCCGAGTTTCGAGGAATTTTCTAAAAATCTCCAAAGTAGGCTACTCGGTCACTTTTGTAAATTTATTAAAGCTGAAAAATTAACTTTGAAACGCCGAAACCGCGTTGGCAACTACGAGTTGTCTAGGTTTAGTTTACTTCTGTAAAATTTATGCTTAATCTTTTTGGTAATGTGTAACTTTTATCTTTGGCCGTTTAACAATCGGAGTTCCGATAATTTTTCTAAAAATCGCTGAAGTGGCCGTTTAGTCATGTTTGACCGAAAAATCATTTTTTGTATAAGTTATTGTATTTTTGCATGCGACCTCGTTTTTACTTTAACCTTTGACTTTTTACTTTAACCTTTGACTTTTGACCTGAACTTTGACTTTTCCCGTTAACTTTTCAGTTAATTTTTTTGTGTTGACTTTCTCTAAATACTAAAATACTATTTTATGATTATGAAACCATTTGTGTTACGTTGTTTCACACGTCACCTTTTACTAGAATTTTAACTGAGCATGGGTAATATAACATGTTACTATACTGTTGAGTCAGACTCGAGCATTAGGATTGTGGTACACTATGACTTGGCCTAAATTGTTAGACAAATTTTGACCGACATATAAATATATATAATTAATATAGATTCGTGAATCCGAGGCCAACCTTACACTTGTTCAATGATGTTATATGTATTTTTACTACAAAATACAGTATGGTGAGTTTCATTTACCTTTTTACCCTTTATATTTTTGGGCTGAGAATACATGCGCAATTTTTATAAATGTTTTTACGAAATAGACACAAGTAATCAAAACTACATTATATGGTTGAATTATCGAAATCGAATATGCCCCTTTTTTATTAAAGTCTGGTAATCTAAGAATTAGGGAACAGACACCCTAATTGACGCGAATCCTAAAGATAGATCTATTGGGCCTAACAAACCCCATCCAAAGTACCGGATGCTTTAGTACTTCGAAATTTATATCATGTCCGAAGGAGGATCCCGGAATGATAGGGGATATTCTTATATGTATCTAGTTAATGTCGGTTACCAGGTGTTCACCATATGAATGATTATTTTTGTCTCTATGCATGGGACGTATATTTATGAGAACTGGAAATGAAATTCTTGTGGTCTATTAAAATGATGGAAATAAATGATTATGATAAACTAATGAACTCACCAACCTTTTGGTTGACACTTTAAAGCATGTTTATTCTCAGGTTTAAAAGAAATCTTCCACTGTGCATGAGCTCATTTTAAGGACATTACTTGGAGTCATTCATGACATATTTCAAAAGACGTTGCATTCGAGTCATTGAAGCTCATTAGAGATTATTATTAAGTAAATGGCATATTAGGTCATTTAAAGTTTGGATATTATGAAATGGTATGCATGCCTGTTAACTTTCGATGTAAAGGAGAGTTTGTCTTTTAAAACGAATGCAATGTTTGTAAAAATGTATCATTTAGAGGTCAAGTACCTCGCGATGTAATCATATGTTATTGTATTCGTCCCTATGGATTGGGTCGGGTCATCTCATGTGGTATCAGAGCGGTGGTCTTAGCGAACCAGGTCTGCATTAGTGTGTCTAACTGATAAGATGTTAGGATGCATTAGTGAGTCTGGACTTCGACCGTGTCTGCATGTCAAAAGTTTTGCTTATCATTTTGTGTCGGAAATCATCTACTTATCATCCTTAGGAAATTATCTGCTTATCATCTTAAGTCTAGACTCGTTTTCCTGCATTTATTGCATAACAGTGTATAGACGAAATTCACATCTTAGCATATCTGCTAATTAATATCTTAGCGTATTTATTACTGTGAACTTTGACTAACATCTTTCAAAGATTCTCCGAAATCTATGGGATTTTGGTATTATATATACATATGTAAATTATGTATTGAGGAATACCAAATCTAAATTCTACAATCTATTTTATACCAAAATTCTTTCTCTGATCATACGAGATGGATTCCGCATCTAGTTCGAACTCCTCAGATTTCGACAGCTATGTCGATATGGATTTCCATTCGAGCTCCGAAAATAGTGTGACCGGAATGGATCAACCAATCAGTCATCATCTATTCTGGATGAAATGGGGATGGGTTCGTAGCCTCCTCAATTATTGGAGACAAGAAGAAGGTGATCCTTTCCATCCACCAAATTTCCCTATTGGCGATGAACCTGAAGCACTTACCGGTGAACCTGTTCGTGAAACCATTTTCTCTCTCATTTCCAGAGTATCTCGTCACGATTATATCCTACATCAAATCCTATATTTTATTTATCCGCTCGTCCCAACCGACAATCATCCCGGTGTACTAGCAGAAGTTAACGAACTTCGCGCACGCGTGACGGCTTTGGAGCTTATGGTGCAAGGATTACAAACACCATCAGCAGCACCAGCAGCATAATCAGTACCGCCAGTAACATCAACATCGCAAACCTCAATACTCTAGACATCAGCAGCATCACCGGCATCAACGATATCATCATCATTAACACCAACAGTACCATTACCATCATCAACAATCACATTCGCATCACACGCCTCAACATCATAATCTATACCTCGGATATCAACATCACACGCACCAAAGATACCAAGGAGTACCAACAACAACAAACGATGAAGTATTGATTCATAACTTCATCGGAGGAATATTCTACGGCGATTATGTAATCTCTAAAGTCTTAGAGATTATCTATTTCCACCCTAACCCTAAATCAGATGAGTGAACCAAAATGAGTCAAGGAAGAATCGAAACCCTAACAAGGATGGTGCGCGATTTACTTGTTATACAAGCATCACTAGCAATTACCGGAAGTATCATCAGCAGCAATAGTACCGTTAGCATCACCAGCATAGTCAGTAACGTCAGCATCGTCAGAATCAGCAACACCTATGACATCACAAATCCCATCAGTTCAAGAATCACTGTGGAAATCGTTACCAATCAACAACGAATATGTTGTATCAACGAGTTATATAGTATTAACTCATTCCTTCTGAAGAATTGTTATATATTTTATATATATGAATTCTGGAATTATAATAAATCTTTTTGTACTAAGCTATTAAGTATGAATTGAAAAAGAGTAGATACTACTCGTTTAAATTCATATTACTAATATCTTATGATGTACATCCTTCATTAACAACTTAATCATCGTTAACCACAATCTCTGTTTCAATCTAATGAACTCCGGTTCATAATAAATCAAGTGTATCATTCAATAACATGTTTGATTATACACTTTCATCTACGATATACCCGAAATTTACGGGAAAACAATATTCGTATCTTGCGAAGTTAGCAAGAGTTCTATGAGCATCAGCATGATTCACTAAGAAAATACATATAAACATTGAAGCATTGATTACATTAGTGAAATACTTCGCAAAGATTATGTAATCTCTAATGTTTTAGAGAAAATTCATTTCTAATTCAATCCGAAAATCAAATGAGCTTAGTATTATATTAACTCATTGAATCTGTACTACATCTGAAGAAAATATACCCACATATATTTTCATAAAGATTGTAATGAGAATTCTTGTTCAAAATATTATTTGTGAAATTTTTTAACGGGTAGGTAATACCCGAGAGATATATAAAATCACAATTAATATGTTACATTTTTCAATTCTGATTCAATAATCATCAACTAAACCAATTTACATTCTTCTATAGAAATCAAAACAACCATACTCATTCGAATCTAATTACATATTCTGATTTTGGGAATTTCAGAATTCAACTCGAGATACAACCAAAATCATCACTCTTAGATCTTTACATTTTTCAAAGCTATACTTTGACTTCAAAACTGTGATAGAACATCACTTTTAATCGTAACACACAAGATGGATATGAAAAATCATTCGGGATTTAGGACGGTTTCATCATTTGGATATTGACTATGACAATCTGCAATTAAATCCCTTCGAAATTCTAGAAGACACATCAAATAATAAACAATTGAGATGATGATCCAACCACACGTTACCCGAAGTTTTGTACCTGAAAAACTCTCGAAACCAAAGTCATAATCTAACATGTACCTGCGTCGAATTCTTCTAGCAAAAACAACATTTCGATTCCTTTTCAAAGTAGCCAATTTTGTCACAGCTCCAGCAAGTCAACTTCGATTTTGCAGTGGGGCCAGTCTTATTATAACCCTGTTAGATACGTTGCCTTTTCGTCATTATTACTGGGGAACCTTTCATATTCCACCATATTACCACCAGCGTTTAATCATCTAAAACACGATTCTTCTGAACCCATCTCGAATTGATAACCAGTGATTCAGATATTATAGCATTAAATGCAGAGGAAACATAAAAAAATAAAAATAAAATGGTAGATGATCTGAACGGCCAAATGTTTGATGAAAGAAGACAGTGAGTTGGTAAAGCTCAGAAAAAGAAAGGATTTGGTACTGAAAAACTGATTGAGCAAAGTATGAAGGAAGCTGTGGATAAATCACAAGGACTGAATCTACCTTCAAAGGATCCAAATGATTCAGTGTCTGCTGAAATAGTTAGCAAACACATTACCCCTTAGTCTAAACCTTCACAGACAGATATTCTTCATCATCATCTTACCTTAAATATCATAAGGTATCTTCGTATCTTCCATTATACATATTCTCCATATTTCTGGAAATATTATCACAACTATTCTTTTATGAGATCATTTATCTCCCTGTAATATCTGCAACATAAAAGAAACTGTGTTAGCTGCTAAATTCTGAAAAATTCAAATATGAATGTTTTTGAAGTAGTGTTGGGAACTGATGCATGGGTTAGTATAATATAATGACACTTGATCAACGTCATTATATTACGGTAAATCATGCTAAGTTTCTAATGGACGTGATGATTCACATAATATACCGTCATCATGTACCATTTACACGACTCTTACATTCTACTTAATCTCTAAACATATCAAGGAACTATTTCTTGATGATTCGGTCTTTTTCAGGGTATTCTGGTAATTTAAAAAAATCAGGATTTACCATTGCCCTTTCCTTCTTAGAACAATTACTATATTCCTTCTGAAAGCCATACATACAAATTCCGGACCATTACAAGAGCTACTTAATCGCAAGAAGAAGAAACGAAAGGACAAAGCTCCGAAAACAAAAATTGGGGTATAAACCGCAGCAAATAGGAGAGAACATTAACTATGGATGACAATGATTATAGAAGATAGAAGCAGGGACATCGAAGTATAAAGGAAGATATAAAACCCAACAACCACCCAGAAACTACAAACCGTGTATATCAATACGTATAGCGATATAAAGACACCGGAGAATGAAAAACACTATAACCCCAAGGTAATGATAGAAGTAAGTAACTTCCTCCGGTGGTAGATGAAAGAGAAGGATGACAGATATGAAAATTAGGAGTATATCAAGAATCAGTACTGGATGGAGCATGTTGACGAATGTTTTAAAATATGAATCAAGGGAGCAAGAATAGAAGGTGTGAGCTGTGGAAATAAGGAAATGAAGGGAGTGAATTTATAGTGAAATATCCGACAGACCAATCGAAACAGATTATTGCATTTAATCAAAGAAGATCCTGATTTCCTAAATCGCCGAAACCCCAAATCTTATTACGAAGATTTTCTTTAAATCCCATGAATTCCGGAAAATCAATCATAACCACGTCATTGGTTAAAACGAATATACATTTACTCATTTCACACTCTTGCGATAGCTTCACTTATACTCTTCGCATAATCAAAGTGTTCTATCTATATTACTCAATGATGATAAAACTCTATTTATTAACTCATACTCGTCATGAAAACATTTTTATAGTTAGCCATGACGACTTCGATCAAATTTCGGGACGAAATTTCTTTTAACGGGTAGGTACTGTGATGACCCAGAAATTTCAGAACAAATTTAAACTTTAATCTTTATATATATCCGACACGATAAGCAAAAATCTGTATTGTTGAGTCTCGAAAGCTTTGAAACTATATTCATGTAATCAATTACCCTTTGACCATGCCTAACGATTCACGAACAATTATGTGTAAATAAATATATATACATATACATGTGTGATTATTAAATTGTGATATATTAATAAAACATTGAACGAATTAGTTAATATGAATATAAGTTATGAGATATATTTTATGAACTTGGAAATGCTATCAAGGTATTGAATAAATAATACTTTACATGAACGTATTTGTTCGATGTAAGTTTATCGACGAGATTAAAAGATAATATCAAATGATTGAATTATCGGATACATTGAACTATGATTATGAGTCTCTGTTATGAGGTCCACTTTGAATTAGGAAACCCTTACTTTTTTAACGGTATTCGGAATAAATGGTAAAGTGATTTACAAGTAAGAACAAAGTATCACTTATTGGGAGTTAGACAAAAGTTAGTGGAGAATTGAATTTCATAATACTCAATTTATCATATAGAAGGAATAATTGGGATACGATTCGTTGACTAGATAAACCCATTTGATATGTTATAATAAGTTATATTATTTAGAAAGTTAAGGAAATTAAACTAAACATTTACGCATAAAAGAATGAAATCAAATTAAGTTTTAAAGCATAAACGTTATAGGATTTTCGATTATGTAAATGAACTTAAATTATATAATTAGTTTTGAAAGGATAACTAGTATGTTATTAGATAAATATTTCAAAAATATGTATAAGATTATAAATTTTAATTTAAATTAGTCATAAAACGTTTTGATTTTAAACTAATATTAATAAATAGGCTTTGATAAATAACAAGATTATGAATTATAAAAGGAAATGATCAAAACACTCAAAAGATTAAGTTACACTTTGAGTGGGTTAGTTTTTAATTAATTTAAGTCTAGTTATTAATAAAGGTACGTGTCACAAAATGTTTAATTTAAAATAAAATATATTGACAAACAACGAGACTTTAATTTATAGAAGGAAATGACCACAACGCTCAATTTTATAAGTTATATTTTTATAAAGGTAATTTATTGTTGAGTAAGTCTAATTTTTGTAAAAGGTACACGTCACGTAACGTAAAAGGCTAGTTTTCTAAACGTACGAAAGTGCGCCCGAAAAACCGAAAGTGGTACATGAGTCGTGAGACCACGACCGTGTCATTTTTGTAAAAATTATATTTTTACCATGAGCGTAAATATAATATAATATTTAATTAATTCTAAAGATTAAATATATTATATATTAAATAATATATATATATATATATATATATATATACTTTACATAAAGTTGTAAAGTTACGTAAGATTTGAAATGGGAATCATAAAGTTGTCGCAAGTTGTGGTGGTAGGTGGCAAACTTTCTCTTTAAAAACCGAACTCGTTCAATCTGCCATTCATTTTCATTTTCATATTACGGAGTATTACTTAATTTATTATTATTATTATTAATATTAATCTTATTATTATTAGTATTATTGGGAGCGATATTATTAGTGTTATACATAAAATACTACGACGAGGTCATGAGCGGGTCATTTCAAGACAAGTTTTATGAGTAGGATAGGGCTAAGGAAATTATGGGTTATAGCTATGGAGGTGATAGGTATGGTCCATGGGTATGCTCATGAGGTCAATTTAGTGTTTGTAATCTCCGTTGCGTCTACGTACCTTTCCTACAATATTGGATCTCAATATTGATACGTGAGTACTCATAATTTAAATTTTATATACCAATAGTGTATCCCTGACTAGTGCTCGAGAAAATAGGATTATGCATATTTGTATATTTGATATTGCCCTTAGATAAGTTATGTTGAATCTTAAAGGTTGTTATACTAGGGATAAAATAAGGTATAAAATATGCATGTCTTTGGAAAGCTAGCGATAAATTAAGAACTTTTCATTTAGATATCAAATGAATTCGTTGAACGGTTGTCAAGTTATGGATAAAAGAATTTTTGTAAATTTTGATGAAACGTCGATACGGAAACTAAAATTCTTGCTGACCTGCGTTGTTTCAGATTAAAACAAAAATACCACTGAATTCTTTACTGTAAGGTCTAACAAACGACTCTGGCCGTTTGTCAATTCGAGTCTCGACGATTTTTCTAAAAATCGTCAAAGTTGACTGTTTGGTCACATTTTAAAATTCTAAAAAGAGCTGAAACTTTTTTATTAAAAATGTCAGTTTTGTATCAGTTGTCATGGTCGGCCTGATGTGTGTTTACTTTTGCCAAAAATCATGTTATATCTTTGTGGTAACGAGAATTTGAAGGCTTTGACCGTTTGTCAATCCGAGTTTCGAGGAATTTTCTAAAAATCTCCAAAGTAGGCTACTCGGTCACTTTTGTAAATTTATTAAAGCTGAAAAATTAACTTTGAAACGCCGAAACCGCGTTGGCAACTACGAGTTGTCTAGGTTTAGTTTACTTCTGTAAAATTTATGCTTAATCTTTTTGGTAATGTGTAACTTTTATCTTTGGCCGTTTAACAATCGGAGTTCCGATAATTTTTCTAAAAATCGCTGAAGTGGCCGTTTAGTCATGTTTGACCGAAAAATCATTTTTTGTATAAGTTATTGTATTTTTGCATGCGACCTCGTTTTTACTTTAACCTTTGACTTTTTACTTTAACCTTTGACTTTTGACCTGAACTTTGACTTTTCCCGTTAACTTTTCAGTTAATTTTTTTGTGTTGACTTTCTCTAAATACTAAAATACTATTTTATGATTATGAAACCATTTGTGTTACGTTGTTTCACACGTCACCTTTTACTAGAATTTTAACTGAGCATGGGTAATATAACATGTTACTATACTGTTGAGTCAGACTCGAGCATTAGGATTGTGGTACACTATGACTTGGCCTAAATTGTTAGACAAATTTTGACCGACATATAAATATATATAATTAATATAGATTCGTGAATCCGAGGCCAACCTTACACTTGTTCAATGATGTTATATGTATTTTTACTACAAAATACAGTATGGTGAGTTTCATTTACCTTTTTACCCTTTATATTTTTGGGCTGAGAATACATGCGCAATTTTTATAAATGTTTTTACGAAATAGACACAAGTAATCAAAACTACATTATATGGTTGAATTATCGAAATCGAATATGCCCCTTTTTTATTAAAGTCTGGTAATCTAAGAATTAGGGAACAGACACCCTAATTGATGCGAATCCTAAAGATAGATCTATTGGGCCTAACAAACCCCATCCAAAGTACCGGATGCTTTAGTACTTCGAAATTTATATCATGTCCGAAGGAGGATCCCGGAATGATAGGGGATATTCTTATATGTATCTAGTTAATGTCGGTTACCAGGTGTTCACCATATGAATGATTATTTTTGTCTCTATGCATGGGACGTATATTTATGAGAACTGGAAATGAAATTCTTGTGGTCTATTAAAATGATGGAAATAAATGATTATGATAAACTAATGAACTCACCAACCTTTTGGTTGACACTTTAAAGCATGTTTATTCTCATGTTTAAAAGAAATCTTCCACTGTGCATGAGCTCATTTTAAGGACATTACTTGGAGTCATTCATGACATATTTCAAAAGACGTTGCATTCGAGTCATTGAAGCTCATTAGAGATTATTATTAAGTAAATGGCATATTAGGTCATTTAAAGTTTGGATATTATGAAATGGTATGCATGCCTGTTAACTTTCGATGTAAAGGAGAGTTTGTCTTTTAAAACGAATGCAATGTTTGTAAAAATGTATCATTTAGAGGTCAAGTACCTCGCGATGTAATCATATGTTATTGTATTCGTCCCTATGGATTGGGTCGGGTCATCTCATGTGTACCCTAAGAACACACGAAGGATCTGTTTAAGGGAATTGTGTCAAACACAAGCTCAATTCAATCTTCAATTCGGCTGGATCGTTTTAATTTTTCGTTCTTATTTCGATTATTTATTATATATGTTTATGATCTGATTATATTATTTGACTAATTTGAATGTTAAATCTCAGAATTTTTTAAGACAAACTGTTCAGAATTAATTAGCTCTATATTTGAACAACTTCTAAACCACTCATAACAGATTACTTGCAGATCCAAACATCACTAATCAGCCACTGTTTTAATTTTGTAAAAATTAGCATAAGACCATAAAATTATCTTACTGAGAAATCCTTTATAAACAAGCTTGTAATTGGAATCAACATGATCCAATGGCACAACTCGTTCATCAAGAAAGAAAATCAACCATTTTGACCAGTCAATTGAGCTTACGTACGGAGGCTCCACTAACTTTCTTTCTGTCATAAGTCATAAACATATCATACACCATCAATATCAATCACATATGACCTAAGTTTTTACATCACGGTCTATATTCTTCAATTTAAAAAAACTAAAAAAAAAAATTTTTTTGCTAGTGTTGAAACACTACATACCAAGCAAACAAGGAGAACAAAGATTCTGATATTGCACATTTGCACCAAAAACTCCTAAAAGCTAAATTAATAGGTCCCTTGAGACATGAGCAGGGCATATATATATATATATATATATATATATATATATATATATATATATATATATATATATATATATATATATATATATATATATATATATATATATATATAGTGAAAGGATCCCTAGAGAACTAGAGTATGTAGAGAACCCATAGAACTCATAGATTGAACTTCAATCTATGTGGAGATTGAGCTTCAATCTATGTGGAGATTGAGCTTCAATCTATGGAAAAAAAATACAATCTGCAAAAAAAAAAAACAGTGAATCTGCACAAAAAAAAATGAATCTGCACACCAAAAAAAAAAAACTGCAAAAAAACGTCAATCTGCACAAAAAAAAAAGTCAAATCTGCACAGAAAAAAGTCGATCTGCAAAAAAAACGCAGATTGACTCAATCTGCATAAAAAAACAAAAAAAAATCGATCTGTAAAAAAAAAAAAGCTGGAAAAAATCGTCAATCTGCACGCAGATTGACTGAATCTGCAAAAAAAAATCTGAACAGAAAAAAAAATCTGCAAAAAAAAATAAAAAAAATAAAATATGTGAATCTGCACGCAGATTTAGTGAATCTGCACGAGTTCCATGAGTTCTCTACTACCTTTGGTTCTCCATGGATCCTCACCCTATATATATATATATATATATATATATATATATATATATATATATATATATATATATATATATATATATATATATATATAGAGAGAGAGAGAGAGAGAGAGAGAGAGAGAGGGGAGGTATATGCCTTATTTGAGTTATAGTTATATAATTATATTAATATGATGATATGATAATTTTGTATATAAAAGTAGCCTCATGTACATTATATTATTTTAATTGAGCTCTGAAGTAGCTTCTCTGTCCAAAAACCATGTGAGCCCATTTTCAGGTGCAACCTTTTGCACAGGCAAAGGGTAATAATCATTAGCATGTTTTCCTAATGCCACTTTTATAGCATCGGCTGCATCTTCTCCGGTCACCACCATTGCGATCTCCGATGCCGAATTGATCAACGGGAAGGTGAATGTGATCCTATTAGGGGGTGGTTTGGGTGAATCCGTAATAAAAGTCACCCACTTTTTCTTCTCGAAGCGTTGAAAATGCCAGCAAAAGAGGGACGCAACGTGCCCTTCTGGACCCATTCCAACCAACATTAGATCAAATTTTGCAAATCCTGTTTTATGTGATGTTCTTAGTGTTTTGTTTGCTACCAAATCTTTAATCCGTTGCTCGTATTCGTCTGCAGCTTCCTCCGGTGTTAATCCTTCCTTGATGGGATAGATGTTTGACTTGGGTATTGGTACCTAACACCAATTTTGAATAGTGAGCAACAAGTTCATATCTCAACTCTCAACTATAAGTAATATGAAAGGTTAATTTTAGAACGCTTTATATTAATATTTTAGAACACTTTATATAATAAATACGACAACCTTATTTGGTTTTATGCAAGTTTATGTCATTGACCGTATAGTAGAATGCAAATTAACTTGTAAATCATGTTTAGTCAGATGTGTGACCGTTTTTTTAACTTTTAATCCTGACTACTATAAGATATGCTACTAATGAGGTTTTGTACCTACAGTATTAATTTGTGTTGAGTATAAATGTCCTAAATAAAAGGGGTATCAAAGACAAAAATTTAACGACCTGTTTCAAGTCCAATTTGTACAAACCTTCATATATAAGTTCAATGAGGTTCTACTCAACCCAACTGGTTATAATTTCTATAATGATAGATTGGGTAATCTATAAGCTTATATACTACATACCACATACTTTTTATAATATAAAAAAAAAAACTGTATCAAGAAAATTATCTTTTCAACCGTTTTTTAATCGATTCTATTTTGATCTAAGATAATAAATATTGTTAAAGCTTACAAAAGAGTCATTGTCTCTAGCGGTATTCTAATGAGTCCCTCTAACTATACTTGTGTGTATAAGCTGTCATTCTCAAAAATAACTGAAGAACTTAACATCTTTTAAGCATCTGAAACTATACATCTGATCTGAATCATAATTAAATTAAAATTAAGATAATCTAAACCTCTTAACTGAAAGCATATGAAACTATAAGCATATATATACCTTACTAAGAAATCCATCATAAGCAAGCTTGTAATTTGAATCGGGATTATCAAGAGGAACAACTCGTTCATCAAGAAAGAAAATCAACCATTTTGACCAATCTATGCCATTAACGTACGGCGGTTCCACTAATTTCCTGTCAAATTACCATTTTATTAAGTAGTAGTATATAAAACGAATCAAATCAATGATCAATATAGGTTGTAGTCAAATCAATTACAGTACCTCATAGTATCGATTAAAGAACCGCCAGAGAGCACAACGGAGAACGAACCATAATCGGCGATGAATTTTGCAGATAGATCGGAGATGTACTTCGCAAGAGCTCCGGCGACGTATCCCTCTGAGTCGTATATGCGAATATTTGGGGTTGCCATTTTTAACAAATGAAAGTTAGAAGACGGTGTACAACATTATTTATGTATATATTGATATTTGATTAATTGATAAATAGTAGTACTAGCTTCGATGGTGATGTAATTAAATATCACATGTGTTTTTTAGTTGGGTTCTCATTTTGGACGGTAGCGGTGGCACCTGATTAGGTAGGTATACATTGAACGTTTTATTATAAATTTTATTTAGGTGTGTAATGAAGTTTGTGGGTTGGCACATGATCGATTAGGTACGAATTGAAAACGTTTATGGATAGGGTGGTTTTGCGTTATAGCGCATTTAATTTAATGGCACCGTAATATTTCTAAATATAGTATAATCTGTTATTTATATCTTATATATACGAATAATAAAAACAAATAAATAATGAAACTCTCATTTGTGTCATAGGGGTACTGATTAACCAACATTCATATCAATATTAAGTCATTAACTAGTAAGGAAGTCCGCGCGGTGCGGCGGAGTCGTGTAAATATTATAGCAAAGCGATACTCGCACTTCGTTGCGAGATGTCTAGCATGCTTTTTTTTTACAGATACATAAGAACTATCTTTGAATATATATTTTTATTAATAATTTAATTATTAATATTATGCAACAACATCATTATAAAACAATTTGTGTTATAATAGATAGCAAATTAGTCTAAATATTTTGATTTTAATAGTCCATTAAATGAGCTTATATATGAGTTTGTTCGCGTCTGTTAAACGACCCAACTTCTTACCAATTTAACGTTTAAAAAAACATGTTAACGTTTGAAGAAATGGGAAGTGAAAAAATACGATTACTTTTACATCTTTAATATTCTTTTAGAAATGTATCATGATCGTTATTTTAGTAAAAATATAAAGTTATTAAAAGTAAAAAGTAGGAAAAATATCCGCCTCTAGCAATTTCATGCCACTTTATTATTATTAGTAGTATTATATTATATTAACCAACGAAGCAGTGCTTCAGTGGTACCCGTCGCTTATGATCCCTGGGCCCGCAGGAGGGCCTTATTGAATACTAAAAGGTGCAGGTTCGAATCTCGACTTGCAACTTCCTGTTGGGTATTAGGGGGAGGTGTCTTACACGGCTTACTTAGCCCTTGCGGGGTGGGCGGTATGGGTGACATAGTCACACGGAGTCAGGGTTTCTCCGCCAGAATAAACCTTTTTTTTTTTAATATTATATTATATTATACTATGTAGTACTCATATATGGGTGGAGTTAATAAACCAAGATGCAAGATTAAAAATTCATGTTTATTGTCAAAGGCCAAATCCTGTCATCCTAATTTCCTATTAAAGAGTATTTAATTTAATTCTTTATCATTTTTGTTACAGTATATAATTTATTATTTATTTATAATTAATTAAATATTATTACAATAAAATAAAAACCTGGATGCCACATGTCCCAAGTACAGGGTAAACCTAATTGAAAGATATTTCAATAAAAGGCAGTCCATTTTCTCCATATCTCCATACCTTCCACCTCTCATTATCACCATCACTGTTCTCTGTCTAACACTCTTTCCGTCACCACCTCTATCACTTTAACAGCTACAATCACTCTGCCTTTTCCCAACCCACAACCCACAACCCACCCAACAAAGTATGGCACATCTCCGGCAATCAAAAAACATCTATGGCGATCATAACTTTTCAGATCTACTCCGTTTTACCCGAAACCACGTAACACCACCTACACCATAAGGGTATTGTAGGTTTTTCGAACACGCATTGAAATTTTCATTAAATTCCGACCGCCGGTTATCCTTTACGCGCCGCTACGCGTTTTGCCGGAATTGATGTACTTGTGTGTATAAGCTGTCATTCTCAAAAATAACTGAAGAACTTAACATCTTTTAAGCATCTGAAACTATACATCTGATCTGAATCATAATTAAATTAAAATTAAGATAATCTAAACCTCTTAACTGAAAGCATATGAAACTATAAGCATATATATACCTTACTAAGAAATCCATCATAAGCAAGCTTGTAATTTGAATCGGGATTATCAAGAGGAACAACTCGTTCATCAAGAAAGAAAATCAACCATTTTGACCAATCTATGCAATTAACGTACGGCGGTTCCACTAATTTCCTGTCAAATTAGCATTTTATTAAGTAGTAGTATATAAAACGAATCAAATCAATGATCAATATAGGTTGTAGTCAAATCAATTACAGTACTCATAGTATCGATTAAAGAACCGCCAGAGAGCACAACGGAGAACGAACCATAATCGGCGATGAATTTTGCAGATAGATCGGAGATGTACTTCTCAAGAGCTTCGGCGACGTACCCCTCTGAGTCGTATATGCGAATATTTGGGGTTGCCATTTTTAACAAATGAAAGTTAGAAGACGGTGTACAACATTATTTATGTATATTGATATTTGATTAATTGATAAATAGTAGTACTAGCTTCGATGGTGATGTAATTAAATATCACATGTGTTTTTTAGTTGGGTTCTCATTTTGGACGGTAGCGGTGGCACCTGATTAGGTAGGTATACATTAAACGTTTTATTATAAATTTTATTTAGGTGTGTAATGAAGTTTGTGGGTTGGCACATGATCGATTAGGTACGAATTGAAAACGTTTATGGATAGGGCGGTTTTGCGTTATAGCGCATTTAATTTAATGGCACCGTAATATTTCTAAATATAGTATAATCTGTTATTTATATCTTATATATACGAATAATAAAAACAAATAAATAATGAAACTTTCATTTGTGTCATAGGGGTACTGATTAACCAACATTCATATCAATATTAAGTCATTAACTAGTAAGGAAGTCCGCGCGGTGCGGCGGAGTCGTGTAAATATTATAACAAAGCGATACTCGCACTTCGTTGCGAGATGTCTAGCATGCTTTTTTTTTACAGATACATAAGAAATATCTTTGAATATATATTTTTATTAATAATTTAATTATTAATATTATGCAACAACATCTTTATAAAACAATTTGTGTTATAATAGATAGCAAATTAGTCTAAATATTTTGATTTTAATAGTCCATTAAATGAGCTTGTATATGAGTTTGTTCGCGTCTGTTAAACGACCCAACTTCTTACCAATTTGACGTTTACAAAAACCTGTTAACGTTTGAAGAAATGGGAAGTGAAAAAATACGATTACTTTTACATCTTTGATATTCTTTTAGAAATGTATCAATAACGTTAGTTTACACATGATCGTTATTTTAGTAAAAATATAAAGTTATTAAAAGTAAAAAGTAGGAAAAATATCCGCCTCTAGCAATTTCATGCCACTTTATTATTATTATTAGTAGTATTATATTATACTACAGTACTCATATATGGGTGGAGTTAATAAACCAAGATGCAAGATTAAAAAGTCATGTTTATTGTCAAAGGCCAAATCCTGTCATCCCAGTTTCCTATTACGGAGTATTTAATTTAATTCTTTATCATTTTTGTTACAGTATATAATTTATTATTTATTTATAATTAAATATTATTACAATAAAATATAAATCCTGGATGCCACATGTCCCAAGTACAGGGTAAACCTAATTGAAAGATATTTCAATAAAAGGCAGTCCATTTTCTCCATATCTATACCTTCCACCTCTCATTATCACCATCACTGTTCTCTGTCTAACACTCTTTCCGTCACCACCTCTATCACTTTAACAGCTACAATCACTCTGCCTTTTCCCAACCCACAACCCACAACCCACCCAACAAAGTATGGCACATCTCCGGCAATCAAAAAACATCTATGGCGATCATAACTTTTCATATCTACTCCGTTTTACCCGAAACCACGTAACACCACCTACACCATAAGGGTATTGTAGGTTTTTCGAACACGCATTGAAATTTTCATTAAATTCCGACCTCCGGTTATCCTTTACGCGCCGCTACGCGTTTTGCCGGAATTGAATTGTCTTGCCGGATTCTTCTGTTTTCCGACCCGTTTAATGTCTCCTCTATTCTTACCTTTTTTGTAATTTATGTCTGTTATCGGTGTTTTTTGTTGCCGGCGCTGGTTTCCAGTCTTGTTTGTTGCCATCGATGGTTTCCGGTGTTGTTTGTTGCCGGTTGTTTTGTTCTGATATAGGTGACGGTGGTGGTTGCCGACGGTTGTTGTTGACCATAGTTCTTGCCGGAAGCAGTGGTCGTAGATGATTGTCATTGGTGGTGACAGTGGTGGTTGTCTCCGGACTCCGGTACTGTATTAATGTGGTGGTGGCAGGTGGTATTGTAGTGGTGGTGGGTGTATCTGTGTTTTAGGGTTAGGGTTCTAAGTTGTTGGCTATAATGGTTGTAACATGTGCTATGTTAGTTGAAACTTATTTTTAAAGTGTAAAATTCCAATGTTACCCCTGTGAGAAGTGAATACGATGGTATTTTCTTTTTATAGAGTGGTGTTAAAAAAATAAAAAAAAATTGCTACGGTAGCTACAGGATTGCTACAGTAGCTACGTTGATCTAAGGGCAGGTGGTGAGATGTTGGTTGTTGTCCATATTTAGTGTATAGTATAATAAAGTTTAACGTGTTTGTTAAAAAATAAAAAAAATTGCTACAGTAGCTACAGGATTGTTACAGTAGCTACGTTGATCTAAGGGTAGTTGGTGAGATGTTATTGGTTGTTGTTGTCCATATTTAGTGTATAGTATAATAAAGTTTAACGAGTTTGATAATCTATCTTCAAGAAAGGGCAAGTCTATTTGTTTCGCAATAGTGGATGCGAATCATATCAAAATAGGTGTTAAAAGTAAGAAGACTAGTTTGACTACGGAGAGGTTGAACTTATTTATGAGTGGTTGTGGTTCGATGATGTGACAACTCAGAAATTTCTGATCAAATTTAAACTTAATCTTTGTATGATTAACATTTCCGACACGATAAGCAAAGTCTGTAAAAGCGAATATCAAAATTTTTAAACTATTCAAGTACCCTTCGGTTGTTCTCAACGATTCGCTAACCATTATATGTAAATAGATACATATATATACTATAACTTGAAAATGTAACAAAGTTTTAATGGTTTGATACCGTACATTAAACTTATTGGTTTAAATATTTATTTGAATATATATGATAAGTTGGAATATTAATTATATGAATAACTTGCGACGTGTATTTAAAACGTGTTTATGAATGTTGAAAATATATATTAACTTGGTCATAAAACGATTTGTTATTATATATATATTAACAAATATATTAACAAATAGCGAGACAATGATTTATAGAAGTAAATGACCAAAACACTCGAAAGTTTAAGATACACTTTGAATGATATAGTTTATTGATAATTTAAGACTATATTTGGACAAAGTTACGAGTCACAAAACGTAAATTGCGAGTTTTCTAAGCGTACGAAAATGCGTTCGAGAAACCGGAACCGGGACATAAGTCGAGTGACAACGTACGAGTCATCGGAACGAAAATTACAAGTCAACTATGCACATGAATTTAATATAATATATAATTAATTATTTAAATTATATATATTATATATATTATATAATAATATGTCGACAAACAAGAAAACAAAAATATTTTGAGCTGGATCAGGCGGCCATGCGATCGCATGGAAAATACACTAAAAACCCATGCGATCGCATGGGCATCAGATTCCAAAAAGTTACCTATAAAAGTCTAGTTTCTGCTCAAGTTTTGTTTACTCATATTACACTCGTATATATTTATATTATTATTATTATTATTATTATTATTATTATTATTATTATTATTATTATTATTATTATTATTAAGATTAATATTATTATTATTAATCTTATTATTATTAGTAGTATTAGTACATAAAATACTACGACGAGGTCATGAGCGGGTCATTTTTGAAATGGGTTTTCGAGCAGAATAGAGCTAAGGAAATTATGGGTAATATTCGTGGGTATTATTCGCAAGTCAAACCTAGTTTTTATCATCTCCGTTGCGTCTACGTACTTTCCTACAATATTGAATCTCAATATTGATACGTAAGCACGCATATTTTATCTTTTATATATTAATTGTGTATCCATGTCTAGTGCTCGAGTATATATATTTATGCATGCTTGTATGCTAAATTTCATCATTAAACAGTTTATGATGAATCACGAATTAAATACATATATTACTGGTAAAAGGTATATGATATGCATGTTTTTGGAAAGCTGGCGAAAAATCAATTACTTTTCATTTAGATATCGAATAGTTTCGATGAACGGATTAAGAGATATGATCAACTGAATTATGATTGATGTTAATTGAAATTGCTTTTGAATCTGCAATTAAGATTTAAACAACTTGTTTACGAGATTGATAAAATGGATTTTTGAATATTACCAACCGAGTAAATGACTCCTTATATAAGGTATGTCTCGTTTTGTTGAACTATTGTCAAAATTGACTTTTTAAAACGACTTTGGATAACTTTTGTATGTCGATCTCGAGCATTAGGATTGTGATACACTATGACCAGACCTAGCTTGATAGACATTTATTGACCAACATATGTTCTCTAGGTTGAGATCTACAGTTATTTGGTAATCCGAGTTTCGATCACATTTTGGTGAACGACTTTATATGCTGCTAAGGTGAGTTTCATTTGCTCCCTTTTTAAATACTTTTGCAATCTATATTTTTGGGCTGAGAATACATGCACTTTATTTTAAACGCAATGGATACAAGTACATACTAAATTCTACACCGAGTTTGAACCGAAAATCCCTTAGCTTTGGTAACTAGTAACTACCGGTTATAAGAACTGGTGGGCGCGAGTAGTTATATATGGATCCATAGGGCTTGATATCCTCGTTCGAGCTAGAGCACTAGCCTTTTAACGGACGTATGCTATTTGAGAAGCGTACACGTTGGTTTGCGTGTATTATTAAGATGATTATACAAAGGGTACAAATTGTATATACGTTAAGTTTAGTTACCAGGGTGCTCAATCTTGTAGAATATTTTGATAAACGTTTCTGGATGAAACAACTCAAATCTTGTGATCCACCTTTATGTACAGATTATACAAAACATTAAAACTATGAACTCACCAACCTTTGTGTTGACACTTGTTAGCATGTTTATTCTCAGGTTCCTAGAAGTCTTCCGCTGTTTGCTTATATGTTAGACAAGCTATGTGCATGGAGTCTTACATGGCATGTTTATCAAGGAAACGTTGCATTCACCAAATCATCACCATGTATCTTATTTTGACTGCATTGTCAATGGAAGTACTATTGTAAACTATTATTTACGGTGATTGTCTATATGTAGAAATCATCAAATGTCGAAAACCTTTGATTTAAACATTCATTTATGATGTGCCTTTTCAAAAGAATGCAATATTTACAAAACGTATCATATAGAGGTCAAATACCTCGCAATGAAATCGATGAATGACGTGTTCGTCTATATGGATTTGGAGCGATCGTCATAGATGACTTTGTTGCGCCTTGCCGCCTTGGGTCAGTAAAAATTTGGTTTTGTCTATTTGTGCCACGAAGTTTTGTTGCTGCTTTCTTTGGGATTGTTCTCATGTTTCAACGTTATGGTTTTGGTTCGCTAGATTATTTTTTTATTTTTATTTTTATTTTTATTTTTACTTATTTATTTTTTGACAAATAACAAGAATAATATAAATGGGACAATTCACAAAGAACTGAATGTCAAAAGAGTACAGAGGACAACCTTGTTTGGTTTTATACAAGTTTCTACTATTGACCTTATAGTAGAGTACAAATTAATTTGTAAACAAATAAACGAATAAGGTATTTTATGTTCCGGCTCTCCGTGAAGGGGTGTAATTTTTACTTAAATGTACGCAGCCTAACAAGCTATCTCGTGACCGTTTCTGATCTTTTCCCCTAGCCACCCTAAAACATGCTACAAGTAAGGTTTTAAACATATTAATTTGTGTAGAGTATATAAATCATGTCTTAATTAAAAGCGAGTATTTAAAACAAAAATAAAACTATACGACCTTTTTCGAGTTTAATTTATACAAATCTTTATATATAAGCTCAATGAGGTTCTACTCAAACCAAGTGGTTCTAATAAAAAAATACTGTATCAAGAAACTTGTCTTTTGTACCTTTTTTTAATCGATTCTATTTTGAACTAACCTTTTTTAATCGATTCTATTTTGAACTAAGTCAATATTGTTATTGTTAGAGCTAACAAAATAGTCATTGTCTAGCGGTATGGATTGTCTAGCGGTATCGAGGCGTCCTCTAACTATATTTGTGTGTATAAGCTGTCATTCTAAAAAATAACTGAAGAACTTAACAATTATTACCATACATGAATCATAATTAAAATTCAGATAATTTAAACATCTTTTAAGCATCTGAAACTATAAGCATATATATACCTTACTAAGAAATTCATCATAAGCAAGCTTGTAATTTGAATCGGGATTATCAAGATGAACGAGTAGAACTCGTTTATCAAGAAAAAAAATCAACCATTTGGACCAATCTATGCAACTAACGTACGGTGGTTCCACTAATTTCCTGTCGAATTATCATTTTATTAAGTAGTTGCATATAAAACGAATCAAATCAATGATCAATATAGGTTGTAGTCGATCAATTATCTCATAGTATCGATTAAAGAACCGCCAGAGAGCACAACCGAGAACGAACCATGATCGGCAATGAACTTGGCAGACAGATCGGCGATGTACTTTGCAAGAGCTCCGGCGACGTGTCCCTCTGAGTCGAGTATGTGAATATTTGGGGTTGCCATTTTTAAGAAATGGGAGCTATAGCGATGTATAACATTGTTTATTATCTATGTATATTGATATTTGATAAATAGTAGTAGTTTCACGAACTTGCACGAACTTGCACAAAGTTACGCACAGTTACGTCAAGTTATGTCAAGTTGCGTGAAGTTGCGTAAAGTTGCATAAAGTTACGTCAAGTTACAACAAAGTTACGTCAAGTTACGCGAAGTTGCGCGAACTTGCGCAAACCAAACTTGTGCAAAGTTGTGTCAAGTTGCGTCAAGTTGCACGAAGTTGCACGAAGTTTTTCGTAAAGTTACGTCAAGTTACATCAAGTTGCGTCAAGTTGCGACAAGTTGCGTCAAGTTGCGCGAAGTTGCGCGAACCAAAACTTGCACAAAGTTACGTCAAGTTACGCCAAGTTGCGTCAAGTTGCGGCAGGTTGCGCCAAGTTGCGCAAAGTTACGGCAAGTTGCGCGAAGTTGCCCTAAGTTGCGTCAAGTTCCGGAAAGTTGCGCGAAGTAGCGGCAAGTTGCGGCAAGCGCGAAGTTGCGCGAAGTTGTGTCAAGTTACGTCAAGTTACGCAAAGTTACGTCAAGTTGCGCAAACTTGCGTGAAGTTACGTCAAGTTACGCCAAGTTGCGCCAAGTTACGTCAAGTTGCGCGAAGTTGCGTCAAGTATAAATGTCCTAAATAAAAGGGGTATCAAAGACAAATATTTAACGACCTGTTTCGAGTCCAATTTGTACAAACCTTCATATAAGTTCAATGAGGTTCTACTCAAACCAAGTGGTTCTAACTTCTAATGATAGATTGGGTAACCTATAAGCTTAAATACTACATACCACATACTTTTTATAATATATAAAAAATAAAAAATAAAAATAAAAAAATCTGTATAAAAAAAATTATCTTTTCAACCGTTTTTTAATTGATTCTATTTTGATCTAAGACAATAAATATTGTTAAAGCTTACAAAAGCGTCATTGTCTCTAGCGGTATTCTAATGAGGTCCCTCTAACTATACTTGTGTGTATAAGCTGTCATTCTCAAAAATAACTGAAGAACTTAACATCTTTTAAGCATCTGAAACTATACATCTGATCTGAATCATAATTAAATTAAAATTAAGATAATCTAAACCTCTTAACTGAAAGCATCTGAAACTATAAGCATATATATACCTTACTAAGAAATCCATCATAAGCAAGCTTGTAATTTGAATCGGGATTATCAAGAGGAACAACTCGTTCATCAAGAAAGAAAATCAACCATTTTGACCAATCTATGCAATTAACGTACGGCGGTTCCACTAATTTCCTGTCAAATTACCATTTTATTAAGTAGTAGTATATAAAACGAATCAAATCAATGATCAATATAGGTCGTAGTCAAATCAATTACAGTACCTCATAGTATCGATTAAAGAACCGCCAGAGAGCACAACGGAGAACGAACCATAATCGGCGATGAATTTTGCAGATAGATCGGAGATGTACTTCGCAAGAGCTCCGGCGACGTATCCCTCTGAGTCGTATATGCGAATATTTGGGGTTGCCATTTTTAACAAATGAAAGTTAGAATACGGTGTACAACATTATTTATGTATATTGATATTTGATTAATTGATAAATAGTAGTACTAGCTTCGATGGTGATGTAATTAAATATCACATGTGTTTTTTAGTTGGGTTCTCATTTTGAACGGTAGCGGTGGCACCTGATTAGGTAGGTATACATTGAACGTTTTATTATAAATTTTATTTAGGTGTGTAATGAAGTTTGTGGGTTGGCACATGATCGATTAGGTACGAATTGAAAACGTTTATGGATAGGGCGGTTTTGCGTTATAGCGCATTTAATTTAATGGCACCGTAATATTTCTAAATATAGTATAATCTGTTATTCATATCTTATATATACGAATAATAAAAACAAATAAATAATGAAACTTTCATTTGTGTCATAGGGGTACTGATTAACCAACATTCATATCAATATTAAGTCATTAACTAGTAAGGAAGTCCGCGCGGTGCGGCGGAGTCGTGTAAATATTATAGCAAAGCGATACTCGCACTTCGTTGCGAGATGTCTAGCATGCTTTTTTTTACAGATACATAAGAACTATCTTTGAATATATATTAATAATTTAATTATTAATATTATGCAACAACATCATTATAAAACAATTTGTGTTATAATAGATAGCAAATTAGTCTAAATATTTTGATTTTAATAGTCCATTAAATGAGCTTATATATGAGTTTGTTCGCGTCTGTTAAACGACCCAACTTCTTACCAATTTAACGTTTAAAAAAACCTGTTAACGTTTGAAGAAATGGGAAGTGAAAAAATACGATTACTTTTACATCTTTAATATTCTTTTAGAAATGTATCACTAACGTTAGTTTACACATGATGGTTATTTTAGTAAAAATATAAAGTTATTAAAAGTAAAAAGTAGGAAAATTATCCGCCTCTAGCAATTTCATGCCACTTTATTATTATTAGTAGTATTATATTATAATATGTAGTACTCATATATGGGTGGAGTTAATAAACCAAGATGCAAGATTAAAAAGTCATGTTTATTGTCAAAGGCCAAATTCTGTCATCCCAGTTTCCTATTACGGAGTATTTAATTTAATTCTTTATCATTTTTGTTACAGTATATAATTTATTATTTATTTATAATTATAATTAAATATTATTACAATAAAATATAAATCCTGGATGCCACATGTCCCAAGTACAGGGTAAACCTAATTGAAAGATATTTCAATAAAAGGCAGTCCATTTTCTCCATATCTCCATACATTCCACCTCTCATTATCACCATCACTGTTCTCTGTCTAACACTCTTTCCGTCACCACCTCTATCACTTAAACAGATACAATCACTCTGCCTTTTCCCAACCCACAACCCACAACCCACCCAACAAAGTATGGCACATCTCCGGCAATCAAAAAACATCTATGGCGATCATAACTTTTCAGATCTACTCCGTTTTACCCGAAACCACGTAACACCACCTACACCATAAGGGTATTGTAGGTTTTTCGAACACGCATTGAAATTTTCATTAAATTCCGATCGCCGGTTATCCTTTACGCGCCGCTACGCGTTTTGCCGGAATTGAATTGTCTTGCCGGATTCTTCTGTTTTCCGACCCGTTTAATGTCTCCTCTATTCTTACCTTTTTTGTAATTTATGTCTGTTATCGGTGTTTTTTGTTGCCGGCGCTGGTTTCCAGTCTTGTTTGTTGCCATCGATGGTTTCCGGTGTTGTTTGTTGCCGGTTGTTTTGTTCAGATTTAGGTGACGGTGGTGGTTGCCGACGGTTGTTGTTGACCATAGTTCTTGCCGGAAGCAGTGGTCGTAGATGATTGTCATTGGTGGTGACAGTGGTTGTTGTCTCCGGACTCCGGTACTGTATTAATGTGGTGGTGGCAGGTGGTATTGTAGTGGTGGTGGGTGTATCTGTGTTTTAGGGTTAGGGTTCTAAGTTGTGGGCTATAATGGTTGTAACATATGCTATGTTAGTTGAAACTTATTTTTAAAGTGTAAAATTCCAATGTTACCCCTGTGAGAAGTGAATACGATGGTATTTTCTTTTTATAGAGTGGTGTTAAAAAAATAAAAAAAAATAAAAAAAATTGCTTCAGTAGCTACACGATTGCTACAGTAGCTACGTTGATACAAGGGCAGGTGGATGCGAATCATATCAAAATAGGTGTTAAAAGTAAGAAGACTAGTTTGACTACGGAGAGGTTGAACTTATTTATGAGTGGTTGTGGTTCGATGACTTTGTTGCGCCTTGCCGCCTTGGGTAAGTAAAAATTTGGTTTTGTCTATTTGTGCCACGAAGTTTTGTTGCTGCTTTCTTTGGGATTGTTCACATGTTTCAACGTTATGGTTTTGGTTCGCTAGATTATTTTTTTATTTTTATTTTTATTTTTACTTATTTATTTTTTGACAAATAACAAGAATAATATAAATGGGACAATTCACAAAGAACTGAATGTCAAAAGAGTACAGAGGACAACCTTGTTTGGTTTTATACAAGTTTCTACTATTGACCTTATAGTAGAGTACAAATTAATTTGTAAACAAATAAACGAATAAGGTATTTTATGTTCCGGCTCTCCGTGAAGGGGTGTAATTTTTACTTAGATGTACGCAGCCTAACCAGCTATCTCGTGACCGTTTCTGATCTTTTCCCCTAGCCACCCTAAAACATGCTACAAGTAAGGTTTTAAACATATTAATTTGTGTAGAGTATATAAATCATGTCTTAATTAAAAGCGAGTATTTAAAACAAAAATAAAACTGTACGACCTTTTTCGAGTTTAATTTATACAAATCTTTATATATAAGCTCAATGAGGTTCTACTCAAACCAAGTGGTTCTAATAAAAAAATACTGTATCAAGAAACTTGTCTTTTGTACCTTTTTTAATCGATTCTATTTTGAACTAACCTTTTTTAATCGATTCTATTTTGAACTAAGTCAATATTGTTATTGTTAGAGCTAACAAAATAGTCATTGTCTAGCGGTATGGATTGTCTAGCGGTATCGAGGCGTCCTCCAACTATATTTGTGTGTATAAGCTGTCATTCTAAAAAATAACTGAAGAACTTAACAATTATTACCATACATGAATCATAATTAAAATTCAGATAATTTAAACATCTTTTAAGCATCTGAAACTATAAGCATATATATACCTTACTAAGAAATCCATCATAAGCAAGCTTGTAATTTGAATCGGGATTATCAAGATGAATGAGTAGAACAACTTAACATCTTGTGTGTATAAGCATCTGAAACTATAAGCATATATATACTTTGCAAAAGAGTCATTGTCTCTAGCGGTATTCTAATGAGGTCCCTCTAACTATACTTGTGTGTATAAGCTGTCATTCTCAAAAATAACTGAAGAACTTAACATCTTTTAAGCATCTGAAACTATACATCTGATCTGAATCATAATTAAATTAAAATTAAGATAATCTAAACCTCTTAACTGAAATCATCTGAAACTATAAGCATATATATACCTTACTAAGAAATCCATCATAAGCAAGCTTGTAATTTGAATCGGGATTATCAAGAGGAACAACTCGTTCATCAAGAAAGAAAATCAACCATTTTGACCAATCTATGCAATTAACGTACGACGGATCCACTAATTTCCTGTCAAATTACCATTTTATTAAGTAGTAGTATATAAAACGAATCAAACCAATGATCAATATAGGTTGTAGTAAAATCAATTACAGTACCTCATAGTATCGATTAAAGAACCGCCAGAGAGCACAACGGAGAACGAACCATAATCGGCGATGAATTTTGCAGATAGATCGGAGATGTACTTCGCAAGAGCTCCGGCGACGTATCCCTCTGAGTCGTATATGTGAATATTTGGGGTTGCCATTTTTAACAAATGAAAGTTAGAAGACGGTGTACAACATTATTTATGTATATTGATATTTGATTAATTGATAAATAGTAGTACTAGCTTCGATGGTGATGTAATTAAATATCACATGTGTTTTTTAGTTGGGTTCTCATTTTGGACGGTAGCGGTGTCACCTGATTAGGTAGGTATACATTGAACGTTTTAGGCCACTCCCTATCGTAACTAAACTATTCATCCTCTTAACCTTCCACATCAGCGCCATATCAACACAAATATCCTATAACTAACTCATAACTAAACAGTCCATATCATGGCTAAAACAATATTCCTCTTAATATACAACGTACAAGCAATAAAGCATCAAGTCTAACAATAAAAAGCTACCGGGACCCACAATTCCTATAACTAACTAAACACATCCGTTAAATCAATGGTGAGTGCGGGTAACTAATGTGGGTAACTAAGCCGTGCCTATGGTTCATTACGAGTAACTACGGGTAATGAGCGATAACTAACCCATAGGGAGTGGTCTTATAAATTTTATTTAAGTGTGTAATGAAGTTTGTGGCCCATTTCTTAGTTGTTGATTGAAGGTGGTTCATAGGTTGAACGAAACGCATAAAGTCAACTTTATCTACCCATGTCAACTTATATTCACCGTTTAACTATATAAATGTTTAAATCTCAACTCTTATATATAATTTTTAAAAATTAGCAAGTGGTTAACAAGTCTCATTAGTTGACCTTGAATTAGACGCGCTAGACCACACACTTACTAAAATGCCTATTTGACCAAATAGTGAGCCAAACCTATTTGACCCACCCATATTATCCCTCTGAACAAAAAGTAACAAGTCTTTACAAACTTTTTCTAGACCATCATGTTAGGAATCACTAACGAGGGCCAGAAGTCACCCACTGAATCATATCCGGACCACATGTGAGGAGGAAACCCCAGATTAACTGCCCAGAAGGCACAATCTAGAGAAAACCCCCTATGAGAAACCTGAGATTAACTACTAAGGCACAATTTTAACATGACACCCGCTGAGTTCGAACTCACGACGTTCTTATCTCGTGAACCAGGATATCTCGGAGTATTAGTGCTCTGTTAACGCAAGTGGTACAAACCTTTACAAAACTAATGATCATTCAAGTGTATTATAGTACATCAAAAATCTGAAAATGGGGATCAGGATTCATCCCTCATTGCTCTTGTTTGAAATGGCAAAAATTTCAATAAAGTGAACAATCTATATGTCAAAAACTACCACCATAAAGTGAACATACCAAAAAATATTTATCGACCTGTCGGAAAAGTGATGGTAATGTTGTTGTATGAGTCTTGTGTGTGTACGTCAGTTGAGCTCCCACTTCTAGCTTCTATGTAAAAACCAGGATGGTTTGGTTCTGGTAATTGACCATCACTAGTTAGCATCATAACCACGGTAGACATGTTTGGTCTGTCTTCAGGGTTGTTTTGAACACATAATAAGCCTACATGGATCGATCGCAACACTTGTAGTGTATCATTTAATTCGATTACAGATGTGTCAGCCAATTCATAGTGTTTTCCTTCTTTGTAGAGGTTCCAAGCCTGAATAAGAATCGGTAGTCATATGTCATATGTCATATGCTATTACATTTGAACTAACTTTACACACTAAATTGTAGTATTGAGTCATCTTACATCTGCGAGAAAATTGTGTTTGTTTTGGGCCCCAGACACCATCTCTAACATCAAAACACCGAAGCTGAATACACCTGATTTCACTGAGAATATTCCTCGTCCTGCATACTCTGGGGACATGTATCCACTGTATAAAAGAGTAGGTCATGTTAAAAAAATTACACTTTTACTTCAAAATTGTTATAATTGAGTGTGTTTGGAAGCAATTAGTTGGTAGCTTGAGTTGGGGCTTATATTGTAGACTCAAAGTTGGACCTACTGTTTAAGTAAAATGACATATAAACAAAAAAAAAATTAATTAAGTGAAACATAATAATATAAAGGGTAATGATGTAAATTCATACGTCATAAGCTCCTAGGTTATTTTCGGAAGCTACTTCAATTAGCTTATTTTTTGCAGCTTATTTTTTTCATAAGCTCTTGAAAGCTCCTACCAAGCTACTAACCCGAGCTTATGAAAACATAAGCATCCATAAGCTACTAAAAGCTTGTGCGTCAAACACATCCAGAACCTAATTTTTTGAATTCGAACGAACAAGAACTTAAAATCATAAATATGTGAAGATTATGATCTTACTAGGTCCCAACCACTCTTCTAGTCTTTGCTACAGTGTCATTTCCGCCAAAGCTTCTTTCAAGGCCAAAATCTGATATCTTTGGGTTCATATCGTGATCAAGCAAAATGTTTGCTGCTTTGAGATCTCTATGAATGATCCTTAACCGAGAATCTTGATGAAGATAAAAGTAGCCCTCGAGCAATACCGTTGATGATATTGCTTCGTTTTGACCAGTCAAGTGTTTTTCTTTTTTGTTCATCTACCAAAAAGAGGAGTCGTTTCATTAGTAAGTTTCGTTAAATGATATATAGGATGAATGTGTCTTTATACATAATATATAACTTACCAAAAAGATAAAAGTCGAGCCCTTTATTAGGCATGTACTCATAAACCAACATATTTTCATGACTTTCGAAATAATATCCAAGGATTTTGACGAGGTTTCGATGTTGAAGCCTAGAAATGAAAATAACCTCAATCTCGAACTCTTCAACTCCTTGGGAGGAACTCAAAGAAAGCCGCTTAACTGCAATTTCTTGTCCATCTGCAAGGGAACCCTTAACACGTATTCTTATTTCAGATATATATTATCGAAACAATATAAACTAAAGTCAAACGTTGTCGTTTCTATATATAGAGTACCTTGTACACAGGTCAAATCCACCCTCACCAAGTCTGTTACTAATTGAGAAGTTGTCTGCAACTAATTTTGACAAACTAAACACGGGTAGGTCCGTAACATCCTTTTGAGCAATTAAGCAATTGCTTTCTGTCAAAACAATAACTTAAGTTGATTACAGTTGAAACAAAATAACTGAATTGTTGAAAAATCGTGTGTACTTTTACCAATTCAGATTAACGCAGCGAATAGTTAAAATAATAATCTTTTAATATTTCATAAAATATTTACAAGATTAAATATTCATATATTTAATGAAACATGCACACGATTAATTTATTCCAATGAGATCTAGTTACACCACTAATAATTGTCAAAATATGTAATTCACAAAGTGAGTAAACGATATACCTTTCTTGAAGAAACTGATTGAAGGTGAGAAACCTACGATCAAAAATATGACCGTCACTTAGGATAGTCCACACTACACTTCAAATGACTTTCAATGGATGCTAGTCCAAACCCAAGTAACAAATTAATCAACCCTTGATTAATTGTGTGAAACAATTAAAAAGTAATACTCCTCATACGATTTCACTTTGCATTTTCTTTTACTTTTTGTTATGCTCTCAAAGCTAGTTTTGAGATGGATATAAGATGTACGTACTTATGAAACTCCTCATACGACCCTGGATTTTCTGACTTATATTTATTAATATTTATTATTAATACTTGCGTGTTAATAAATGTATTCTTATACATTTTACTTGTTACCGTATTTGACTTTCCATGTCCCAACTTGTCTTTGTGACACACGCTTTTCACGAATAATATTTCGAATATTATTTACGTTCATGATTAATTATTATTAATCATTTTTATTAACTAATGTATGTAGTTAATTACTTGGGTTTTTATTAATTTGTTGCTTACTTATACTTGGGCTTATATTATTGGACTTGGAAGCCCACTCTACACCACTTAATGGACTACTAGTAAGCCCACTATTATGCTAATGATACATTAAGCTTAAGCAAGGTTAATTAAGTTAAATGAGGAGACAAATGTTTCAAGCATGCATGACCTCTTTCCCATGTATTTGACTTATACGCCTTCTTAGCCAACAACACTCTCCCACACTTGAAAGTTGAGTTTTGACTTCCCTCTTTGATCCCTTAAACCGTCGGCCTTGTTGGTGGGGAGGGAGAGTTCAATTTTTATTTTTTTTTGTTACTTATAAGCTAGTATTACCTCATTCCACACACACACACACACACCTTTCTTACACTACTTCTTTCTCTTATCTTTTCTCTCAAAATTGTAAGTAATATGTTTTATTTTTCTTCTTCTTTTTCCTTTGAAACCGAAATCTATCATCATCATCATCCTTACTTGATTGTTGTTTGTTGTTAAAGATCAAGCTTCCTAGTTTGTATCTTCATGTAATCTTGCTTCTTCCATCCTTTGTTTGATGAGAAGTCAAGAACAAGAATCTAAGCTTGTTAGCTTATGGTTCTACACTTGATGTATTATAAAGATCTAAAGTTCATAAGCTTTAAGATCTTACTTGTGTTCATGTTTTGTAAACTTAAGGTTTATTTTCTTAAGATCTAAGCTTTGGCTTGAATCTTCTTAAGTATGAAACAAACATGAACTTATTAATTGTAACTTTAGTTTATTTCTTTCTTTTGTAAGTATTTCTGTGACGATCGCTCCAAATCCATATGGACGAACACGTCATTCATCGATTTCATTGCGAGGTATTTGACCTCTATATGATACGTTATGTAAACATTGCATTCTTTTGAAAAGGCACACCATAAATGAATATTTAAATCAAAGGTTTTCGACATCTGATGATTTCTACATATAGAAAATCACCGTAAATAATAGTTTACAATAGTACTTCCATTGACAATGCAGTCAAAATAAGATACATGGTGATGATTTGGTGAATGCAACGTTTCCTTGATAAATATGCCATGTAAGACTCCATGCACATAGCTTGTCTAACATATAAGCAAATAGCGGAAGACTTCTAGGAACCTGAGAATAAACATGCTAACAAGTGTCAACACAAAGGTTGGTGAGTTCATAGTTTTAGTGTTTTGCATAATCTGTATATAAAAGTGGATCACAAGATTTCAGTTGTTTCATCCAGAAATGTTTATCAAATATTCTACAAGATTGAGCACCCTGGTAACTAAGCTTTAACGTTATAATAAGTACCCCTGTTTTAACATACATGCAACCAACATGTACAATACACGCAATCCAACGTGTACTAACCTCAAATAGTATACGTCTGTTTTATAGTTCAGTCTAGGGTTTCTATACCTGGAACAGACGGGGATGTCAAGCCCTATAGATCCATATACAACTACTCGCGCTCACCAGTTCTTATAACCGGCAGTTACTAGTTACCAAAGCTAAGGGATTTTCGGTTCAAACTCAGTATAGAATTTAGTATGTACTTGTGTCCATTGTTTAAAATAAGGTGCATGTATTCTCAGCCCAAAAATATATATTGCAAAATGTAACAACCCAAACCAACCCGCATTAAACCGCGTTAAATTTACAAAATAAAAAAAAATTGCTGAACTGCCACCTGGCGCGGCGCGCCATATAGGCCGCGCGGCGCGCCAAACCTGACTGTCCGGAAAGTCTTTAAATGCGAAAATGTTTGACTAGTTCCCGACATATTTAGGCGTAACGCTTTTAACCCCATGTTCCATATATAAAAACTAGCACGTTCTATTAATAAAATTATGTTTACGAAGCGGGGCCCACATTGACCCAAATTACCCCTTAAGTACCAAAATACAATTTTCGACCATAAGACTTTTAATACAAAACAAAGCCGAGCATGGCGATTGGGGATACGCTACCCAATCCTAATAAATCCAAAAGCAAGCCTTCTACGCAAACTATGCAAGTCCTCTAATCCTCGCGCTTACCCGAGCCACCATCCGCATGCAATCTATAAAAAGAGTCAACAACGAGAGGGTAAGCTAACGCTTAGTGAATGATAATATACTACATACATATATATGTATAAAATGGACACGCCACAAAATAACAAATACTGCTTACCGAGGCATCCATATATAAGGTACTACACTAAGCATACCGTACGATCTCTAAGCAACGAGCTAAAGATACAACAACAATATAAGTTCACCAACGACGATGTGAACAACGCCAAATAGCTACACCCGGAGGGTTAGCTACAACACAACAATACATTAATATATAACAATATAAATGAACAAGGTTAACACCTTAACCCAATACCGAGAACCAAATACCACAATGAAGATTGGCCGAACTACACGAGCCTTAGTAATCCGAAACCACACGAGATTACTATCTTCACAACATCGAGGTTGGCCGAACTACACGAGCCTTAGTAATCCGAAACCACACGAGATTACTACCTCAATAAGATGACCGAACTACACGAGTCACCATGAATCCGAACTACACGAGATTCATTTGATAAGATGACCGAAACCACACGCGTCATCGTGAATCCGAAACCACACGCGATTCACATCTCCAACTCAAACCCACGGTCACGGGATTATAAAATCCACCACATCGGGGCTACAACATCCAAATCACAATCACGTGTGATAATGTACACACGAACGTGTACTTCGCCAAAGATGGTCAACCAAACGCACAACCGTGCCAATTGGACTTATAAAAAAGTCCATCAAGTCCACCTACATGTGAAGTGAGCTCTATAGCCGAGAATCACTCCACCCGACCCGCACCCATCCTACACATACGTATGTACATAGGATAATATCACTCACCTTGAAGTCTTGAAGAGTGCTTCCAAGTAATCCGTAAGTTGCCAATGGGAAATACCTAATCCATTATCACAATTACAACATTACACTTAGAGTGGATTCACAATTCAACCCAATTCAACCATTAGTGCAATTTCGACCCAAATGCACTTCCAAGCACAAACCGTGCCCAAACTAACCCATAATCACTAACACAAGTGAGAATGGTCCCAATATGTCAATTAAACTCAAACTCAAGTGTTAAACACGTGTCATACCCATTTTGACACTTAAACCCTAATTTTGACCCATAAAGGTCAAAATCTCATCCTTTACAAGTTTTGACACCTAAACACATTTAACTCAGTTCTATACTTCAACTTAATCCATTTTAAGTTTATAAACATCATTAAATCGCCAATTGGGTCATAATTACCACCGAACCCTAATTTGACCCAAAGTCACAATTAGTCAACCATAATACCCTAAATGGGTTCCAATACTTCAATAATCACTATACCTAGTGATTAAACTCCAAACCAAAGCCTAATCAAGGCCAAATCGTCATCCAACCCAAAACCCGCCAAGTGACAAGAATAACTAGTCACCATAAACCCATTTCATCACCTAAAAGGGTTACACAACAATTTAACTCAAAACCCTAACTTGAATATCAAATCAAATAAATGAAATTCGGAGTTTGAGCTTACCAATACCACCACAACGTAGCTAGGAACGAAAGGAACAACTTTAAAACCCGAGACTTTGAACAATTCGAGCTTCTTCTTCACCAAAACCTCAAATCTCTCTCTAGACCTCTCTCTCTCTCTCTAAGAATGGATGAAGATGATGAATGGATGTGAAATGATCCAAAGTTAGATCTAAACCAACTGATATGGCTCACAAATCCGGCCCCAAGTGAATTTACCAAATTACCCTTCATTTAAAATAATTAAAAACAAAGGATTCTGTCAGCGCGATTCGGCGCGGCGCGCACCAGACCCGCGCGGCGCGCAAGTAGTCAGTTTCAGGTTCTTTTGCTTTTTAACTAAATATAAATATTAAACGAAGCCCGTTCTCGTATGTCTTTTATAAACAAGTATACAAAATAAATATTCGGGTCTTACAACTCTCCCCCACTTAAACTCGATCACGTCCTCGTGATCGTCGTCACTTAACCAAACGGACCCCACTTACGGTCCTAAACATAAGTTCCAACCCGACTTTCCTAGGCAACTATTCTCATTGAAGCACCTTTAACACTAAAATCGTCATCCGCGATTTTCTCAAATCCACAATCCGAGCACTAAAACCATGCTCCTTCCCTAACATCGGGAAAACTCAACCAATCTCGTACCGAGATATAAATCCCTTAGCGTACTATTACCGAGTACAACGCTAAAAGCACCCAAGTCCCAACCTAAGGTCAACAACCCGAACCGATGAAGACCGATCCAAACGAATCCTTACGGATAACACCACTCAATAGACATCCCTTGTAGTGCGCAATACGACCAATACGCAACTACCGTAACATCATAATCCAACGGTTAAAAACCGATAGCGCCCAAACGACTATGGAAACGCAAATCCCAAGGTGTACGAAATCAACCATCGTCACACCCGTAACCAACATGTGAGCGAAACACGGCTATCGCATCACTAATCTCACAACATGGTCCTCACGACCCCACTATCGGTGTATAAAACAATCGACAGATCACACAACACGAAGGCTGGCCGAAAACACACGCGCCTTAGTGAATCCGAACTACACGCGACTCACTACCTTCACCACAACACAATCGGGAATGGCCGAACTACACGCGCCATAGTGAATCCGAACTACACGAGAGTCACTATCCCGGAGGAATGACCGAACTACACGAGTCATTTGTGAATCCGAACTACACGAGACTCACTCCTCAATACAATGACCGAAACCACACGAGTCATTTGTGAATCCGAACTACACGAGATTCACTTCCACAACATCGAGGTTGGCCGAACTACACGAGCCTTAGTAATCCGAAACCACACGAGATTACTACCTCAATAAGATGACCGAACTACACGAGTCACCATGAATCCGAACTACACGAGATTCATTTAGTTAAGATGACCGAAACCACACGTGTCATCGTGAATCCGAAACCACACGCGATTCACAATCTCAACATAGGAATGGTACTCGCATTTCCCACCGGTACTCGCATTTCCCGATAGTGTTACACCATACCGACATAACACTACTCCCTTGATGAAGTCAGCGGACCCCGAAGGTCATGCTTGTAATGACCCGCACTTTTTCGATCAATTTATACTTATAAGATTAATATTTACATAAATTAAACCTTACCAACATGATAAGCAATCCAAATTGTTGAGACTTATGTTTTTGAAATGAGTTTTACACAACGTTTGACCGTCTAGTTTGACCAATGATATCACGAACTATACAATATATGATAATTATACGTTTGTGTATATATATGTATATATACATATTTAACATGATCTAAGGATGTTTTAATATCTCATTTTGTATTAATAACAATAAGTTATAAGTATATTTTGAAACTACTAACTTAAGTTTCAAAACGATAACCATACGTAACGTTAATTGACATAAATACTTATAATCTATAATGTTTATACATATATCGTATAAGTAATGTATTTAACCACTTTTTAAGGACTTAAACACATAAAACAATATAAGTGTATTCACAAAAGATAGCTATATTTGAATTCTCATTCCATTTTTCACAAAATTTCTATACGTATATCTAGAGTACATGTACTCGTATCATACCTAGCTTCTATACGTATTTACTATTGGTATATACACATCAAATCACCACCAACCAGCCCTTGTTCAATGCCTTATGTATAAGGTAACTACTTTTGTTATCTAGTATGACAATTTCACATAATTAAAAGATTTTTTCACAAAATTACAAACTTATACACCTTTTACACCACCATTTACACTCCATTCCATTTTCATTTTACTACACATTTACTTTAACTAAAACACACACACTTTTAAGAGCCTTAACCTCCATAACCATTCAGCTAATATCCATGAAGATCTAGCCATAAAAACATCACTTAATCACCATAAGAAAACTCTTACAAAAACACTTCAAGAATCCTTCCAAGAACACAAGTTTACTTCCAATCTTTCATCCAATTCCATCACCCTTTTGGTTCTAGGTTCTTACTCCTCTTTTACAGCAATCTTGTCCAAGTAACTTGAGGTAGTAACTTTATTCATAACCTTATTCGATTCATATATATATAGCTATCTTATTTTGTGGTATAAAATTTTAACAACAAGAACATAGTTTGAATGTTTTCAAACTTGTTTGCAAACTAAATAGATCCTTCTAACTTAACTTTTAAAATACTTCAAGACCTGTAATATATCATAAATATATGCTAACTTAACAAGGTAAAACTTGGTTTTTCAAAGAACACCTTAAAAACTGTTTTTACGACGTCGGAGTGCAACCGGGGGCTGTTTTGGGTTGGATAATTAAAAACCATCTTAAACTTTGAATTGGAGGTTTATTTTCTGAAAAAATGATTTTTACTATGAATATGTTAACGCATAAAAATTTTATGATTTAACTCAAAGTATAAGTATTTTTAGAAAAATAATCATTTAAGGTTGTTTACATGATGGAAAATGATTAACTTCATAAGTTTCACCAAAGTTTGACCTATGACCTGTGATTTCGAATACAAACTAAGGTATTTACAGTTCATATTCTTAAAGAGGCACTCGATCCAAGGAAGTGGCAAGTTGAACCAACGAAAACGGAGTTGTAACGAAGAAACTATGATCAAAACGAAATCGGATATCCAAGACTAATTTAGCTACGTGATTAATTGGAAAAAAATTAAATAAATCACATCTTTCTAAAATAACATGATATTTTATATATATGTACTCATAATTTAATTTTATATGGTTCAGTATCACCCGTAAACAATACGAGAAGATTAATCATAAGATCCCATGATTGTACGCAACACGTCATTTGACAACACCGGTACTTTATGTACGCAACACGTCATTTGACAACACCGGTACCGTGGGTCAAGATTAATCTCGACCAATACATATACGATGGGGGTTTTTATTTATTTCATTGGGGGTTTATTAAACACCTAAAAATGAACCATTAAAATTGAATTACTAACATCGGACTGCTAACTACGGACTAAGGAATTATTAAAAGTATTAAAAGTATTATAAGTATATATATGTGACGTTTGTTTAAAAAGAAAAGGTATTGATATATTATATATGGATAGGTTCGTGATATCAATCGGAGACCAAGTCAAAATTACATATCTTCAAGACGAAAGTGAGTATATAGTCCCACTTTTAAACTCTAAGTATTTCGGAATGAGAATACATGTATTTTATGTTTTACGTTATGGACACAAGTAACTGAAAAATATACTCTACGTTGAGTTGTACCACTGGCATACTTCCCTGTAGCTTGGTAACTGTTATTTACAGCGGTATTGTAAACGCGAATCCTGTTGATAGATCTATCGGGCCTGACAACCCCAACCGGACTGGACGACCAGTATTCAACGGTTGCACAGTACTTCGTTTTGTGACTACACTTGGTACGGTGTAGTAAGATTTCATAATAAAGGGAATATGCGACGTGATTAAATGTTAAGTATGGTTACCAAGTGCTCAACCACTTAGAATATTTTTATTAAAATGTTTATATATGAAATCTTGTGGTCTATATTTATATCGCTGCCGGCATTAAACCTATATCTCACCAACTTTATGTTGACGTTTTAAGCATGTCTATTCTCAGGTGATAATTAGAAGCTTCCGCTGCAACATGTTGAATTTAAACAAGATCTTGAGTATGCATATTTGTATCAAAAATAAAACTGCATATCGGAGGATTTGTAATGTAAAATATGCTAGAAATCGTATTGTTATCATCACATGTAAAGTTTGTAAGTCTAAGATTATCGCTAAACGATAATCATCTTTTTATTGTCTAAAGCTTGTATTAAAATAAGAGTTATGGTTTGTAATGTAAAATAAATGCAGTTGTTCTTTTAAAAATGTCGCATATAGAGGTCAATACCTCGCAATGAAATCATACGTTATCTAACTCGTTCTTATGGTTAAGGACGGGTTATGACATGTGGTATCAGAGCGGTGGTCTTAGCGAACCAGGTTTGCATTAGTGTGTCTAACTGATAAGTCGTTAGGATACATTAGTAAGTCTGGACTTTGACCGGGTCTGATTTAAAAACCATTGCTTATCATTGTTGGTTAAAATTTATATGTAAATATTATGTAGTACTAATGGGTTAGTTGTTGTGTGATAGATGTCGGGCTCAAAACTTGTTATCACATTCAGCGACTCCGAATCAGAATCTTCAGATGGCGTTTCAGTCATTAACCTATCCGATGACGAAAATAATATCTTTGGGGAAGACTCACAAATTCCGGATGAACCGACTATAGAGAACCCGGAAAGTGAACCCGAGGAGGAAAGTGAACCCGAGGAAGAAATACAGGAAATTACGAAAGACAAGTTCGAACTAGGAAAGAAACGAAAGGCTAATGAATTAGAAAATTCAAATCCCGAGTTTAGTAAGGATGATGTGGCACCAACTCCACTAGACACTACCACCCCTATTCCCGCTATTCCTATTCGTTCTATCCCGGCATCCAGTTCTTCAGTCCCACAGCCAAAATATAGGCAGACAGCTAGGATAAGCGTTAGGCGATTCATTGAACCTAAACGTCTTAGAAAATAGACCAAACGATGCGCTGCCGTATTAAACCATGGGATCATATAATGTTTTGTATAATATTATTAGTGTGGTTTGCTTAATGTTCGATGTAAGATAAGCATATGTAAAATAGTGAAGTGTGAAATGCAATAATTTTCCATGGTTAAGTATTATTTAGATGGTAGTAATTGATTCTGTACTAAGCTATTAAGTATGGACATTAACGGGTAGGTACTACCCTAGATATAATTATAAAACGCTAATAAGAAGAAAAGGCTTTTATAATAATACCTGGTTCATATTATTAATAAGCTATAATGTACTGTAAATATACACTACATCTATAATATTCCATGTGAATAATTATTTTCTTTTCATTCTTATAGAAGAATATGGCGCGATTGAACCGAATGACGGAACAAGAAATCCAGGAACTCATCAATCAGCGAGTGAACGACAGAATGTTATGGGTCGAGGCTGCAAGAGGTGCTGCAGTTAACCCAAATCCTCGTGTGGGGTGCACTTACAAAACTTTTCAAGCTTGCAAGCCCTCATCATTCAGTGGAACAGAAGGACCGATCGGTTTAACCCGGTGGATAGAAAAGATGGAGACTGTGTTTAAAATCAGTGGTTGTGTTGAAAAGGACATGACCAAGTATGCATCGTGCACTTTACAAGATAGTGCACTCACGTGGTGGAAAAATTATGTGAAGGCTGTAGGAGGAGATGTAGCTTATGATACTCCATGGGAAGAATTCAAAACAATGTTAATTAACGAATATTGTCCAAGGAACGAGGTTAGGAAGTTAGAAGATGAATTACGAAGCCTGAAGGTTGTTGGTACTGAAATCACCAACTACAATCAGCGATTCATGGAATTAGTTTTGCTATGTCCTGAATTGGTTCCAACCGAAGAACGGAAGATTGAAATGTACAAAGATGGTTTGCCCAAAAAGGTCAAGGCAAATGTTACAGCATCGAAACCTAAGACAATTCATGAAGCTATAACCATGGCAAACGAGCTAATGGATCAGGTCATCATGGATAAGAAAGCATCCAATACTGATGTGAAGGTATCAGGTAACAAAAGAAAGTGGAATGGAAATTATGATCGAGGTAACCAACAACAATCTTTTAAGAAACAAGAAAACACGCAAGGTGCGGGTAGTGGTTTAAGCTTTGGTTATAAAGGACAAAATCCTTTATGCAACCGATGCCACAAACATCACTCTGGTTACTGTAATGTGGTATGCAACAAATGTAATCGAAAGGGTCATCTTGCTGAAGATTGTAGGGCTCTCGTTACAAATACAAATGGTACCAAGACTCCTGCCACCAATGCAAATAGAACTGCTTTGGCTACCATTACTTGTTTTGGGTGTGGAAAACAAGGTCACTATAAGAGCCAGTGCCCGAATCCAGAGAAGAATATCGGACCTGCACGTGGGAGAGCATTTGTTATTAATGCTAGAGAGGCATGTGAAGACCCGGAGCTTGTTACGGGTACGTTTACCATTAATAACTTATCCGCATCTATTATATTTGATACTGGTGCTGATAGAAGTTACGTGTGTAGAGACTTTCACGCTAAATTGAATTGTTCTTCATTACCTCTAGATGCTAAGTACATGATTGAGTTAGCTAATGGTAAACTAATTAAAGCCGATAAAATTTGCCGTGATTGTAAAATAAATTTAGCCGGAGAAACATTTAAGATTGATTTGATACCCGTAGAATTAGGAAGTTTTGATGTAATAATCGGCATGGACTGGATGTCCAAAATAGGAGCTGAAGTTGTGTGCGGCAAGAAGGCAATTCGCATTCCTCGTAAGGATAAAACGCCAGTAATGATTTATGGAGAGAAGGGTAACTCAAAGCTAAAACTCATTAGTTATTTGAAAGCTCATAAGTGCTTGAAGAAAGGGTGCTATGCTATCTTAGCACATGTTAATAAAGTCGAAAAGAAAGAAAAAGAGAAGTGCATCAATGACGAGCCTGTGGCAAGAGATTTTCCTGAAGTATTTCCGGAAGAGTTGCCGGGATTACCTCCATTTAGATCTGTAGAATTTCAAATAGATCTTGTACCAGGAGCTGCACCGGTTGCCCGTGCTCCATATAGACTTGCACCGTCCAAGTTAAAAGAACTTCAGAGTCAGTTAAAAGAATTACTGGACCGTGGATTCATACGACCAAGCACTTCACCGTGGGGAGCTCCAATTTTGTTTGTTAAGAAGAAAGATGGATCTTTTAGGATGTGTATAGATTATCGTGAACTAAATAAGTTAACTATCAAAAATCGGTATCCACTACCGAGAATTGACGACTTATTTGATCAACTCCAAGGATCATGTGTGTACTCGAAAATTGACCTAAGATCGGGCTATCATCAATTACGCGTCAAAGAAGAAGATATACCGAAAACTGCTTTTCGGACACGTTACGGTCATTACGAATTTTTGGTCATGCCGTTTGGATTGACGAATGCGCCAGCTGTATTCATGGACCTCATGAATCGAGTTTGTAGTCCATATCTAGATAAGTTTGTTATCGTTTTCATTGATGATATTCTTATCTATTCCAAGAGTGAGCAAGAGCATGAGCAGCATTTAAGGTTGATATTAGAGTTGTTAAGAAAAGAACAGCTATATGCTAAATTTTCTAAATGTGCTTTTTGGTTGAAAGAAGTGCAATTTCTTGGCCACGTTGTTAGTAGCAAAGGAATTCAGGTTGATCCAGCAAAAATTGAAGCCATTGAAAAATGGGAGACTCCTAAGACACCAATGCAGATACGCCAATTTTTGGGTTTAGCAGGTTATTATAGAAGGTTTATTCAAGATTTTTCCCGAATAGCTAAGCCGTTGACAGCGTTAACGCAAAAAGGGAAGAAATATGAATGGACTTCTGAGCAGGAGAGTGCATTTCAATTACTGAAAAAGAAGTTGACTACGGCGCCTATTTTATCGTTACCAGAAGGGAACGATGATTTTGAAATATATTGTGACGCTTCGCGACAAGGTTTTGGTTGCGTTCTTATGCAACGGAAGAAAGTTATTGCATACGCATCCCGACAATTAAAGATTCACGAGCGAAATTATACGACGCATGATCTAGAATTGGGAGCAGTCGTGTTTGCATTGAAGATATGGAGACACTACTTGTATGGGGTTAAATGCACTGTGTTTACTGATCATAAAAGCCTTCAACATATTTTTGATCAGAAACAGCTGAACATGAGGCAACGTAGGTGGGTCGAGTTAATAAATGACTATGATTGTGAAATTCGTTATCATCCCGGGAAAGCGAATGTGGTGGCTGACGCACTAAGCAGAAAGGAACGAGAACCAATTCGAGTACGAGCGATGAACATAAAAATTCGCATGAATCTCAACTCACAAATCAAAGAAGTTCAACGAGAAGCACTTACTAAAGAAAATATAGGAAATGAAATAATGAAGAAGTATGAGAAGCAACTCGTTATGCGGGAAGATGGAATTCGATATTTTGCAAATCGTATTTGGGTACCGAAGTTGGGTGGATTAAGGAAGTTGATATTGAACGAGGCACATAAGACAAGATATTCGATACATCCTGGAGTTGGAAAGATGTACCAAGATCTTAAGACACATTATTGGTTTCCTAATTTAAAGACAGATGTTGCAACATATGTTGGGGAGTGTTTAACTTGTTCTAAGATCAAAGCAGAACACCAGAAGCCGTCAGGGTTACTTCAACAACCAGAAATCCCAGAATGGAAATGGGATGGTATTACCATGGATTTCATCACGAAGTTACCAAAGACTGCCTGGGGATACGACACCATTTGGGTGATTGTTGATCGTCTTACCAAATCTGCACATTTCTTGCCTATAAAGGAAACAGATAGAATGGAGAAATTATTACGATTATATATAAAGGAAGTTGTTTCAAGGCATGGAATACCTATTTCCATTATATCTGATCGTGATAGTAGATTTACCTCAAAGTTCTGGCAATCACTACAGGAGGCACTAGGAACTCGTTTGGATATGAGCACCGCATATCATCCGCAAACCGACGGGCAGAGTGAAAGAACAATTCAGACTCTTGAAGACATGCTCAGGGCATGTGTGATCGATTTTGGAAACGGATGGGATAAATATCTACCATTAGCAGAATTCTCGTATAATAATAGTTATCATGCGAGCATTAAAGCTGCGCCATTCGAAGCATTGTACGGAAGGAAGTGTAGATCTCCTATTTGTTGGAATGAAGTAGGAGATCGACAATTAACTGGTCCCGAGATCATACACGAAACGACTGAGAAGATAGTACAAATCAAGGAGAGATTGAAAACAGCCCGTAGTCGCCAAAAGAGCTACGCCGATGTTCGAAGGAAACCATTAGAGTTTCAGATCGGTGACATGGTTATGTTAAAGGTGTCACCTTGGAAAGGTGTAATACGTTTTGGAAAAAGGGGTAAACTAAACCCAAGGTATGTAGGCCCGTTCAAGATCATCGAACGCATTGGACCGGTAGCTTATCGACTCGAGTTACCGCAACAACTCGCCGGAGTACATAATACTTTTCACGTCTCAAACCTTAAGAAGTGTCTTGCAAAGGAAGACCTCACCATTCCTCTTGAAGAAATCCATGTCGACGAGAAACTACAATTCGTCGAAGAACCAATCGAAATCATGGACCGTGAAGTTAAACAGCTCAAGCAGAGCAACATACCGATCGTTAAGGTTCGTTGGAGTGCTCGAAGAGGTCCCGAGTTTACGTGGGAATGAGAGGATCAGATGAAAAAAAAGTATCCACACTTGTTTCTCGATGACGCAAAATAGGTACAATTTTAAAATTTCGGGACGAAATTTATTTAACGGGTAGGTACTGTAATGACCCGCACTTTTTCGATCAATTTATACTTATAAGATTAATATTTACATAAATTAAACCTTGCCAACATGATAAGCAATCCAAATTGTTGAGACTTATGTTTTTGAAATGAGTTTTACACAACGTTTGACCGTCTAGTTTGACCAATGATATCACGAACTATACAATATATGATAATTATACGTTTGTGTATATATATGTATATATACATATTTAACATGATCTAAGGATGTTTTAATATCTCATTTTGTATTAATAACAATAAATTATAAGTATATTTTGAAACTACTAACTTAAGTTTCAAAACGATAACCATACGTAACGTTAATTGACATAAATACTTATAATCTATAATGTTTATACATATATCGTATAAGTAATGTATTTAACCACTTTTTAAGGACTTAAACACATAAAACAATATAAGTGTATTCACAAAAGATAGCTATATTTGAATTCTCATTCCATTTTTCACAAAATTTCTATACGTATATCTAGAGTACATGTACTCGTATCATACCTAGCTTCTATACGTATTTACTATTGGTATATACACATCAAATCACCACCAACCAGCCCTTGTTCAATGCCTTATGTATAAGGTAACTACTTTTGTTATCTAGTATGACAATTTCACATGATTAAAAGATTTTTTCACAAAATTACAAACTTATACACCTTTTACACCACCATTTATACTCCATTCCATTTTCATTTTACTACACATTTCCTTTAACTAAAACACACACACTTTTAAGAGCCTTAACCTCCATAACCATTCAGCTAATATCCATGAAGATCTAGCCATAAAAACATCACTTAATCACCATAAGAAAACTCTTACAAAAACACTTCAAGAATCCTTCCAAGAACACAAGTTTACTTCCAATCTTTCATCCAATTCTATCACCCTTTTGGTTCTAGGTTCTTACTCCTCTTTTACAGCAATCTTGTCCAAGTAACTTGAGGTAGTAACTTTGTTCATAACCTTATTCGATTCATATATATATAGCTATCTTATTTTGTGGTATAAAATTTTAACAACAAGAACATAGTTTGAATGTTTTCAAACTTGTTTGCAAACTAAATAGATCCTTCTAACTTAACTTTTAAAATACTTCAAGACCTGTAATATATCATAAATATATGCTAACTTAACAAGGTAAAACTTGGTTTTTCAAAGAACACCTTAAAAACTGTTTTTACGACGTCGGAGTGCAACCGGGGGCTGTTTTGGGTTGGATAATTAAAAACCATCTTAAACTTTGAATTGGAGGTTTATTTTCTGGAAAAATGATTTTTACTATGAATATGTTAACGCATAAAAATTTTATGATTTAACTCAAAGTATAAGTATTTTTAGAAAAATAATCATTTAAGGTTGTTTACATGATGGAAAATGATTAACTTCATAAGTTTCACCAAAGTTTGACCTATGACCTGTGATTTCGAATACAAACTAAGGTATTTACAGATCATATTCTTAAAGAGGGACTCGATCCAAGGAAGTGGCAAGTTGAACCAACGAAAACGGAGTTGTAACGAAGAAACTATGATCAAAACGAAATCGGATATCCAAGACTAATTTAGCTACGTGATTAATTGGAAAAAAATTAAATAAATCACATCTTTCTAAAATAACATGATATTTTATATATATGTACTCATAATTTAATTTTATATGGTTCAGGATCACCCGTAAACAATACGAGAAGATTAATCATAAGATCCCATGATTGTACGCAACACGTCATTTGACAACACCGGTACTTTATGTACGCAACACGTCATTTAACAACACCGGTACCGTGGGTCAAGATTAATCTCGACCAATACATATACGATGGGGGTTTTTATTTATTTCATTGGGGGTTTATTAAACACCTAAAAATGAACCATTAAAATTGAATTACTAACATCGGACTGCTAACTACGGACTAAGGAATTATTAAAAGTATTAAAAGTATTATAAGTATATATATGTGACGTTTGTTTAAAAAGAAAAGGTATTGATATATTATATATGGATAGGTTCGTGATATCAATCGGAGACCAAGTCAAAATTACATATCTTCAAGACGAAAGTGAGTATATAGTCCCACTTTTAAACTCTAAGTATTTCGGGATGAGAATACATGTATTTTATGTTTTACGTTATGGACACAAGTAACTGAAAAATATATTCTACGTTGAGTTGTACCACTGGCATACTTCCCTGTAGCTTGGTAACTGTTATTTACAGCGGTATTGTAAACGCGAATCCTGTTGATAGATCTATCGGGCCTGACAACCCCAACCGGACTGGACGACCAGTATTCAACGGTTGCACAGTACTTCGTTTTGTGACTACACTTGGTACGGTGTAGTAAGATTTCATAATAAAGGGAATATGCGACGTGATTAAATGTTAAGTATGGTTACCAAGTGCTCAACCACTTAGAATATTTTTATTAAAATGTTTATATATGAAATCTTGTGGTCTATATTTATATCGCTGCCGGCATTAAACCTATATCTCACCAACTTTATGTTGACGTTTTAAGCATGTCTATTCTCAGGTGATAATTAGAAGCTTCCGCTGCAACATGTTGAATTTAAACAAGATCTTGAGTATGCATATTTGTATCAAAAATAAAACTGCATATCGGAGGATTTGTAATGTAAAATATGCTAGAAATCGTATTGTTATCATCACATGTAAAGTTTGTAAGTCTAAGATTATCGCTAAACGATAATCATCTTTTTATTGTCTAAAGCTTGTATTAAAATAAGAGTTATGGTTTGTAATGTAAAATAAATGCAGTTGTTCTTTTAAAAATGTCGCATATAGAGGTCAATACCTCGCAATGAAATCATACGTTATCTAACTCGTTCTTATGGTTAAGGACGGGTTATGACAATGCTCCACCAATCACAACACCGGATGAAGTCAGCGGACCCGAAGATCATGCTTCACCGATATAACACCACGCTCATGATGAAGTCAGCGGACCCCGAAGGTCATGCTCCACCAATCACGTATTCCCATGATGAAGTCAGCGGACCCTAAAGATCATGCTTCATCAAACAACCATACCATAATCGAGCAAGAACCACCTATACCAAACATAGGTACCAAACAATAATTCTCCACAAGAGAACCCGACACACACCTCCCTTAACCGGAGGATTTCACCTTGCTTGCCAAACACGTCCATTATCTCTCAACGAGATTTACCACGTTACCACCTCGGTGATGATTCAAATCCAAACCATAAGTACAATTTATCCGAAATTGTACTCTACCACAAATCGACCAAACCAGGTCTCGACAACATTTTCCGAATCTACCAAAAGCATCATCCGAAATCTCACACTAAAACTTCCTCGTGCGGGAGTGTAGCTCCCCCACTTAGAACTACGTTCCAATATCACAACTTGCACATCCGTACAATGCTACCAAGGTAGAGTTTACCAACAATTGGGTGCACGCGACCCATCACCACATCTTACTCCAACCTTGAGCACACGAAGGATTTTAACCAACCCTTAAACACTTTGTACGAAAAGTGTACCGCAACACAATCGGAGTCGAACACCACGCTAGTAGGTATAAAAGAGGCACCTAATGTCGCGTCATAAAGACTCCATTACCAACACACATTGAGATTTAAAACACTCGATCTCAAGGGTTCCAACCAACTGACGAACCTCATGATTCGTCACTTCAACATAAAAGCGAACACGCGCTTAACAACCAAACACCAAAACCATTTCCGTGGCTTGGTAGAAACGTTTCCCAAATACTAAGGAATGCTTGGTTGCACCAAGTCTTATGCCCTTCGCCCGTTAATCAATCATCAACATAGGGTACTTCCATTAGGAACGTCACCCATAGCATAACATGCACAACAAAGGCACGCAACTCAAACTCAAACGGCATTTAATAAATAATCAAAAGACATATTTATCAAAATTAAACGTACCTTAACGTCTCCTGGCCGCACCCGTCCCCGCTAACTTGGGACATTCCGACTTACGATGTCCTTCTTTTTGGCAATTGAAGCACACCATACCATCACCCTTTGGTACCGAACATTCCCAAGACTTGTGACCCCTCACGCCACAATTGTAACATCTAGCCGCACTAGAATCCGACATACCCGTTCGCGTATCACCCGTGCTCACACTCGGACCCTTAGCCCTCTTACTCGGAGCACCATAAGAAACGACCCTTCGCTCACTTGAAGGTTCACCCTTTTTCGATCGTGAATACGACTCGAAACCTCTAGCCAAGTCGAATAATTCTGAAAACGATTTCGCTTGACCCCGGCTAATTTTACTTTTCAAGTCATCATTCAAGGTCCGATAGAAATCTCCCATCAACAAACGATCATTCCCCAAATACTCCGGACAAAAACGAGCCTTCGCCATAAAGGTCGTCTTGAGAGTACTCAAATCCATAGATCCTTGTCGCAAATTTCGCAACTCATTACGCAATTCCCACAAATCGGCCGAAGTCCGGAACTCCTCGAAGAATTCCTCCTTAAAGTCGTCCCACGATAAAGCCATAAACGTCTCGCCACCGACAAGATCAATCTTACCATCCAACCAATCCCTTGCCCTACCCCGCAACAAACTCGTAGCGAGTCTCGTCTTTCTCTCGGAAGGGCAATCAATAGTACGGAAACACCCTTCGACGTCCGAAATCCAAGTTGTGCTTACCAAAGGATCCGGCTTTCCGTCATACATCGGGGGTTTAGTCCTCATGAAGCTCTTAAGATAACGCTCCATTTCACCACTACTTTGAAGTTCGGAATACCTCCTTTCCATTCTTTCTTCTAACGCCCCCATTTGCTCCGCAACGGCGGCCACAACTCTAGTATTAAACTCCTCGTCATTCGTCTCGATCTCGTTTCGCGTCGCCATTCTAAAGAATGCAAAACGATTAGTCCACGAACGTGTAAAACCGTACGCACGACACAGCCTCATCTTGCTAAACACTCATCGTACATCACTTGTTAGACACGATTTGCACCCGTAATAAGGTTTGCAAGTTCTTATTACGCACACATGCCGCATCGACTCGTTAGTACAACGACCGTCTCGTTCGATGATATACACAAACACAACCAAAATTCTACGCAGTACAAACACAAGCGAGAATTATTATCACAACACAACAACATATTAATAATATCCGCATTACTAATATAAACGTTAGTCAACCTATAGCCAAGGCACTAACCAAACCCATTCCGACCCGTAATCCTACAAGTCCCGCAACAATTTAAGCACACACAAGTCTAAGTCTAGGCACCTATCTCAAGTCACCTAAATCCCTTAGACCATGCTCTGATACCACTTGTAACAACCCAAACCAACCCGCATTAAACCGCGTTAAATTTACAAAATAAAAAAAAAATTGCTGAACTGCCACCTGGCGCGGCGCGCCATATAGGCCGCGCGGCGCGCCAAACCTGACTGTCCGGAAAGTCTTTAAATGCAAAAATGTTTGACTAGTTCCCGACATATTTAGGCGTAACGCTTTTAACCCCATGTTCCATATATAAAAACTAGCACGTTCTATTAATAAAATTATGTTTACGAAGCGGGGCCCACATTGACCCAAATTACCCCTTAAGTACCAAAATACAATTTTCGACCATAAGACTTTTAATACAAAACAAAGCCGAGCATGGCGATTGGGGATACGCTACCCAATCCTAATAAATCCAAAAGCAAGCCTTCTACGCAAACTATGCAAGTCCTCTAATCCTCGCGCTTACCCGAGCCACCATCCGCATGCAATCTATAAAAAGAGTCAACAACGAGAGGGTAAGCTAACGCTTAGTGAATGATAATATACTACATACATATATATGTATAAAATGGACACGCCACAAAATAACAAATACCGCATACCGAGGCATCCATATATAAGGTACTACACTAAGCATACCGTACGATCTCTAAGCAACGAGCTAAAGATACAACAACAATATAAGTTCACCAACGACGATGTGAACAACGCCAAATAGCTACACCCGGAGGGTTAGCTACAACACAACAATACATTAATATATAACAATATAAATGAACAAGGTTAACACCTTAACCCAATACCGAGAACCAAATACCACAATGAAGATTGGCCGAACTACACGAGCCTTAGTAATCCGAAACCACACGAGATTACTATCTTCACAACATCGAGGTTGGCCGAACTACACGAGCCTTAGTAATCCGAAACCACACGAGATTACTACCTCAATAAGATGACCGAACTACACGAGTCACCATGAATCCGAACTACACGAGATTCATTTGATAAGATGACCGAAACCACACGCGTCATCGTGAATCCGAAACCACACGCGATTCACATCTCCAACTCAAACCCACGGTCACGGGATTATAAAATCCACCACATCGGGGCTACAACATCCAAATCACAATCACGTGTGATAATGTACACACGAACGTGTACTTCGCCAAAGATGGTCAACCAAACGCACAACCGTGCCAATTGGACTTATACAAAAGTCCATCAAGTCCACCTACATGTGAAGTGAGCTCTATAGCTGAGAATCACTCCACCCGACCCGCACCCATCCTACACATACGTATGTACATAGGATAATATCACTCACCTTGAAGTCTTGAAGAGTGCTTCCAAGTAATCCATAAGTCGCCAATGGGAAATACCTAATCCATTATCACAATTACAACATTACACTTAGAGTGGATTCACAATTCAACCCAATTCAACCATTAGTGCAATTTCGACCCAAATGCACTTCCAAGCACAAACCGTGCCCAAACTAACCCATAATCACTAACACAAGTGAGAATGGTCCCAATATGTCAATTAAACTCAAACTCAAGTGTTAAACACGTGTCATACCCATTTTGACACTTAAACCCTAATTTTGACCCATAAAGGTCAAAATCTCATCCTTTACAAGTTTTGACACCTAAACACATTTAACTCGGTTCTATACTTCAACTTAATCCATTTTTAAGTTTATAAACATCATTAAATCGCCAATTGGGTCATAATTACCACCGAACCCTAATTTGACCCAAAGTCACAATTAGTCAACCATAATACCCTAAATGGGTTCCAATACTTCAATAATCACTATACCTAGTGATTAAACTCCAAACCAAAGCCTAATCAAGGCCAAATCGTCATCCAACCCAAAACCCGCCAAGTGACAAGAATAACTAGTCACCATAAACCCATTTCATCACCTAAAAGGGTTACACAACAATTTAACTCAAAACCCTAACTTGAATATCAAATCAAATAAATGAAATTCGGAGTTTGAGCTTACCAATACCACCACAACGTAGCTAGGAACGAAAGGAACAACTTTAAAACCTGAGACTTTGAACGATTCGAGCTTCTTCTTCACCAAAACCTCAAATCTCTCTCTAGACCTCTCGCTCTCTCTCTAAGAATGGATGAAGATGATGAATGGATGTGAAATGATCCAAAGTTAGATCTAAACCAACTGATATGGCTCACAAATCCGGCCCCAAGTGAATTTACCAAATTACCCTTCATTTAAAATAATTAAAAACAAAGGATTCTGTCAGCGCGATTCGGCGCGGCGCGCACCAGACCCGCGCGGCGCGCAAGTAGTCAGTTTCAGGTTCTTTTGCTTTTTAACTAAATATAAATATTAAACGAAGCCCGTTCTCGTATGTCTTTTATAAACAAGTATACAAAATAAATATTCGGGTCTTACACAAAAGCATTTAAAAAGGGAGCAAATGAAACTCACCTTAGCAGCATATAAAGTCGTTCACCAAAATGTGATCGAAACTCAGATTACCAAATAACCGTAGATCTCAACCTAGAGAACATATGTTGGTCAATAAATGTCTATCGAGCTAGGTCAGGTCATAGTATATCACAATCCTAATGCTCGATATCAACATACAAAAGTTATCCAAAGTCATTTCAAAAAGTCAATTTTGACAGTTGTTTAACAAAACGAGACGTACCTTATATAAGGATTCATTTACTCGGTTGGTAATATTCAAAAAATCCAATTTATCAATCTCGTAAACAAGTTGTTTAAATCTTAATTGTAGATTCAAAAGCAATTTCAATTAACGTCAATCATAATTCAGTTGATCATATCTTTTAATCCGTTCATTGAAATTATTCGATATCTAAATGAAAAGTTATTGATTTTTCGCCAGCTTTCCAAAAACATGTATATCATATACCATTTACCAGTAATATATGTATTTAATTCGTGATTCATTATAAACTATTTAACGATGAAATTTAGCATACATGCATGCATAAATATATCTACTCGAGCACTAGACATGGATACACAATTAATATATAAAAGATAAGATATGAATGCTCACGTATCAATATTGTGATTCAATATTGCAGGAAAGTACGTAGACGTAACGGAGATGATAAACACTAGGTTTGACTTGCGAATATTACCCATGAACATTACCCATAACCTCCATGGCAATAGCCCATAATTTCCTTAGCTCTATCCCGCTCGAAAACCCATTTTTGAAAGTGACACGCTCATAACCTCGTCGTAGTATTTTATGTATAATACTAATTATTAATAATACTAATAATAATAAGATTAATAATAATAATAATAATAATAATAATAATAATAATAATAATAATAATAATAATAATAATAATAATAATAATAATAATATAACAGAGGGAGTAATTGTGCAACAAATGAACAAAAATCGTCGAAATTTATAGATGTTTGCTGGGATCTGTCACCATGCGATCGCATGGCTCCCATGACCAATTCTCATGCGATCGCATGGATTGGTTTTACAGCTCACAATGTTTTATCGTGTACCTCGTCGACATATTTATTAATTATATTTATAATATATTTAATTTATATAATTAATTATGTATTATATTAAATTCACGTGCATAGTTGACTTGTAATTTTCATTCCGATAAGTTGTACGTCGTCACTCGACTCATGTCCCGGTTCCGGTTTTTCGAACGTCCTTTCGTACACTGAGAAAACTAGTACTTTTCGTTACGCGACGTGTACCTTTATCAAAAATTAAACTTAATCATTGATAAACTATGTCACTCGAAGTGTAGCTTTAATCAATTAAGTGTTTTGGTTATTTGCTTCTATAAATCATCGTCTCGTAGTATATACATATACATATATACATTTTCATTTTGAAATAGTGTTTTACTGTAGCAAAGTTTTTTACTGTAGCAAATAGTGATTTTCGAAAACACTGTAGCTTTTCGGGTACTGTAGTAATTCAAAAATACTGTAGCAATTTAGTGTTTTACTGGTTCATCTTAAACGTCCTAGTTTACTTATCTAATTATATCAATCAGATAATCAAACCAATAAGTTTAATGCACAGTATCATATACACAACACTTTGTTACGTTTTCAAGTTATAGTATATATATATGTATCTATTTACATATAATTGTTCGCGAATCGTTGAGAACAATCGAAGGGTAATTGAGTAGTTCAAGAATTTTGAGATTCAACTTTACAGAATTTGCTTATCGTGTCGAAAACATTAAATCATTTAAAGATAAAGTTTAAATTTGGTCAGAAATTTCTGGGTCATCAAAATTTCAATTAGTGATTTATTTAATTTTGGTCAAGTATTACTAGTTAAACATGATCTCATTTTTCTTGAAACTAAAGTATAAACTTTGTAATTTCAAGAACATGGAAGTTTAACTTTCTAGTTATAACTTCATACACTTATATTGGATCTAAGTTTCTATAGCTTATGGTCTTCCAATTTTGTTGTAAACAAAAGCTTATAAGCTTAAATACATTCTACAAGATAAAAATCTAAGTTTCATAACTTATGGTTTTATTAAAGTAAAGATCCAAGTTCCATAACTTAGGGTTTAACTTAAGAACACTAGATCTAGACTTTTTAGTCTAGAATCTTTAAGATCTAACTAAGATCTAAGTTCTACAACTTAAGATCTTGTTTATTTAGTTTACATTCAAGTTTATAGCTTAATATTACTATTAGAACTCATGTATGTATCGGATCTAAGATCTTGATGTAACTTTGGTTCATCAACCTACTTACAACCCTTAAATGAGTTGTGCTACATATCTTAGATATACACTAGTGTTATGATGGTCAAAACTTGGTTAAGGTGATGCAAACACATCAATGAGTTGTACACTTGAAGCTATAAGCATCAAGGATGAGAACCGTGATGAGCATCAAGCACCAAGAACCCACCGGAACACATTGCTTACTGTTTTTGGGATCTAATCCGTAACCTGGGCTACTTGAAAAGTTAATTTACAGAATTTTCAGTTCGATTATATGAATTTTCGTTTAGGACTCGTCTTAATCCGATTTACGGTTTAGGATTTATAGCCTTCTGAAAGTCACTACACCTTTATAACGTTGTGCTGAAATTTCTGACCTACTCGCACTTAAACCGTCACCACAGTCAAACAAAGATGAGTTTGATTCTGAAAATTGGTCAGTGATTGGAGGACTCACATACGGAGCTATAGCCACTGACTACGTGTCTTTTCGATTTGTATAGAGGTCGTAGCAGCTGAACGAAGTCAGCCTTTGTTTCGATCTCTATTCTTGATTGAAAACTTACTTTACTTTTTACTTATGTTGTTGATGATGATGACACTTAAAACCTAATTTACATACTTTTAAACCTTTGGGAACGATTTACTAACTTAGTAACTTTTGACTTAGGTTGAGGACCTTTTGGACCAACTACTTGCTTACTTATCTCGTACCGACTTTACTACTTTTCACTGTGAGTTATAGCATCCCTTTTTACTTTAACTATTTTGGGAACTGAGAATACATGCGCTTTTTAAGTTTTACATACTAGGCACGAGTACTTAAACTTTATATATGTGTGGGTTATATAACGGCATAAACTTTCCCCTTAGCTCGGTAACGTTTAGTCATTGGTTTTTGAACCGGTGAACGCGAATCTTAGATATGGATCCATAGGGTTTGACATCCCCACTCAGGCTAGTAGCGCTAGCATTTAACGGGTGTTTAATACTTCGTAAACTTACGCACTCACCAAGTGTACTTTTAGGGGGTGATATTACGTTAAGTTAGTTACCAAGTGCCCACGGTTGAACATATACTTTTCATACTGTTTTGAAATACTGAAATCTCGTAGCCTACCTTACATTACTGTTATACTTAAACTATAGCTCACCAATATTCGTGTTGACATTTTTAAGCATGTCTTCTCTGGTGCTTAGAGGTTTGATTGCTTCCGCTGTTGTAGTATTGCTGTGTAGACACCCGCTGCTTCTGTTAGAGATGTCTCCGCATGAAACATTTATTTTGCATTCAAACTATGTTACTTTTGAAACAATGAATTTGTAGTGACCCGAACTTTTCCATGTTTATATATATTAAATGAAATTATTATTTACATGATTAAGTATTTTTAACATGTTAAGCAATCAAACTTGTTAAGACTTGATTAATTGAAATAGGTTTCATATAGACAATTGACCACCCAAGTTGACCGGTGATTCACGAACGTTAAAACTTGTAAAAACTATATGATGACATATATATGATTATATATATATAGTTAACATGATATTATGATAAGTAAGTATCTCATTAGGTATTTTAACAATGAGTTATATACATAAAATTGAGTTTATTGAAATAAGAAACTCGAAACGGTATATATAACGATTATCGTTATAACAACGTCTTACTAAATACATATGAATCATATTAAGATATTGATACACTATGTTTAATCATGATAAATGATAAGTAAACATGTAATTAAGTGTATTAACAATGAACTACATATGTAAAAACAAGACTACTAACTTTATAATATAAGGTAATACTCATATTCAAACTTTGATTCAATTTCTATAACTATAACAATCTTATTTCGAGTGGAAATCTTACTTGAACTTGTTTTCGTGTCATGATTCTGCTTCAAGAACTTTCAAGCCATCCAAGGATCCTTTGAAGCTAGATTTATTTTTTTCATTTCCAGTAGGTTTATCCACAAAACCTGAGGTAGTAATGATGTTCATAACATCATTCGATTCATATATATAAAACTACCTTATTCGAAGCTTTAAACTTGAAATCACTATAACATAGTTTAGTTAATTCTAAACTTGTTCGCAAACAAAAGTTAATCCTTCTAACTTGACTTTTAAAATCAACTAGATACATGTTCTATATCTATATTATATGCTAACTTAATGATTTAAAACCTGGAAACACGAAAAACACCGTAAAAACGGGACATACGCCGTCGTAGTAACACCGCGGGCTGTTTTGGGTTTGATAATTAAAAACTATGATAAACTTTGATTTAAAAGTTGTTCTTCTGGGAAAATGATTTTTCTTATGAACATGAAACTATATCCAAAAATCATGGTTAAACTCAAAGTGGAAGTATGTTTTTCAAAATGGTCATCAAGACGTCGTTCTTTCGACTGAAATGACTACCTCTTACAAAAACGACTTGTAACTTATATTTCCGACTATAAACCTATACTTTTTCTGTTTAGATTCATAAAATAGAGTTCAATATGAAACCATATCAATTTGATTCACCCAAAACGGATTTAAAACGAAGAAGTTATGGGTAAAACAAGATTGGATATTTTTGATTGTTGTAGCTACGGGAAAAATATTATAACAATTCTATACAAATCATATCCTAGCTAACTTATATTGTATTATACATGTATTCTAATATATTATGTAATCTTGAGATACCATAGACCCGTATGCAAATGTTTTGACATATCATATCGACCCATCTATATATATTATTTGGAACAACCATAGACACTCTATATGCAGTAATGTTGGAGTTAGCTATACAGGGTTGAGGTTGATTCCAAAAATATATATACTTTGAGTTGTGATCTAGCCTGAGACGTGTATACACTGGGTCGTGGATTGATTCAAGATAATATATATCAATTTATTTCTGTACATTTAACTATGGACAACTAGTTGTAGGTTACTAACGAGGACAGCTGACTTAATAAACTTAAAACATCAAAATGTATTAAAAGTATTGTAAATATATTTTGAACATACTTTGATATATATGTACATATTTGTTATAGGTTCGTGAATCGACCAGTGGCCAAGTCTTACTTCTCGACGAAGTAAAAATCTGTGAAAGTGAGTTATAGTCCCACTTTTAAAATCTAAAATTCGGGATGAGAATACATGTAGTTTTATAAATGTTTTACGAAATAGATACAAGTAAATGAAACTACATTATATGGGTGAATGATCGAAGCCGAATATGCCCCTTTTGCTTGGTAACCTAAGAATTAGTAAACCGATCTACTAATTGACGCGAATCCTAAAGATAGATCTATTGGGCCTAACGAACCCCATCCAAAGTACCGGATGCTTTAGTACTTCGATGTTGTTTTTATCATGTCCGAAGGATTTCCCGGAATGATAGGGGATATTCTTATATGCATCTTGTTAATATCGGTTACCAGGTGTTCACCATATGAATGATTTTTATCTCTATGTATGGGATGTATATTAAAATATGAAATCTTGTGGTCTATTATTATGATTTGATAATATATAGGTTAATCCTATAACTCACCAACATTTGTGTTGACGTTTTAAGCATGTTTATTCTCAGGTGATTATTAAGAGCTTCCGCTGTTACATACTAAAATAAGGACAAGGTTTGGAGTCCATGCTTGTATGATATTATGTAAAAACTGCATTCAAGAAACTTATTTTTGATGTAATATGTTCTTATTGTAAACCATTATGTAATGGTTGTGTGTAAACGGTATATTTTAGATTATCATTATTTGATAATCTACGTAATGCTTTTTAAACCTTTATAGATAAAATAAAGGTTATGGTTGTTTTAAAAATGAATGCAGTCTTTGAAAAACGTCTCATATAGAGGTCAAAACCTCGCGACGAAATCAATTAATATGGAACGTTTATAATCAATATGAACGGGACATTTCAGTTGGTATCCGAGCATTGGTCTTAGAGAACCACAAATTTGCATTAGTGTGTCTTATCGAGTTTGTTAGGATACATTAGTGAGTCTGGACTTCGACCGTGTTTTCTTTAAAAACGATTGCTTAACACTTTTGTTGGAAACTATATGTTATTAACATGTAAATATTATGTGATATATTAACCTCTTAATGTGTTTGATATTGTGTGATAGATGTCTACCACTAGTACAAATTCCATCTACTCACCTAATAATAATGAAGAGTCGAATATACTTTGAGAAGATTCACAAATTCCCGAAGAGGAACTGGAAGAAGAGGAACAGGAAGAAGAGGAACCAGAAGAATAGGACCCGGAAGAAGAGGAACTGGAAGAAGAAGAGGTTCCGGAGGAAGAAATATTGATACCTATAGTAAATCGATTAAATAAAAGAAAATCTTCAACCAACGGACCAAAGTTAATAATGGTCAATGGTGTTTCCGCCGAGGAAGCAAAATATTGGGAAGATTACCAATTTTTCGATGAATCGGATCCCGATGAGGATTCTGATGATGTTATAGAAATTACCTCGACCCAATTTAATAAAGCGAAAGAAAATAATAAGGGAAAAGGTATAAAAATAGAGAAACCCAATTCCAACCCCGATTAACTTTATATGTATCGGCAACATCCGTATTTCCTAAAATGTAACAATGACCCGGGAACCTCTAAACCACCAGGTTTTTCTAAACCATTGTGGAAAACGACGGCTCGTATTAGAGGAACACCATATATTCTTAGAAAATTAGGAAATCGAACCAAGTCCGAAGAAGAAGAAACCAGTGATTCAGATTAGAGGGTTGTAATCATGTTGTATATTATATGTATTGTAGTGTGCTTGTACTTTTATGTTCTATGTAAAAATTGCTTGTATTATTTGTTAATTATCTTTTATGAATCTAATCCTTATCTATTTTACAGTATAAAAACAAAATGGACGTTAAGGGTAGACAACCGAATATTTTAGAAGATCTACCAGAGGATATGATTGAGGAAATCTTGTCTAGAGTCTGTCAGAATTCATCAGCACAATTAATTATGGCAAAATTAACTTGTCAAACATTTGAAAGACTTTCCAGAAATGCCTTAATTTATAAAAAGGCTTTCTTTTGATATGAAATGTCCCGTTCTTATTGATTAAAAACGTTCCATATTAATTGATTTCGTTGCGAGGTTTTGACCTCTATATGAGACGTTTTTCAAAGACTGCATTCATTTTAAAACAAACCATAACCTTTATTTCATCAATAAAGGTTTAAAAAGCTTTACGTAGATTATCAAATAATGATAATCTAAAATATCCTGTTTACACACGACCATTACATAATGGTTTACAATACAAATATGTTACAACAAAATAAGTTTCTTGAATGCAGTTTTTACACAATATCATACAAGCATGGACTCCAAATCTCGTCCTTATTTAAGTATGCGACAGCGGAGGCTCTTAATAATTACCTGAGAATAAACATGCTTAAAACGTCAACAAAAATGTTGGTGAGTTATAGGTTTAACCTATATATATCAAATCATAATAATAGACCACAATATTTCATATTTCAATACACATCCCATACATAGAGATAAAAATCATTCATATGGTGAACACCTGGTAACCGACATTAACAAGATGCATATATAAGAATATCCCCATCATTCCGGGACACCCTTCGGATATGATATAAATTTCGAAGTACTAAAGCATCCGGTACTTTGGATGGGGTTTGTTAAGCCCAATAGATCTATCTTTAGGATTCGCGTCAATTAGGGTGTCTGTTCCCTAATTCTTAGATTACCAGACTTAATAAAAAGGGGCATATTCGATTTCGATAATTCAACCATAGAATGTAGTTTCACGTACTTGTGTCTATTTTGTAAATCATTTATAAAACCTGCATGTATGCTCATCCCAAAAATATTAGATTTTAAAAGTGGGACTATAACTCACTTTCACAGATTTTTACTTCGTCGGAAAGTAAGACTTAGCCACTGGTTGATTCACGAACCTATAACAATATATACATATATATCAAAGTATGTTCAAAATATATTTACAACACTTTTAATATATTTTGATGTTTTAAGTTTATTAAGTCAGCTGTCCTCGTTAGTAACCTACAACTAGTTGTCCACAGTTAGATGTACAGAAATAAATCGATAAATATTATCTTGAATCAATCCACGACCCAGTGTATACGTATCTCAGTATTGATCACAACTCAAACTATATATATTTTGGAATCAACCTCAACCCTGTATAGCTAACTCCAACATTCACATATAGAGTGTCTATGGTTGTTCCGAAATATATATAGATGTGTCGACATGATAGGTCGAAACATTGTATACGTGTCTATGGTATCTCAAGATTACATAATTGTCATAACCCGTCCTTAACCATAAGAACGAGTTAGATAACGTATGATTTCATTGCGAGGTATTGACCTCTATATGCGACATTTTTAAAAGAACAACTGCATTTATTTTACATTACAAACCATAACTCTTATATTAATACAAGCTTTAGACAATATAAAGATGATTATCGTTTAGCGATAATCTTAGACTTACAAACTTTACATGTGATGATAACAATACGATTTCTAGCATATTTTACATTACAATTCCTCGGATATGCAGTTTTATTTTTGACACAAATATGCATACTCAAGATCTTGCTTAAATTCAACATGTTGCAGCGGAAGCTTCTAATTATCACCTGAGAATAGACATGCTTAAAACGTCAATATAAAGTTGGTGAGATATAGGTTTAATGCCGGCAGCGATATAAATATAGACCACAAGTTTTCATATATAAACATTTTAATAAAAATATTCTAAGTGGTTGAGCACTTGGTAACCATACTTAACATTTAATCACGTCGCATATTCCCTTTATTATGAAATCTTACTACACCGTACCAAGTGTAGTCACAAAACGAAGTACTGTGCAACCGTTGAATACTGGTCGTCCAGTCCGGTTGGGGTTGTCAGGCCCGATAGATCTATCAACAGGATTCGCGTTTACAATACCGCTGTAAATAACAGTTACCAAGCTACAGGGAAGTATGCCAGTGGTACAACTCAACGTAGAATATATTTTTCAGTTACTTGTGTCCATAACGTAAAACATAAAATACATGTATTCTCATCCCGAAATACTTAGAGTTTTAAAAGTGGGACTATATACTCACTTTCGTCTTGAAGATATGTAATTTTGACTTGGTCTCCGATTGATATCACGAACCTATCCATATATAGTTTATCAATATATTTCTATTTTAAACAATCGTCACATATATATACTTTTTATACTTTTAATAGTTTTAATAATTTCTTAGTCCGTAGTTAGCAGTCCGATGTTAGTAATTCAATTTTAATGGTTCATTTTTAGGTGTTTAATAAACCCCCAATGAAATAAATAAAAACCCCCATCGTATATGTATGGGTCGAGATTAATCTTGACCCACGGTACCGGTGTTGTCAAATGACGTGTTGCGTACATAAAGTACCGGTGTTGTCAAATGACGTGTTGCGTACAATCATGGGATCTTATGATTAATCTTCTCGTATTGTTTACGGGTGATCCTGAACCATATAAAATTAAATTATGAGTACATATATATAAAATATCATGTTATTTTAAAAAGATGTGATTTATTTAATTTTCTCCAATTATTTTCGTAGCTAAACTAGTCTTAGATATCCGATCTCGTTTTGGTCATAGTTTCTTCGTTACAACTCCGTTTTCGTTGATTCAACTTGCCACTTCCTTGGATCGAGTCCCTCTTTAAGACTATGAACTGTAAATACCTTAGTTTGTATTCAAAATCACAGGTCATAGGTCAAACTTTAGTGAAACTTATGAAGTTGATCATTTTCCATCATGTAACCAACCTTAAATGATTATTTTTCTAAAAATACTTATACTTTGAGTAAAATCATGAAATTTTTATGTGTTAACATATTCATAGTAAATATCAATTTTCCAGAAAATAAGTCTCCAATTCAAAGTTCAAAATAGTTTTTAATTATCCAACCCAAAACAGCCCCCGGTTGCACTCCGACGTCGTAAATTCAGTTTTTAAGGTGTTCTTTGAAAAACCAGGTTATACCTTGTTAAATTAGCATATATTTAAGTTATATTACAGGTCTTGAAGTATTTTAAAAGTTAAGTTAGAAGGATCTATTTAGTTTGCAAACAAGTTTGAAAACATTCAAACTATGTTCTTGTTGTTAAAATTTTATACCATAAAATAAGATAGCTATATATATATGAATCGAATAAGGTTATGAACATAGTTACTACCTCAAGTTACTTGGACAAGATTGCTGTAAAAGAGGAGTAAGAACCTAGAACCAAAAGGTTGATGGAATTGGATGAAAGATTGGAAGCAACTTAGGACATAAACTTGAAATGAAAGTAGTATTTTGTAGTGTTTTTGTTTGATCTTGATATGGTGGTTATTAAGGTGATTCTTGAGAGGATTTTTGCTGGATTTCTTAGGGATGCATGAGGCTTGTAAGTGTGTGTTCCTAGCTAGAGAAATGATGTAGTAAAGATTGAAAAATGGATGGGGTATATAAGGTGAAAATTTCGTGAATGGGGGGGACAAAACAAGATTTTTATGTTGTAATCTTGTGAAATTTTCCATGCTAGCATCCAATCAAGGTTACCTCTCTTGGAGGGCAGTAATATGGCTGATTTAGATGTTGATTTGATGTGTATATACCAATAGTAAATACGTATAGAAGCTGGGTATGATACGAGTACATGTACTCTAGATATACGTATAGAAATTTTGTGAAAAATGGAATGAGAATTCAAATATAGCTATCTTTTGTGAATACACTTATATTGTTTTATGTGTTTAAGTCCTTAAAAAGTGGTTAAATACATTACTTATACGATATATGTATAAACATTATAGATTATAAGTATTTATGTCAATTAACGTTACGTATGGTTATCGTTTTGAAACTTAAGTTAGTAGTTTCAAAATATACTTATAACTTATTGTTATTAATACAAAATGAGATATTAAAACATCCTTAGATCATGTTAAATATGTATATATACATATATATACACAAACGTATAATTATCATATATTGTATAGTTCGTGATATCATTGGTCAAACTAGACGGTCAAACGTTGTGTAAAACTCATTTCAAAAACATAAGTCTCAACAATTTGGATTGCTTATCATGTTGGTAAGGTTTAATTTATGTAAATATTAATCTTATAAGTATAAATTGATCGAAAAAGTGCGGGTCATTACAGTACCTACCCGTTAAATAAATTTCGTCCCGAAATTTTAAAATTGTACCTATTTTGCGTCATCGAGAAACAAGTGTGGATACTTTTTTTTCATCTGATCCTCTCATTCCCACGTAAACTCGGGACCTCTTCGAGCACTCCAACGAACCTTAATGATCGGTATGTTGCTCTGCTTGAGCTGTTTAACTTCACGGTCCATGATTTCGATTGGTTCTTCGACGAATTGTAGTTTCTCGTCGACATGGATTTCTTCAAGAGGAATGGTGAGGTCTTCCTTTGCAAGACACTTCTTAAGGTTTGAGACGTGAAAAGTATTATGTACTCCGGCGAGTTGTTGCGGTAACTCGAGTCGATAAGCTACCGGTCCAATGCGTTCGATGATCTTGAACGGGCCTACATACCTTGGGTTTAGTTTACCCCTTTTTCCAAAACGTATTACACCTTTCCAAGGTGACACCTTTAACATAACCATGTCACCGATCTGAAACTCTAATGGTTTCCTTCGAACATCGGCGTAGCTCTTTTGGCGACTACGGGCTGTTTTCAATCTCTCCTTGATTTGTACTATCTTCTCAGTCGTTTCGTGTATGATCTCGGGACCAGTTAATTGTCGATCTCCTACTTCATTCCAACAAATAGGAGATCTACACTTCCTTCCGTACAATGCTTCGAATGGCGCAGCTTTAATGCTCGCATGATAACTATTATTATACGAGAATTCTGCTAATGGTAGATATTTATCCCATCCGTTTCCAAAATCGATCACACATGCCCTGAGCATGTCTTCAAGATTCTGAATTGTTCTTTCACTCTGCCCGTCAGTTTGCGGATGATATGCGGTACTCATATCCAAACGAGTTCCTAGGGTCTCCTGTAGTGATTGCCAGAACTTTGATGTAAATCTACTATCACGATCGGATATAATGGAAATAGGTATTCCATGCCTTGAAACTATTTCCTTTATATATAATCGTAATAATTTCTCCATTCTATCCGTTTCCTTTATAGGCAAGAAATGTGCAGATTTGGTAAGACGATCAACAATTACCCAAATGGTGTCGTATCCCCAGGCAGTCTTTGGTAACTTCGTGATGAAATCCATGGTAATACCATCCCATTTCCATTCTGGGATTTCTGGTTGTTGAAGTAACCCTGACGGCTTTTGGTGTTCTGCTTTGACCTTAGAACAAGTTAAACACTCCCCAACATATGTTGCAACGTCTGTCTTTAAATTAGGCCACCAATAACGTGTCTTAAGATCTTGGTACATCTTTCCAACTCCAGGATGTATCGAGTATCTTGTCTTATGTACCTCGTTCAATATCAACTTCCTTAATCCACCCAACTTCGGTACCCAAATACGATTTGCAAAATATCGAATTCCATCTTCCCGTATAACGAGTTGCTTCTCATACTTCTTCATTATTTCATTTCTTATGTTTTCTTTAGTAAGTGCTTCTCGTTGAACTTCTTTGATTTGTGAGTTGAGATTCATGCGAATTTTTATGTTCATCGCTCGTACTCGAATTGGTTCTCGTTCCTTTCTGCTTAGAGCGTCGGCCACCACGTTCGCTTTCCCGGGATGATAACGAATTTCACAATCATAGTCATTTATTAACTCAACCCACCTACGTTGCCTCATGTTCAGCTGTTTTTGATCGAAAATATGTTGAAGGCTTTTATGATCAGTAAACACAGTGCATTTAACCCCATACAAGTAGTGTCTCCATATCTTCAATGCAAACACGACTGCTCCCAGTTCTAGATCATGCGTCGTATAATTCCGCTCGTGAATCTTTAATTGTCGGGATGCGTATGCAATAACTTTCTTCCGTTGCATAAGAACGCAACCAAAACCTTGTCGCGAAGCGTCACAATATATTTCAAAATCATCGTTCCCTTCTGGTAACGATAAAATAGGCGCCGTAGTCAACTTCTTTTTCAGTAATTGAAATGCACTCTCCTGCTCAGAAGTCCATTCATATTTCTTCCCTTTTTGCGTTAACGCTGTCAACGGCTTAGCTATTCGGGAAAAATCTTGAATAAACCTTCTATAATAACCTGCTAAACCCAAAAATTGGCGTATCTGCATTGGTGTCTTAGGAGTCTCCCATTTTTCAATGGCTTCAATTTTTGCTGGATCAACCTGAATTCCTTTGCTACTAACAACGTGGCCAAGAAATTGCACTTCTTTCAACCAAAAAGCACATTTAGAAAATTTAGCATATAGCTGTTCTTTTCTTAACAACTCTAATATCAACCTTAAATGCTGCTCATGCTCTTGCTCACTCTTGGAATAGATAAGAATATCATCAATGAAAACGATAACAAACTTATCTAGATATGGACTACAAACTCGATTCATGAGGTCCATGAATACAGCTGGCGCATTCGTCAATCCAAACGGCATGACCAAAAATTCGTAATGACCGTAACGTGTCCGAAAAGCAGTTTTCGGTATATCTTCTTCTTTGACGCGTAATTGATGATAGCCCGATCTTAGGTCAATTTTCGAGTACACACATGATCCTTGGAGTTGATCAAATAAGTCGTCAATTCTCGGTAGTGGATACCGATTTTTGATAGTTAACTTATTTAGTTCACGATAATCTATACACATCCTAAAAGATCCATCTTTCTTCTTAACAAACAAAATTGGAGCTCCCCACGGTGAAGTGCTTGGTCGTATGAATCCACGGTCCAGTAATTCTTTTAACTGACTCTGAAGTTCTTTTAACTTGGACGGTGCAAGTCTATATGGAGCACGGGCAACCGGTGCAGCTCCTGGTACAAGATCTATTTGAAATTCTACAGATCTAAATGGAGGTAATCCCGGCAACTCTTCCGGAAATACTTCAGGAAAATCTCTTGCCACAGGCTCGTCATTGATGCACTTCTCTTTTTCTTTCTTTTCGACTTTATTAACATGTGCTAAGATAGCATAGCACCCTTTCTTCAAGCACTTATGAGCTTTCAAATAACTAATGAGTTTTAGCTTTGAGTTACCCTTCTCTCCATAAATCATTACTGGCGTTTTATCCTTACGAGGAATGCGAATTGCCTTCTTGCCGCACACAACTTCAGCTCCTATTTTGGACATCCAGTCCATGCCGATTATTACATCAAAACTTCCTAATTCTACGGGTATCAAATCAATCTTAAATGTTTCTCCGGCTAAATTTATTTTACAATCACGGCAAATTTTATCGGCTTTAATTAGTTTACCATTAGCTAACTCAATCATGTACTTAGCATCTAGAGGTAATGAAGAACAATTCAATTTAGCGTGAAAGTCTCTACACACGTAACTTCTATCAGCACCAGTATCAAATATAATAGATGCGGATAAGTTATTAATGGTAAACGTACCCGTAACAAGCTTCGGGTCTTCACATGCCTCTCTAGCATTAATAACAAATGCTCTCCCACGTGCAGGTCCGATATTCTTCTCTGGATTCGGGCACTGGCTCTTATAGTGACCTTGTTTTCCACACCCAAAACAAGTAATGGTAGCCAAAGCAGTTCTATTTGCATTGGTGGCAGGAGTCTTGGTACCATTTGTATTTGTAACGAGAGCCCTACAATCTTCAGCAAGATGACCCTTTCGATTACATTTGTTGCATACCACATTACAGTAACCAGAGTGATGTTTGTGGCATCGGTTGCATAAAGATTTTGTCCTTTATAACCAAAGCTTAAACCACTACCCGCACCTTGCGTGTTTTCTTGTTTCTTAAAAGATTGTTGTTGGTTACCTCAATCATAATTTCCATTCCACTTTCTTTTGTTACCTGATACCTTCACATCAGTATTGGATGCTTTCTTATCCATGATGACCTGATCCATTAGCTCGTTTGCCATGGTTATAGCTTCATGAATTGTCTTAGGTTTCGATGCTGTAATATTTGCCTTGACCTTTTTGGGCAAACCATCTTTGTACATTTCAATCTTCCGTTCTTCGGTTGGAACCAATTCAGGACATAGCAAAACTAATTCCATGAATCGCTGATTGTAGTTGGTGATTTCAGTACCAATAACCTTCAGACTTCGTAACTCATCTTCCAACTTCCTAACCTCGTTCCTTGGACAATATTCGTTGATTAACATTGTTTTGAATTCTTCCCACGGAGTATCATAAGCTACATCTCCTCCTACAGCCTTCACATAATTTTTCCACCACGTGAGTGCACTATCTTGTAAAGTGCACGATGCATACTTGGTCATGTCCTTTTCAACACAACCACTGATTTTAAACACAGTCTCCATCTTTTCTATCCACCGGGTTAAACTGATCGGTCCTTCCGTTCCACTGAATGATGAGGGCTTGCAAGCTTGAAAAGTCTTGTAGGTACATCCTACACGAGGATTTGGGTTAACTGCAGCAGCTCTTGCAGCTTCGACCCATAACATTCTGTCGTTCACTCGCTGGTTGATGAATTCCTCGACTTCTTGTTCCGTCATTCGATTCAATCGCGCCATTTCCTAATGAAAGAAAATAATTATTCACATGGAATATTATAGACGTAGTGTGTATTTATAGTACATTATAGCTTGTTAATAATATGAACCAGGTATTATTATAAAAGCCTTTTCTTCTTATTAGCATTTTATAATTATATCTAGGGTAGTACCTACCCGTTAATGTTCATACTTAATAGCTTAGTACCGAACCAATTACTACAATCTAAATAATACTTAACCATGGAAAATTATTGCATTTCATACTTCACTATTTTACATATGCTTATCTTACATCGAACATTAAGCAAACCACACTAATAATATTATACAAAACATTATATGATCCCATGGTTTAATACGGCAGCGCATCGTTTGGTCTATTTTCTAAGACGTTTAGGTTCAATGAATCGCCTAACGCTTATCCTAGCTGTCTGCCTATATTTTGGCTGTGGGACTGAAGAACTGGATGCCGGGATAGAACGAATAGGAATAGCGGGAATAGGGGTGGTAGTGTCTAGTGGAGTTGGTGCCACATCATCCTTACTAAACTCGGGATTTGAATTTTCTAATTCATTAGCCTTTCGTTTCTTTCCTAGTTCGAACTAGTCTTTCGTAATTTCCTGTATTTCTTCCTCGGGTTCACTTTCCTCCTCGGGTTCACTTTCCTCCTCGGGTTCACTTTCCGGGTTCCCTATAGTTGGTTCATCCGGAATTTGTGAGTCTTCCCCAAAGATATTATTTTCGTCATCGGATAGGTTAATGACTGAAACGCCATCTGAAGATTCTGATTCGGAGTCGCTGAATGTGATAATAAGTTTCGAGCCCGACATCTATCACATAACAACTAACCCATTAGTACTACATAATATTTACATATAAATTTTAACCAACAATGATAAGCAATGGTTGTTAAATCAGACCCGGTCAAAGTCCAGACTTACTAATGTATCCTAACGACTTATCAGTTAGATACACTAATGCAAACCTGGTTCGCTAAGACCACCGCTCTGATACCACATGTCATAACCCGTCCTTAACCATAAGAACGAGTTAGATAACGTATGATTTCATTGCGAGGTATTGACCTCTATATGCGACATTTTTAAAAGAACAACTGCATTTATTTTACATTACAAACCATAACTCTTATATTAATACAAGCTTTAGACAATATAAAGATGATTATCGTTTAGCGATAATCTTAGACTTACAAACTTTACATGTGATGATAACAATACGATTTCTAGCATATTTTACATTACAATTCCTCGGATATGCAGTTTTATTTTTGACACAAATATGCATACTCAAGATCTTGCTTAAATTCAACATGTTGCAGCGGAAGCTTCTAATTATCACCTGAGAATAGACATGCTTAAAACGTCAACATAAAGTTGGTGAGATATAGGTTTAATGCCGGCAGCGATATAAATATAGACCACAAGATTTCATATATAAACATTTTAATAAAAATATTCTAAGTGGTTGAGCACTTGGTAACCATACTTAACATTTAATCACGTCGCATATTCCCTTTATTATGAAATCTTACTACACCGTACCAAGTGTAGTCACAAAACGAAGTACTGTGCAACCGTTGAATACTGGTCGTCCAGTCCGGTTGGGGTTGTCAGGCCCGATAGATCTATCAACAGGATTCGCGTTTACAATACCGCTGTAAATAACAGTTACCAAGCTACAGGGAAGTATGCCAGTGGTACAACTCAACGTAGAATATATTTTTCAGTTACTTGTGTCCATAACGTAAAACATAAAATACATGTATTCTCATCCCGAAATACTTAGAGTTTTAAAAGTGGGACTATATACTCACTTTCGTCTTGAAGATATGTAATTTTGACTTGGTCTCCGATTGATATCACGAACCTATCCATATATAGTTTATCAATATATTTCTATTTTAAACAATCGTCACATATATATACTTTTTATACTTTTAATAGTTTTAATAATTTCTTAGTCCGTAGTTAGCAGTCCGATGTTAGTAATTCAATTTTAATGGTTCATTTTTAGGTGTTTAATAAACCCCCAATGAAATAAATAAAAACCCCCATCGTATATGTATGGGTCGAGATTAATCTTGACCCACGGTACCGGTGTTGTCAAATGACGTGTTGCGTACATAAAGTACCGGTGTTGTCAAATGACGTGTTGCGTACAATCATGGGATCTTATGATTAATCTTCTCGTATTGTTTACGGGTGATCCTGAACCATATAAAATTAAATTATGAGTACATATATATAAAATATCATGTTATTTTAAAAAGATGTGATTTATTTAATTTTCTCCAATTATTTTCGTAGCTAAACTAGTCTTAGATATCCGATCTCGTTTTGGTCATAGTTTCTTCGTTACAACTCCGTTTTCGTTGATTCAACTTGCCACTTCCTTGGATCGAGTCCCTCTTTAAGACTATGAACTGTAAATACCTTAGTTTGTATTCGAAATCACAGGTCATAGGTCAAACTTTAGTGAAACTTATGAAGTTGATCATTTTCCATCATGTAACCAACCTTAAATGATTATTTTTCTAAAAATACTTATACTTTGAGTTAAATCATGAAATTTTTATGTGTTACATATTCATAGTAAATATCAATTTTCCAGAAAATAAGTCTCCAATTCAAAGTTCAAAATAGTTTTTAATTATCCAACCCAAAACAGCCCCCGGTTGCACTCCGACGTCGTAAATTCAGTTTTTAAGGTGTTCTTTGAAAAACCAGGTTATACCTTGTTAAATTAGCATATATTTAAGTTATATTACAGGTCTTGAAGTATTTTAAAAGTTAAGTTAGAAGGATCTATTTAGTTTGCAAACAAGTTTGAAAACATTCAAACTATGTTCTTGTTGTTAAAATTTTATACCATAAAATAAGATAGCTATATATATATGAATCGAATAAGGTTATGAACATAGTTACTACCTCAAGTTACTTGGACAAGATTGCTGTAAAAGAGGAGTAAGAACCTAGAACCAAAAGGGTGATGGAATTGGATGAAAGATTGGAAGCAACTTAGGACATAAACTTGAAATGAAAGTAGTATTTTGTAGTGTTTTTGTTTGATCTTGATATGGTGGTTATTAAGGTGATTCTTGAGAGGATTTTTGCTGGATTTCTTAGGGATGCATGAGGCTTGTAAGTGTGTGTTCCTAGCTAGAGAAATGATGTAGTAAAAATTGAAAAATGGATGGGGTATATAAGGTGAAAATTTCGTGAATGGGGGGGACAAAACAAGATTTTTATGTTGTAATCTTGTGAAATTTTCCATGCTAGCATCCAATCAAGGTTACCTCTCTTGGAGGGCAGTAATATGGCTGATTTAGATGTTAATTTGATGTGTATATACCAATAGTAAATACGTATAGAAGCTGGGTATGATACGAGTACATGTACTCTAGATATACGTATAGAAATTTTGTGAAAAATGGAATGAGAATTCAAATATAGCTATCTTTTGTGAATACACTTATATTGTTTTATGTGTTTAAGTCCTTAAAAAGTGGTTAAATACATTACTTATACGATATATGTATAAACATTATAGATTATAAGTATTTATGTCAATTAACGTTACGTATGGTTATCGTTTTGAAACTTAAGTTAGTAGTTTCAAAATATACTTATAACTTATTGTTATTAATACAAAATGAGATATTAAAACATCCTTAGATCATGTTAAATATGTATATATACATATATATATACACAAACGTATAATTATCATATATTGTATAGTTCGTGATATCATTGGTCAAACTAGACGGTCAAACGTTGTGTAAAACTCATTTCAAAAACATAAGTCTCAACAATTTGGATTGCTTATCATGTTGGTAAGGTCTAATTTATGTAAATATTAATCTTATAAGTATAAATTGATCGAAAAAGTGCGGGTCATTACAATAATATACAATACAAGTTGATTAAGTTATGGTTGGAATAGATTTGTTACCAATTTTCACGTAGCTAAAATGAGAAAAATTATCCAATCTTGTTTTACCCATAACTTCTTCATTTTAAATCCGTTTTGAGTGAATCAAATTGCTATGGTTTCATATTGAACCCTATTTTATGAATCTAAACAGAAAAAGTATAGGTTTATAGTCAGAAAAATAATTTACAAGTCGTTTTTGTAAAGGTAGTCATTTCAGTCGAAAGAACGACGTCTAGATGACCATTTTAGAAAACATACTTCCACTTTGAGTTTAACCATAATTTTTGGATATAGTTTCATGTTCATAATAAAAATCATTTTCTCAGAATAACAACTTTTAAATCAAAGTTTATCATAGTTTTTAATTAACTAACCCAAAACAGCCCGCGGTGTTACTACGACGGCGTAAATCTGGTTTTACGGTGTTTTTCGTGTTTCCAGGTTTTAAATCATTAAGTTAGCATATCATATAGATATAGAACATGTGTTTAGTTTATTTTAAAAGTCAAGTTAGAAGGATTAACTTTTGTTTGCGAACAAGTTTAGAATTAACTAAACTATGTTCTAGTGATTACAAGTTTAAACCTTCGAATAAGATAGCTTTATATGTATGAATCGAATGATGTTATGAACATAATTACTACCTTAAGTTCCTTGGATAAACCTACTGGAAAATAGAAAAATGGATCTAGCTTCAATGGATCCTTGGATGGCTCGAAGTTCTTGAAGCAGAATCATGACACGAAAACAAGTTCAAGTAAGATCATCACTTAAAATAAGATTGTTATAGTTATAGAAATTGAACCAAAGTTTGAATATGATTATTACCTTGTATTAGAATGATAACCTACTATAAGAAACAAAGATTTCTTGAGGTTGGATGATCACCCTACAAGATTGGAAGTGAGCTAGCAAACTTGAAAGTATTCTTGATTTTATGAAACTAGAACTTTTGGAATTTATGAAGAACACTTAGAACTTGAAGATAGAACTTGAGAGAGATCAATTAGATGAAGAAAATTGAATAATGAAAGTGTTTGTAGGTGTTTTTGGTCGTTGGTGTATGGATTAGATATAAAGGATATGTTATTTTGTTTTCATGTAAATAAGTCATGAATGATTACTCATATTTTTTTAATTTTATGAGATATTTCATGCTAGTTGCCAAATGATGGTTCCCACATGTGTTAGGTGACTCACATGGGCTGCTAAGAGCTGATCATTAGAGTGTATATACCAATAGTACATACATCTAAAAGCTGTGTATTGTACGAGTACGGATACGGGTGCATACGAGTAGAATTGTTGATGAAACTGAACGAGGATGTAATTGTAAGCATTTTTGTTAAGTAGAAGTATTTTGATAAGTGTCTTGAAGTCTTTCAAAAGTGTATGAATACATATTAAAACACTACATGTATATACATTTTAACTGAGTCGTTAAGTCATCGTTAGTAATTACATGTAAATGTTGTTTTGAAACCTTTAGGTTAACGATCTTGTTAAATGTTGTTAACCCAATGTTTATAATATCAAAAGAGATTTTAAATTATTATATTATCATGATATTATGATGTATGAATATCTCTTAATATGATATATATACATTAAATGTCGTTACAACGATAATCGTTACATATATGTCTCGTTTCAAAATCATTAAGTTAGTAGTCTTGTTTTTACATATGTAGTTCATTGTTAATATAATTAATGATATGTTTACTTATCATAATATCATGTTAACTATATATATAACCATATATATGTCATCATATAGTTTTTACAAGTTTTAACGTTCGTGAATCACCGGTCAACTTGGGTGGTCAATTGTCTATATGAAACCTATTTCAATTAATCAAGTCTTAACAAGTTTGATTGCTTAACATGTTGGAAACATTTAATCATGTAAATATCAATCTCAATTAATATATATAAACATGGAAAAGTTCGGGTCACTACATGATAGGTGGGGGATATCACATTAGGGAGACCGTAAGTTACGCCGTATTTTCTTTAAAGCATTAAATGCGGGGAACCCAAATGCAATTTTACGCTACGGGTTAAGAACCTATTTTGACTCAACATATCTAAACATAGGATTTCATGAATTAGAAAGAGCTTCTAACATGCAACATAAAGAAGCATGTTATGCTTACGGGTTAGTGATGTTCGCTTCTTACCAAAGTGAGAAAAAGAACACCGGATTGCAACTTTTAAATAAAACCTTTTACAAGTGACGGATTCAGTAGTTGGGGTGAGAAACAAGTTTTTAGATTATTACGGGGCTGTTGGACATTACGAAACCCTCGTCCTTTTGACGACATTACAACATGCTGCCTAGCTAATGGTCATAACGGTTATTTTTCACAAGACCAAGGATGGGAAGTCGTCTTAGTAAAACCAGAATGCATGACTTGTTTATGGACTTATGAACTACGTGTCTTTATTTTCTTTGCTGAACAACTTGTGTATTAATTAGGTTTATCTTCAAAAACTGTCCTGTATCAAAGTGTACTATATTTCATGTTATATGTAATATAGCAAAGTTGTAAGTTTGAAGAATATTTGTATGTGATATATTATTATAATCAGTTTTTCATATGGAATTGTAGTAGTTGAATTGTATATTAGCTACTAAGTATGAACTTAACGGGTAGGTAGTACCCGAATTTAAACTTATAAAACGCTAATATGAAGAAAAAGCTTTTATAAATGAGTTCATATTATGCTATGAAATACTATTGATTACTCTTAATATTCTGTATGATTAACTCGATTCAGTTGGCTATTTTGAAGGAAATGGCACCGACTACTCGACACACCATGAATATGAGCGAAGAGGAATTTCGTACCTTTCTTGCTGCAAACATAGCCGCAGTACAGGCTGCGCTACATACCAACAATAACTCTGAATCTAGCAATGCAACTAACGGCACAAGAAATCGTGTAGGATGCTCCTACAAAGAATTCACTGCCTGCAACCTTTGGAATTTGATGGAACCGAAGGACCAATTGGATTGAAACGGTGGACCGAGAAAGTCGAATCGGTGTTTGTCATAAGTAAGTGTACTGAAGAGGACAAAGTTAAGTATGCTACGCATACCTTCATAGGTACTGCGTTAACGTGGTGGAACACCTATCTTGAACATGTAGGACAAAATGCTGCTTACGCACTACCGTGGTCGGCATTCAAGCAATTGATGAACGAGCAGTACCGTCCTAGAAATGAAGTCAATAAACTCAAGGCAGAACTTAGAGAGTTACGAACACAAGGGTTCAACGTTACCACATATGAACGACGATTCACAGAGTTGTGCCTATTGTGTCCGGGAGAATTTGAAGATGAAGAAGAGAAGATTGACGCATTTGTAAAAGGGTTACCAGTAAGGATTCAAGAAGATGTGAGTTCACACGATCCCGCTTCTATACAGAAGGCAAGTCGAATGGCTCATAAACTCATAAATCAGATTGAGGGAAGAATTAAATAGCAGGCGGCCGAAGAAGCCAACACGAAACAACTCAAGAGGAAGTGGGAGGAAAACGGTGACAAGAGTCACCAGTACAACAACAACAATTACAACCACAATCGCAACAACTATCCCAACAACCGCAATAACAATCGCAACAATAACCGCAATCCTAACAATAACTACAACAAACATCCCAACAACAACAACAACAACTACAACAACCGTTTCAACAATAATAACAACCCCAACAATAACCTCAATAACAACAACGGCAACAAAAACCAAAAACAGCCATGTCATAGGTGTGAAGAAAATCATCAGGGGTTTTGCACTACATTTTGCAACAGGTGTAAAAGAAATGGTCATAGCGCGACAAAGTGTGAGGTCTACGGACCAAATTTTAACAGAACTAAAGGAACAAATAATGTCGGAACAAGTAATGCCGAAACGAATAGTGTCGGAGCAAAGAATACCAACGTTGTTTGTTATAAATGTGGAAAACCGGGCCACATTATTATAAATTGCCCGAATCAGGGGAATACTAATGGGCAGGGTCGTGGAAGAGTTTTCAATATTAATGCGGCAGAAGCACAGGAAGACCCGGAGCTTGTTACGGGTACGTTTCTTATTGACGACAAATTTGCTTATGTTTTATTTGATTCGGGTGCAGATAGAAGCTATATGAGTAGAGAATTTTGTGCTAAATTAAGTTGCCCATTGATGCCTTTGGATAATAAATTTTTACTCGAATTATCAAATGGTAAATTAATTTCAGCAGATAATATATGTCGGGATAGAGAAATTAAACTGGGTGATGAAACGTTTAAGATTGATTTAATACCAGTCGAGTTAGGGAGTTTTGATGTAATAATTGGCATGGACTGGTTGAAGAAGGTAAGAGAAGAGGTCATTTGTTACAAAAATGCGATTCGCATTATGCGTGAAAAAGGAAAACCTTTAATGGTGTACGGAGAAAAGAATAACGCGAAATTAAATCTTATTAGTAGTTTGAAGGCGCAAAAACTAATAAGAAAAGGTTGTTACTTCATTCTAGCACACATCGAAGAAGTTAAACCTGAAGAAAAGAACATCAGTGATGTTCCCGTCGCAAACGAATTTCCCGATGTATTTTCGAAAGAATTACCGGTATTACCCCCACATCGATCCGTTGAATTTCAAATAGACCTTGTACCAGGAGCTGCACCAATAGCTCGTGCTCCATACAGACTCACACCCATCGAAAATAAAAAATTATAAAGTCAGTTACAGGAACTTTTGGAGCGTGGTTTCATTCGACCAAGCACATCACCATGGGGAGCTCCTGTTTTGTTTGTCAAGAAGAAAGATGGTACATTCAGGTTGTGTATCGACTATCGAGAGTTGAACAAACTTACCATCAAGAACCGCTACCCACTACCGAGAATCGACGACTTATTTGATCAACTACAAGGCTCGTCTGTTTATTCGAAGATCGATTTACGTTCCGGATATCATCAAATGCGGGTGAAGGAGGATGATATTCCAAAGACTGCTTTTAGGACGCGTTACGGTCATTACGAGTTTATGGTTATGCCGTTTGGATTGACTAACGCACCAGCTGTGTTCATGGACCTCATGAACCAAGTGTGTGGGCCATATCTTGACAATTTTGTCATTGTTTTCATCGATGACATACTTATTTACTCGAAGAATGATTAAGAGCACGAAAAACATTTGAGAAAAGTGCTAGAGTTGCTGAGAAAATAAAAACTGTACGCTAAGTTTTCAAAGTGTGCATTTTGGTTGGAAGAAGTTCAATTCCTCGGTCATATAGTGAACAAAGAAGGTATTCAGGTGGATCCAGCAAAGATTGAAATCGTTGAAAAGTGGGAAACCCCAAAAACTCCGAAATACATACGCCAATTTTTAGGGCTAGCTAGTTATTACAGGAGATTCATCCAAGATTTTTCTAAAATAGCAAAACCCTTGACTGCATTAACGCATAAAGGGAGGAAATTTGAATGGAAGGATGAACAAGAAAAAGCGTTTCAATTGTTGAAGAAAAAGTTAACTACGGCACCTATATTGTCATTACCTGAAGGGAATGATGATTTTGTGATATATTGTGACACCTCGAAGTAAGGTCTCAGTTGTGTATTAATGCAACAAACGAAAGTAATTGCTTATGTGTCTAAACAATTGAAGATTCACGAGCAGAGTTATACGACGCATGATTTGGAATTAGGCGCGGTTGTTTTTGCATTAAAGACTTGGAGGCACTACTTATATGGGGTCAAAAGTATTATATATACCGACCACAAAAGTCTTCAACACATATTTAATCAGAAACAACTGAACATGTGTAACGACCTGACCAAATCGTCATTGACGGCGCCGCTACTTAGGTCCCGTTGCGTGGTCATAGTCTCTATATGAGACGCGTTTGACCAAAATTATGTCGCATTCATTTGAAACGTGCATGACTTGCAAAGTTTAGTTCACCAAACGGATCGACAACAAGTTTAAGTTTACAAAAGTAGTAAAGTACAAATGAAATATCTTGCGACATAATTAGTTTAAAATCACAGTTGCTATAAATAGCGTAAGTATGTAAACAATATGTTTGAATCCAAAGATGCTATCACTAGCGTATGCATGTATGTATGCTTGACTCCAAGCAAGTATGAATGTACGCGGAAGCATGTATCAAATAGCCATGTATGAACCTGAGAAACATATAGAAAACTGTCAACGAAAAACGTTGGTGAAATCATAGGTGTATTAGTAAATGTTATATTTTGAACCACAAGATTTAGTATTTCCATAAATTGATCATCCAAAAGTTGCATTCCAAAAGTTGGTTCGCGAGCACCCAATTATCAAGACTTAACGTTTCCTCCCATTGTATACCCCATCACTTAGTGCTAGAACAAACACTGATTCTCGAAAATATATTTCATCCGTAGACGGTAGCGAACCGTCCGAATGAGGGTTTGTCAAACCCGTATGGCCACACAATATAAGTTCTCGCTTACACCCTGCAAGTGTAACTAATGATAATCGAATTGAGGATTTTTGTTCTAACTCGCTGTGGAATGTTTGTTTCCTTGTACTTGTGTTCAAAGTATAAAAGTATGTATTATAAAACTGTATATGTTTCTCATCCCATAATTTAAAAGTATAAAAGTTGTTGAAAGATGGGACTATGATCTCACCTCGAGTGCACGAGTATAAAGGTACTTCAACAAGTAAACGTGTGCATGAAAGTTGCTTAGCCTTGACCTAAACAAGTAAGTTGTATCAATTAACCGGTTACGACACAAGGTCGGGTGAAATGTGTTCAATTAGTCCTATGGCTCGTTAAGACTCGAAAAGTATAGCATGTGAATCACGTTGTCAAGTTTCATGCGAGAATGAAGTATAAAAACATGTTAGAACGATTGCATAAACGTTTGGTTAAGTTTGGCTAAAAGTCAAACTTGGTCAGAGTCAAAGTCAACGATGTCGGGTCGGGTATCCGACAATTTTTCTAAGTTATATAATCATATATGAGCATGTTGGCCAAGTTTCATGTTAATCGGAGGTCCGTAGCATATCAAACATTTTACGTCAAATGACCAAGCAAAACAGCCAGTTTTAGTACAATGGGACGGCGTCCCAAATGGCTAGACGGCGTCCCACATTGAAGGGTGGGACGGCGTCCTGATAACCTAGACGGCGTCTAGGTTCAAAAGGTGGGACGGCGTCCTGATAACCTAGACGGCGTCTAGGTTCAAAAGGTGGGACGGCGTCTAGGAGGTTGGGACGGCGTCCCAAGAGGCTTACAGGTCCTGTTTGCAGAAAACACAAAGCACGAGCCAAACTTCAATCAATCTTAGTTTATGATCCGCAAACAATCAAGACATGTATTTTATATCACCGGAAAGCTCTTTCGACAAGGAACACAACTAGATACATTTCCTAAATCAAATTTATCATTTTAGACAACAAAAATCTCGTCGAAAGTTCGTTAAACGTTCCAAAACAAGGTTTCAAGTTCATCAATTGCAATTCAAGTTTCGGGAATCCGATTTATACATATGATATGCCGTTTTGAAGGTAATGAAACATGTAATACAACTAAACACTTATCAATAACATTAATAAGCATTCAACGCATCAAAAGTTCGTTTTAAGAGTTGTCAAACCCTAACCAAACCTCAAAATCACTAATCATGTTAATGTAAGGTTTTCATGTCAATCAACACACCAAAACGAAGCTATTGAAGTAACTAACACTTTGAACACACAAACATTAACATCTAAACACATTTCATCATCCAAAATCAAAGATTAAGCATACACTTTTCATTTTCAAGCTAGTTACACCAAAACATCAAGATCGAGCATACAAATCATATAATCATGCTAGACACGAGCCATAGACACTAACTAACAACATTTCAAGTCAAAAACACGAATTTAAAGAAATTTAGTGTTTTAGAAATGTTACCCAAAATGGATGAAATTGGTACCAAATCGAAGAGGATGATGAGAGGATCACGAATATGTAATTTGTTTTGAAGTTTGCTTCCCGATCCGAATTTAGATGATGAATTATGTTTGTGTTCTTGAGAGAAAAAGAAAGAAAGAGAGAGATGGAGGGATTGAATGGTGGTGATTGGGGTGGACTAGTTGACCTAGTCAACTAGTTTGCCCCGTGTCAATTTTAGTCCCTCGAGTTTAGAAGCGGGTGCGGGATTTAACCAAACGAATATTTAAAAAAAAAAAACGCTCGAGTAGACGAGTGATGTTATAATTAAATAACGGGAATATTATAAACGTTAGTCAACGGAAATTGGGAATTTAAATAGCGAAAGATATTATTTAAAAAAAAAGACGGTGTTAAAAATAAATTTAACGGAAAAACGCGGGATGTTACATTATCCACACCTCAAAAGAAATTTCGTCCCGAAATTTAGTTGGAAGTAGTAGTTGTTGAATCTTACTCGAGATCTTGCGTTGTAAATTCTACGAATAAGTGAAGGTACGTCCTTGAGTATTTCCACGAATTTTGACGGTCGGGATCATATGTTGTTTTAAGGTTTGGCTTCCATGATTCATGGTTTCAATCGGTCCTCCTAGGAAGTGAGGTTTATCGTCGATAGTGAGTTCATCAAAGGAGATAACAAGTTCTCGTTTCGCAAAACACGTCTTTGAGTTGATACATCGAATGTAGGATAAACGAAGACTCAAAATGGGTCGGAAAATCTAAACGGTTAGCAACGGGTCCAAAACTCCCCAAGATTTCAAAAGGATTAAAATATCACGAATTTAGCTTCCTACGTTTTCCGAAACGGATTTCACCTTCCCAAGGTGCGACTCTTAACGTAACGCGGTTTCCCACGTGGAATTTGAAACGTTTACGTCTAACATCGGCGTAGCTCTTGGTGATTACGAGTCGCGTAGGGTTTTGCCTGAATATGAATAAATTTTCTCAGTTGTTCATGAATAACCTCGGCCCCGGTGAATTGATCATCGTTTACTTGGTTCGACAAAGGAGAATGACGTTTCCGGTCACATGTGGTTTCAAAAGGAGTGACGTTAAAACTCGAATGAAAATCATTGTAGTACGAGGATTCGGTTAAAGGAAAATACTTTTTTTTTTTTTTTTTTTTTTCAAGTAAATTTGAAGTTGGTAATACAAACTTGTATTATGGTTTCCAAGGTTTAAATCGCATGTTTGTTTGGTCCGTCGGGTTGTGGATGGTACGCGGTACTCATGTCTAAACGCGGTCCCGAGGCTTTTTGTAAGGTACTCCAAAATCTAGAAGTGAAACGAGGATCTCGATCCGAAACGGGGTACATTTCCCTAAGGCATAGTGAACAAGTTTGCTAGGAATTGAAAACGTTAGCTAGGACAAGTTTCTCAAGAAATTCGCGTCGCGGAAGATTTATCGGTTTCCAAAAACGTTCGTCGGGGCAAGTTCTTATCGGGTTTTGAAAACGATTGTTAGGACTATCCACCCTCGCGGCGAATATTTGTACGACGTGAAGAGTCGCTCTCCATTGCGAATTTAGAATAAGGACCTCCTGAACCGGAAGTACGAGGGTGATGCAAGAGAAGTTTCCGCCCCGATGTGAGCATAACGAGTAAATTGTAGTTAGTCAATAAGACTGCGCGAGAACGAGCTAGTATACCCGTGTGACATACGGTTGAAGTCGAATGGAATCGGTAATTCATTCGGAAGCATAAATATAATTTGACAATAATTGAAGGTGTGTCCCCGGTATGGTTGTTATAAATATTCTCGGAGTTTTCGGATGTCCAACCATGAAAAGATGAAGTCATGTACATGGCACATGGTGGTGTTTAGGTTGATCGAGTCTAACCACCATCACGTGTCACTAGAACTTTGGTATGTCTTACCGTAATATAACCACGTTGATCGAGTGTCGTTATATTACGCTAACTCATACCTCCATTCCCACATCACTCTATAGATTCAAGTTCGTGTCATCGCGAAAATCTAAAATGAGCAAAATGTAACGACGTCTCAAACGTGACTTGTATTAAATCGAAATAGTTTCTACAACTCTAAAGAAGCGTTTCCCCGCGGGAAGGGTATAAACGATTCAAACAATAATGTATTTAGGTATGAAAAGAGTAACAAGTCATGATAACAAGTACTACGCAACCGTAGCGATAAATGGTGATGACGATACTCATCTAGAGTAGTGACAGTGACTTTACAATATTCATGGATAGTAAGATGAGACGGGGGAAATAACAACCAAGGAGTCAGAGTTCCCGAACTAAAGTGGCAGGATACGAGTTCGTATAATGAAGGTTGGGTACCATTAAAAAGTTTGCCTAAGAATGATTCAAGTATAATGCACAAGTAGTCAAGTAAGTGCTATCTGTAGCAAATGTATGTCAGAATGCAATGGCTAACTATCCGGTTGTAGTCTAGACTCACTAATGCGTCCTAACGACTCTGTTAGACACACTAATGCATCCTAGTTCTCTACAACCAACGCTCTGATACCATCTGTAACGACCCGACCAAATCGTCATTGACGGCGCCGCTACTTAGGTCCCGTTGCGTGGTCATAGTCTCTATATGAGACGCGTTTGACCAAAATTATGTCGCATTCATTTGAAACGTGCATGACTTGCAAAGTTTAGTTCACCAAACGGATCGACAACAAGTTTAAGTTTACAAAAGTAGTAAAGTACAAATGAAATATCTTGCGACATAATTAGTTTAAAATCACAGTTGCTATAAATAGCGTAAGTATGTAAACAATATGTTTGAATCCAAAGATGCTATCACTAGCGTATGCATGTATGTATGCTTGACTCCAAGCAAGTATGAATGTACGCGGAAGCATGTATCAAATAGCCATGTATGAACCTGAGAAACATATAGAAAACTGTCAACGAAAAACGTTGGTGAAATCATAGGTGTATTAGTAAATGTTATATTTTGAACCACAAGATTTAGTATTTCCATAAATTGATCATCCAAAAGTTGCATTCCAAAAGTTGGTTCGCGAGCACCCAATTATCAAGACTTAACGTTTCCTCCCATTGTATACCCCATCACTTAGTGCTAGAACAAACACTGATTCTCGAAAATATATTTCATCCGTAGACGGTAGCGAACCGTCCGAATGAGGGTTTGTCAAACCCGTATGGCCACACAATATAAGTTCTCGCTTACACCCTGCAAGTGTAACTAATGATAATCGAATTGAGGATTTTTGTTCTAACTCGCTGTGGAATGTTTGTTTCCTTGTACTTGTGTTCAAAGTATAAAAGTATGTATTATAAAACTGTATATGTTTCTCATCCCATAATTTAAAAGTATAAAAGTTGTTGAAAGATGGGACTATGATCTCACCTCGAGTGCACGAGTATAAAGGTACTTCAACAAGTAAACGTGTGCATGAAAGTTGCTTAGCCTTGACCTAAACAAGTAAGTTGTATCAATTAACCGGTTACGACACAAGGTCGGGTGAAATGTGTTCAATTAGTCCTATGGCTCGTTAAGACTCGAAAAGTATAGCATGTGAATCACGTTGTCAAGTTTCATGCGAGAATGAAGTATAAAAACATGTTAGAACGATTGCATAAACGTTTGGTTAAGTTTGGCTAAAAGTCAAACTTGGTCAGAGTCAAAGTCAACGATGTCGGGTCGGGTATCCGACAATTTTTCTAAGTTATATAATCATATATGAGCATGTTGGCCAAGTTTCATGTTAATCGGAGGTCCGTAGCATATCAAACATTTTACGTCAAATGACCAAGCAAAACAGCCAGTTTTAGTACAATGGGACGGCGTCCCAAATGGCTAGACGGCGTCCCACATTGAAGGGTGGGACGGCGTCCTGATAACCTAGACGGCGTCTAGGTTCAAAAGGTGGGACGGCGTCCTGATAACCTAGACGGCGTCTAGGTTCAAAAGGTGGGACGGCGTCTAGGAGGTTGGGACGGCGTCCCAAGAGGCTTACAGGTCCTGTTTGCAGAAAACACAAAGCACGAGCCAAACTTCAATCAATCTTAGTTTATGATCCGCAAACAATCAAGACATGTATTTTATATCACCGGAAAGCTCTTTCGACAAGGAACACAACTAGATACATTTCCTAAATCAAATTTATCATTTTAGACAACAAAAATCTCGTCGAAAGTTCGTTAAACGTTCCAAAACAAGGTTTCAAGTTCATCAATTGCAATTCAAGTTTCGGGAATCCGATTTATACATATGATATGCCGTTTTGAAGGTAATGAAACATGTAATACAACTAAACACTTATCAATAACATTAATAAGCATTCAACGCATCAAAAGTTCGTTTTAAGAGTTGTCAAACCCTAACCAAACCTCAAAATCACTAATCATGTTAATGTAAGATTTTCATGTCAATCAACACACCAAAACGAAGCTATTGAAGTAACTAACACTTTGAACACACAAACATTAACATCTAAACACATTTCATCATCCAAAATCAAAGATTAAGCATACACTTTTCATTTTCAAGCTAGTTACACCAAAACATCAAGATCGAGCATACAAATCATATAATCATGCTAGACACGAGCCATAGACACTAACTAACAACATTTCAAGTCAAAAACATGAATTTAAAGAAATTTAGTGTTTTAGAAATGTTACCCAAAATGGATGAAATTGGTACCAAATCGAAGAGGATGATGAGAGGATCACGAATATGTAATTTGTTTTGAAGTTTGCTTCCCGATCCGAATTTAGATGATGAATTATGTTTGTGTTCTTGAGAGAAAAAGAAAGAAAGAGAGAGATGGAGGGATTGAATGGTGGTGATTGGGGTGGACTAGTTGACCTAGTCAACTAGTTTGCCCCGTGTCAATTTTAGTCCCTCGAGTTTAGAAGCGGGTGCGGGATTTAACCAAACGAATATTTTAAAAAAAAAACGCTCGAGTAGACGAGTGATGTTATAATTAAATAACGGGAATATTATAAACGTTAGTCAACGGAAATTGGGAATTTAAATAGCGAAAGATATTATTTAAAAAAAAGACGGTGTTAAAAATAAATTTAACGGAAAAACGCGGGATGTTACAACATGAGGCAGCGCAGATGGAGTGAATTGTTGAATGATTATGACTTTGAGATTCGTTACCACCCAGGGAAGGCAAATGTGGTAGCTAACGCCTTGAGCAGAAAGGACAGAGAACCCATTCGTGTAAAATATATGAATATAATGATTTACACTAACCTTACTAATTAAATAAAGGAGGCGCAACAAGGAGTTTTAAAAGAGGGAAACTTAAAGGATGAAATACCCAAAGGATCGGAGAAGCATCTTAATATTCGGGAAGACGGAACCCGGTATAGGGCTGAAAGAATTTGGGTACCAAAATTTGGAGATATGAGAGAAATGGTACTTAGAGAAGCTCATAAAACCAGATACTCAATACATCCTGGAAAGGGGAAGATGTACAAGGATCTCAAGAAACATTTTTAGTGGCCAGGTATGAAAGCCAATGTTGCTAAATACGTAGGGGAATGTTTGACGTGTTCTAAGGTCAAAGCGGAGCATCAGAAACCATCAGGTCTACTTCAATAACCCGAAATCCCGGAATGGAAATGGGAAAACTTTACCATGGATTTCATCACTAAATTGCCAAGGACTGCAAGTGGTTTTGATACTATTTGGGTAATAGTTGATCGTCTCACCAAATCAGCACACTTCCTCCCAATAAGAGAAGATGACAAGATGGAGAAGCTAGCACGACTGTATTTGAAGGAAGTCGTCTCCAGACATGGAATACTGTGACGATCGCTCCAAATCCATATGGACGAACACGTCATTCATTGATTTCATTGCGAGGTATTTGACCTCTATGTGATACGTTTTGTAACATTGCATTCGTTTGAAAAGGTATTTCATAAATGAATATATAAATTCCAGGTTTTTAACATCTGATGATTTCTACGTATAGACAATCACCATTTAAATGGTTTTCAATAATACATCTGTTGACAATACAGTCAAAATAAGATACATGGTAATGGTTTGGTGAATGCAAGTTTCTTGTATATAGCATGTATGACTCCAAGCACATATCTTGTATCACGTATAAGCAAACAGCGGAAGACTTCTAGAATCCTGAGAATAAACATGCTTCAAGTGTCAACACAAAGGTTGGTGAGTTCATAGTTTTAATATTACACATAATCCGTATATCAATGTGGATTACAAAAGTTCAGTTGTTTTATTCAAAACGTTTATCAATAGGTTTTACATAAAAGGTGGATCACAAGATTTCAGTTGTTTCATCCGAAACGTTTATCAATAGGTTTTACATAAAAGGTGGATCACAAGATTTCAGTTGTTTCATCCGAAACGTTTATCAATCGGTTCTACAAAATTGAGCACCCTGGTAACTAAACTTTAATGCTTATATTATTTGTACCCTTTGTATAATCATCTTAATAATACACGCAAACCAACGTGTACGCTTCTCAAATAGCATACGTCCGTTAAAAGGCTAGCGCTCTAGCTCGGACGGGGATATCAAGCCCTATGGATCCATATACTACTACTCGCGCCCACCAGTTCTTATAACCGGCAGTTACTAGTTACCAAAGCTAAGGGATTTTCGGTTCAAACTCGGTGTAGAATTTAGTATGTACTTGTATCCATTGCGTTTAAAATAAAGTGCATATATTCTCAGCCCAACAATATAGATTGCAAAAGCAATTAAAAAGGGAGCAAATGAAACTCACACATATAAATATTGTATATCGGTTAATAAAACATTTGCATGTATTCTCAGCCCAAAAACGTAGAGAGTAAAAGGGATCTCATGAAACTCACTCAAATCAGTTTTAGTTTTTGTATTCATTTTATAAAACAGCGCATGTATTCTCAGCCCAAAAATATATATAAAAAGGGATCAATGAACTCACAGTTTAATATTGATATACAATATTGCAGGAAAGCACGTAGACGCATCGGAGATGATAAACACGAGGTTTGATTCACAAAAATACCCCCGAACATTACCCATAATTTTTTTGGCAATAACTCATATTTTCCTTAGCTCTAGCTCGCTCGGAAACTCGTTTTGAAAATTACTTGGACAGTACTCCGTCGTAATATTTTATGTACATTATTATTTTTGTATCGCAAAAATAATAATACTAATAATAAGATTAATAAGATTAATAATAATCTTAATAATAATAATAATAATAATAATAATAATAATAATAATAATAATAATAATAATAATAATAATAAATATTATACGGAGTAATATATATTTGTGTATGTGTGTTTGATTTTTCATTCGAGCAAAACACCTGAATTTATAGTACCTGGCCTGGAATCTGGAGTCATGCGACTCGCATGGAAATGGCCTTCTGGCCATGCGACTCGCATGAGGACCAGGGACAGCTCACATTGTTTTGGCTCCTAGCTTGTCGACATAATATAAAATAAATATAAATATATAAATAATTAATATAATTATTTATATATTATATTTTATTCTTGTGCATAGTAGACTAGATATTTTTGGTCCGTTGCGTCGGGCGTTTCTTCTTGACTCGGGTCCCGGTTCCGGATTTTCAGACGTCCTTGCGTACTATTTTATATCGTGTACTTTGCGTTCCGCAACTTGTACTCTTGTCATTTTTAGACGTTCTTCATCAATAATTTGAACCTTTTTAATTGTATCTTGTACATTTGAGCATTTTGGACCTTTCCGTCTTCAATTCTTCGTTTTCGCCTTTTGTCTTCGCACTTATTAAATATAAACGAATATTACTTGAATATGGAACAATTACAACTAAAATCCTGTCTTTCTTGGGGGATAATGCTATGAAATATATGTTCCTTTTTAGCCTTATCAATAGCCTTAAATTATCCCTTAATTATATCACTCAAAGTGTATCTTAAACTTTCGAGTGTTTTGGTCATTTACTTCTATAAATCATCGTCTCGCTATTTGTTAAAATACATTTTTATAATAGCGTTTTACTGTAGGAAAGTCAATTTCACTGTAGCAAATAGTGATTTTCGAAAACACTGTAGCATTTTGAGTAATGTGGCAATTTGAAAACACTGTAATAAATTAGTGTTTAACTGGTTCATCTTAAACGCTTTAGTTAACTTATCTAAATATCAATTGAATCAATAAACGAATGTTACTATCGTTTATTATATATATGTATATATCTTTTTAATATACATAAATCAGTTTTTAAATACACATTGGAAGTTATTTATAAATAAATTTTAATAATAAATATTTCAACTTATCATATACATTCAAATAGATATTTAAACCAATAAGTTTAATGTACGGTATCAAACAATTAATACATTGTTACCTTTTCATGTTATAGTATATATGTATCTATTTACATATAATTGTTCGCGAATCGTCGAAAACAACCGAAGGGTATTTAAATATATAAAAGTAATTCAAAAATTTTGAGATTCAGTTTTACAGACTTTGCTTATCGTGTCGGAAATGTTAATCATACAAAGATTAAGTTTAAATTTAGTCAAAATTTCTGGGTCATCACAAATACCAATCTCTATTATCTCTGATAGGGATGGCAGATTTATTTCAAGATTCTGGCAGACATTACAGCAAGCATTAGGAACTCGTCTAGACATGAGTACTGCCTATCATCCACAAACTTATGAGCAGAGTGAAAGGATGATACAAATGCTTGAAGACATGCTATGAGCATGTGTTATTGATTTCGGAAACAGTTGGGATCGACATCTACCGTTAGCAGAATTTTCCTACAACAACAGCTACCATTCAAGCATTGAGATGGCGCCATTTGAAGCACTTTATGGTAGAAAGTGCAGGTCTCCGGTTTTTTGGAGTGAATTGGGGGATAGATAGATTACGGGTCCAGAGATAATACAAGAAACTACCGAGAAGATTATCCAAATTCAACAACGGTTGAAAACTGCCCAAAGTCGACAAAAGAGCTACGTCGACATTAAAAGAAAAGATATAGAATTTGAAATTGGAGAGATGTTCATGCTTAAGGTTGCACCTTGGAAAGGCGTTGTTCGATTTGGTAAACGAGGGAAATTAAATCCAAGGTATATTGGACCATTCAAGATTATTGATCGTGTCGGACCAGTAGCTTACCGACTTGAATTACCACAACAACTCGCGGCTGTACATAACACTTTCCACGTCTCAAATTTGAAGAAATTTTTTGGTATAGAAGATCTCACTATTCCGTTAGATGAAATCCAAATCAAAGAAAAACTTTAATTCGTCGAAGAACCCGTCGAAATAATGAATCGTGAGGTTAAAAGACTTAAGCAAAACAAGATACCAATTGTTAAAGTTTGATGGAATGCTCATAGAGGACCCGAGTTCACCTGGGAATGAGAAGATCAGATGAAGAAGAAATACCCGCACTTATTTCCAGAAGATACGTCAACACCTCCAACTGCTTAAAATTTCGGGACGAAATTTATTTAACGGGTAGGTAATGTAGTGACCCGAACTTTTCCATGTTTATATATATTAAATGAAATTGTTATTTACATGATTAAGTGTTTCCAACATGTTAAGCAATCAAACTTGTTAAGACTTGATTAATTGAAATAGGTTTCATATAGACAATTGACCACCCAAGTTGACCGGTGATTTACGAACGTTAAAACTTGTAAAAACTATATGATGACGTATATATGATTATATATATAGTTAACATGATATTATGATAAGTAAGTATCTCATTAGGTATTTTAACGATGAGTTATATACATAAAATTGAGTTTATTGAATTAAGAAACTCGAAACGGTATATATAACGATTATCGTTATAACAACGCCTTATTAAATACATATGAATCATATTAAGATATTGATAACTATTTTTAATCATGATAAATGATAAGTAAACATGTCATTAAGTGTATTAACAATGAACTACATATGTTAAAACAAGACTACTAACTTATTGATTTCGAAACGAGACATATATGTAACGATTATCGTTGTAACAACATTTAACTGTATATATATCATACTAAGATATATTAATATATCATAATATCATGATAATGTAATAATTTAACATCTCATTAGATATAATAAACATTGGGTTAACAACATTTAACATGATCGTTAACTTAAAGGTTTCAAATCAACATTTACATGTAACGACTAACGATGACTTAACGACTCAGTTAAAATGTATATACATGTAGTGTTTTAATATGTATTCATACACTTTTGAAAGACTTCAAGACACTTATCAAAATACTTTTACTTAACAAAAATGCTTACAATTACATCCTCGTTCAGTTTCATCAACAATTCTACTCGTATGCACCCGTATTCGTACTCGTACAATACACAGCTTTTAGATGTATGTACTATTGGTATATACACTCCAATGATCAGATCTTAGCAGCCCATGTGAGTCACCTAACACATGTGGGAACCATCATTTGGCAACTAGCATGAAATATCTCATAAAATTACAAAAATATTAGTAATCATTCATGACTTATTTACATGTAAACAAAATTACACATCCTTTATATCTAATCCATATACCAACGACCAAAAACACCTACAAACACTTTCATTCTTTAATTTTCTTCATCTAATTAATCTCTCTCAAGTTCTATCTTCAAGTTCTAAGTGTTCTTCATAAATTCTATAAGTTCTAGTTTCATAAAATCAAGAATACTTCCAAGTTTGCTAGCTTACTTCCAATCTTGTAAAGTGAAAGGACCCGTTCATATACATTATGAACGATTCACAATAGTTGATTACATCGCGAGGTATTTGACCTCTATATGATACATTTTATAAACATTGCATTCGTTTTTAAAAGACAAACTTTCTTTACAATGAAAGTTGACGGCATGCACACCATTTCATAATACATCCAACTATAATTGACATAATAATAATCTTGATGAACTCAATGACTCGAATGCAACGTCTTTCAAAATATGCCATGAATGACTCCAAGTAATATCCTTAAAATGAGCTAATGCACAGCGGAAGATTTCTTTAATACCTGAGAATAAACATGCTTTAAAGTGTCAACCAAAAGGTTGGTGAGTTCATAGGTTTATCATAACAATCATTTCAATATATTAATAGACCACAAGATTTCCGTTTATAAATATATGTACACTCACAAGTGTATAAAAGTATTCTATAAGTTGTAGGCACCCGGTAACAAGCCTTAACGTTCATGTTTTACCCTCTGAAGTACACCAGATCGGGTGTGTTTAAAATAACCTCGAAGTACTAAAGCATCCCATAGTCAGGATGGGGTTTGTCAGGCCCAATAGATCTATCTTTAGGATTCGCGCCTACCGTACATAGACAAGTAGTCTAATGTTACCAAGCTAAGGGTATATTTCTGGTTTAAACCCACGTAAAATTAGTTTTAGTACTTGTGCCTATTTCGTAAAACATTTATAAAAACAGCGCATGTATTCTCAGTCCCAAAAATATATATAAAAGGGAGCAAATGAAACTCACAATACTGTATTTTGTAGTAAAAATACATATGACGTCATTGAACAAGTGCAATGTTGGCCTTGGATTCACGAACGTATCAATATTGATATTCAATATTGCAGAAAAAGTACGTAGACGCAACAGAGATGATAAACACTAGTTTGACTCACGAGCAATACTCCCGAACCATACCCATAACCTCCATAGCTTTAACCCATAATTTCCTTAGCTCTATCCCGCTCGAAAAACAATTTCGAAATCACTCGGACAGCACTCCGTCGTAATATTTTATGTATACTGATAATTTCTTGAAATAATACGGAGTAAATATATATATGTAAATCGATTGAGAGAGTTTAGAGAAAATATTTTCAAGTTTCTATCAAATAATGAAACCTATTGAATTCTATTTATAATAGATTTTTGAATTATTAAAGTGAATTATTAAAGTATGAATTATTAAAATGAATTATTAAAATGAATTATTAAAGTATGAATTATTAAAGTGAATTATTAAAGTATGAATTATTAAAGTGAATTATTAAAGTATGAATTATTAAAGTGAATTATTAAAGTATGAATTATTAAAGTGAATTATTAAAGTATGAATTATTAAAGTGAATTATTAAAGTATGAATTATTAAAGTTAAGGTAAAGTAAAAATAAAGTAAAGGTAAAGTTAAAGTATAGTAAAAGTATAAAAACTATGTATGTATAATACGCGTATAAATATATATAATATTAATTTAAATCGTTATATATATTTAATGAAATAAAATATAAATATCGTTATATTTATTATACTGGTTAAGTAATGAGTTGTCAAAAGTGATTCTAGATATTTATAAAAGTTATATACGTTTTAATAATAAAGTTCTTTTTAAACTGAAAACATTTTTGTACGTTTGAAAATAGATTAATAGAATATTATGGAAACCAATTCTCCACTAGCTTTTGTCTAACTTTCGTAAATGACACTTTTTATTTTTATTTATAAATAGCTTTACAAATTATTCCGAATATCGTTAAGATGAATAGATTTTCTCAAATCATAGTGGACCTCTCAACAGAGACTTGTAATCATAATTCAATGTTTCTGATAATTCAATCATTTAATATATTTTTTTTAATTTCGTCGATAATCATATTGAAACAAATACGTTCATATAAAGCATTATACGTTTAAATACTTTGTTGACATTTTCAATTTATAACATATACACATATACATACATATTCATATATGTTCATTTAATGGTTCGTGAATCATTGAAATTTGGTCGAGGTTTAAATGAATGTATAAACATAGTTTAAAATCCTTGAGATTTAACTTAACAAACATTGCTTATCGTGTCAGAATAATATAAAGATAAAGTTTAAATTTAGTCGGAAATTTCCGGGTCGTCACAGTACCTACCCGTTAAAGAAATTTCATCCCCGAAATTTGATAGAGGTCGTTATGGCTAACAATGAGAATGTTATTATGACGATTATGAAGTTTTATCATGTCTAAGAAGTATGGATAAAATAATTCGATTACTCAAAGCGTATGAGGGAAGTTATCTTAAATGAAGGAAATAAGATTATAGTAATTCGTCATATCTTTTGACGTCATCACAATTGATCTCCGAATTTAAAGAAAATCTTTGTAATCTATGTTGGATTTGATGCTTCGGTGATTAAGGAGATTATGATTCTCTTCGAATTAATACGATAATCCATCTTAATTTCTCTGTCGGGTATTTCACTATAAATCCACCTCCTTTGTTTCCTTACAACTCACACCTTCTATTCTTTCTCCCTCAACTCATATTTTAAAGTATTTGTCAATATGCTTCATCCAGTACTGATTCTCGATATACTCCTCACTTTCATATCTGTCGTTCTTCTTTTTCATCTGCCTCCGGAAAAATCTATTTACTTCTACTATACTCTCAGTTTTATAGTGTTTTTAGTTCTTCCGTGTCTTTATATTGCTATATGCATCGATATATACGGTTTATAATTTTTGGGTGGTTGTTGGGTTTTATATCTTCCCTTATATTTCAAAGCCCCTGCTTTTGTCTTCTATAATCATTGACATCCACAGTTAATGCTCCCTTTTATTTGCTGCGATTTATACTCCAATTTCTATTTTGGAGTTTTGTCCTTTCGTTTCTTCTTCTTGCGATTAAACAACGTTTGTAATGGTCCAGTATTCGCAGATATGAATTTAAGAATGAACATAGTTAATGTTCTAAGAAGGAAATGGTAATGGCACGATCTTGATTTGTTAATTTACCAGAATACCCTGAAAAGACCGAATCATCAAGAAAATATATTCTTGATATTTTTAGAGATTAAATAGAATACAAGATTCGTGTAACATGGAACATGATGACGGCATGGTCTGTGAATCGTCATGTCCCATTAGAAACTCAGCATGACTTACTGTAATATAATCACGTTGATCAAGTGTCATTATATTATACTAACTCATGCTTCAGTTCCCAACACTACTTCAAAACATTCATAATTTAAACTCGAAAGTTTATAGAATATAGAAACTAATAGTTTCTTATATGCTGTAACACTGATAGCGCAAAGAGATAAATGACTTCAGATAAGATTAGTTGTGAAAATATCTTCAGAAATATCGCGGATATTTATAATGAAAGATATGATAATATCTTAGAATTTCTAATATTGATGGATGATGATGAAGATTTGTCTGTAAAGGTTTAGAATAAAGAGTAAGGTATTCGTTAATGACTTTAGCAGGTACTGAATCATTTGGATTCTTTGAAGGCAGATTTAGTCTTTGTGATTTATCCACAGCCTCCTTCATAGTCTGTTCAATCCGTTTTCCAGTTCCAAACCTTCTCTTTTTCTCAGCTTTACCACCTTACTATTCTTTGTCATCAAACTTTTTACTGTTAAGATCGTTTACAGTTTTTGATGCTTCGTCAGCATTTCAAGAACTAGTTTGCAGTTCAAAATATTTTTCAGAACTTCACATTCAAAGTATGTAAGTCCAGGAGATAGACGTTTTACGTACACATATAACTATTGGCGTAGACATGCTGCGAGATTTCAAAATACTGGTTACTGTTTTTCGATGATTCGTATGACAATTCTCGTTACAAGATGCGAATGAGTAAATGATGTGATTTCAATAAATATAATGATTTTTAGAAAAGTGAAAGATAATTGAAGTTGTTGGTAAGTTTATTGCTAAGGTGGCGAGATATGAAAGGTCCCCAGTAACGATGACAAAAGGGCAACGTATCTATGGAGGTTATAATAAGACTAGTCCGACTGAAAAGTCGAAGTTGACTTGCTGGAGCTGTGACAAAACTGTCTACTTTGAAAAGGAATTGAAAAGTCATTTTAGCTAATAAATACCAAAGGGTCTGACACGGATACGTGTCGAACTATGACTTTGGCTTCGAGAGCTTTTTAGGTACATAAATGTGGGTAATATGTGGTTGGATCATCATCTCGATTGTTCATTGTTTGAAGTGTCTTCAAAAACTTCGGAGAGTTTGAACACAGTTTGTAATCGTTAATATACATATGATGTTCTAACACAGTTTTGAAGTCAAAGTATAGCTTTGAAAGATGTAGGAATCTAAGAGTGATGTCTTCTGTTAAATCATGACTTAGATTTTGATTTGTCAAAATCAGAATGCGTAATCAAATTTGGGTGAGAATGGTTGTTTTGATTTCTATACAAGAATGTATATTGTTGTGAGATTATGGGAGTATAGTTGATGATTTGCTTAATCAGATTCAAAAAATGTAACATATTAATTGTGAATTTATATATCTCTCGGGTATTACCTACCCGTTAAAAAAAATTTCACAATTAATATTTTGTGCAACAGAATTTTATTACAGTCTTTATGAAAATATATATGTGCATATTTTCTTCAGATGTAACATAGATTTAATGAATTAATATTAAATTAAACTCATTTGATTTACGGTTGAAATTAGAACTGAATAATCCCTAAAGACTTTGGAAATTACATAACTTTTACGGAGTATTTATTCAATAAAATTGAAATTATGAATTAATACTTCGTTATTTGTTGGTGTTTGTGGAATTCTTGTGAATTTCGCAAGGTACGAATGATGTTATTTGAAAAGTTTCGAGTACGTCGACGATGAAAGTGAAAAATCAAACTTATATTTGAATAATTCATTTGATTTATTATGAATTGGGATTTATTGAATTGGGCAGAGATTGTAGTTAATGATGGTTAAGTTGTGGACGAAGGACGTACATTATTGCATATTAGTAACATGAATTAACCGAGTAGTTAAGATTCACACATAATAGCTTAGTACGGAAATATTTATTATGGTCTAAAAATTTATATATATATAAGATATACATATAAATCCTTCAGTGGAAATGAGTTAATACTTCATAACTCATTGATATGACATACTTGTTGATTTATAATGATGTCCACGGTGATTCTTGAACTGACGGAGTTTGTGATGTTATAGGTGCTACTGATTCTGACAACGCTGATGGCACTGACTGTACTGGTGATGTTCATGGTACTGTTGGTGTTGCTGATGGTGGTACTGGTTATGCTGCTGGTGCTGTTGTTGGTGTTTGTAACCCTTGCACCATATTCTCTAAAGCCACTACTCGAGCGCGAAGCTCGTTGACTTCTTCTATTACACCGGGGTGATTGTCGGTTCGGACGAGCGGATAAATAAAATCTAGAATTTGATGTAGTATATAATCGTGACGAGATACTCTGGAAATGAGAGAGAAAATGGTGTTTCGGACCGGTTCGCCGGTAAGTGCTTCAGGTTCATCTCCAAGAGGGCAATGTGGTGGATGGAAGGGATCACCTTCTTCTTGTCTCCAGTTATTGAGGAGTCTACGAACCTATCCCCAATTCATCCAGAATAGATGATGGCTAATTGGTTGATCCATTCCGGTCACACTGCTTTCGGAGCTTGAGTGGGATTCCATATCGGAATTCGAGGGACTTGAACTAGTGACGAATTCCATTTCGTTCGATTGAATAAAGGATTTTTCGATATGAAATGATTTTTCAGCTATCGAGTGGTATTCTAATTACATAGAATATCTATATATATAGCGCAAAAGATTTTGTAGATTACGGAGGAATTTACGGGATATGTCAGGCAAAGTTTACAGTAACAGATACGCTAAGATATGGATTAGCAGATACGCTAAGATATGAATTTTGTCTATACACAAATCATGCAATCAATGCAGTAAGACGTGTCTAGACTAAGAATGATAAGCAGGCAATTTCAGACAAAAATGATAAGCAAAACTTTTGACATGCAGACACGGTCGAAGTCCAGGCTCACTAATGCATCCTAACGACTATCAGTTAGACACACTAATGCAGACCTGGTTCGCTAAGACCACCGCTCTGATACCAATTTAAAGGACCCGTTCATATACATTATGAACCATTCACAATAGTTGATTACATCGCGAGGTATTTGACCTCTATATGATACATTTTATAAACATTGCATTCGTTTTTAAAAGACAAACTTTCTTTACAATGAAAGTTGACGGCATGCACACCATTTCATAATACATCCAACTATAATTGACATAATAATAATCTTGATGAACTCAATGACTCGAATGCAACGTCTTTCAAAATATGCCATGAATGACTTCAAGTAATATCCTTAAAATGAGCTAATGCACAGCGGAAGATTTCTTTAATACCTGAGAATAAACATGCTTTAAAGTGTCAACCAAAAGGTTGGTGAGTTCATAGGTTTATCATAACAATCATTTCAATATATTAATAGACCACAAGATTTCCGTTTATAAATATATGTACACTCGCAAGTGTATAAAAGTATTCTATAAGTTGTAGGCACCCGGTAACAAGCCTTAACGTTCATGTTTTACCCTCTGAAGTACACCAGATCAGGTGTGTTTAAAATAACCTCGAAGTACTAAAGCATCCCATAGTCAGGATGGGGTTTGTCAGGCCCAATAGATCTATCTTTAGGATTCGCGCCTACCGTACATAGACAAGTAGTCTAATGTTACCAAGCTAAGGGTATATTTCTGGTTTAAACCCACGTAGAATTAGTTTTAGTACTTGTGCCTATTTCGTAAAACATTTATAAAAACAGCGCATGTATTCTCAGTCCCAAAAATATATATAAAAGGGAGCAAATGAAACTCACAATACTGTATTTTGTAGTAAAAATACATATGACGTCATTGAACAAGTGCAATGTTGGCCTTGGATTCACGAACGTATCAATATTGAGATTCAATATTGCAGAAAAAGTACGTAGACGCAACAGAGATGATAAACACTAGTTTGACTCACGAGCAATACTCCCGAACCATACTGATGTGGTAGCGGAGGGGTACGTGATAGTACTATATTTTACTACGAAATACGTTATAAATTACACAAGTTTTAATTATTTATTTACAAATGGGATATACCTAAACCTTGCTACAACACTATAGGCAGTGTACCTAATCGTAGAGTAGTATAGTTTTTAGTAAGTCCAGTTCGTTCCACAGGGAGCGGGCTTATTGCACACTATATTTTTAAACGACTATATTTGTACAAAATATATATAATAATATATAAAAGGGGGTTTACCGTTTAATGACCGGTTTGTCGATTTATATTTTAAGTGAAGCGTATAGTAAATGACGATATTTAAATAACAATATAAAATAAATAACAATAATTAAAATGACAATAAATAAAAGTACGAGAAAAAATGAAATAAAATATATTATGCTTATTTAAACTTCCGTAATCATGATGGTTGACGTGTTGATTTTAGTTTTATGCCCATGGGTTAATTGTCCTTTGTCCTGGATTATTTAATATGTCCGTCTGGTTTTTGTCCATAACAGTCCATCGGTCATAAATATAAAATGCGAGTGCCCTCGTCAAATTATTATTATACCCGAAGTTAAATATTCCAACTAATTGGGGATTCGAATTGTAACAAGGTTTTAATACTTTGTTTAATGAATACACCAGGTTATCAACTGCGTGTAAACCAAGGTTTTACTACTTTGTTAGCAATTACACCAATTACCCTTGAATGTAATTTCACCCCTGTTTTAATTATTCTAGTGGCTATTAATCCATTCCCGTGTCCGGTTAAATGAACGATTATTCGTACATATAAATACCCCGCCCATCGTGTCCGATCGAGTGTATATGGTAATTTATAGGGACGCCCAATTGTAAATCTTTATATTAACATTAACAAACTATCATTTAGTTAAACAAATATAAAGCCCATTAATAGCCCATAGTCTAATTTCCACAAGTGTCGTTCTTTTGTCCAAACCCCAATTATGGTACAAAGCCCAATTACCCAATTTTAGTAATTAGCCCAACATCATGATTACTTCGGATTAAATAAGCATAATAATAACTTAGCTACGAGACATTAATTTAAAAAGGAGAACATAGCTTACATTGATTATTTATCGCGTAGTGTTACACGGACAGAGCTCCGACTTTAAAAACCCGTAAAAATAACTTTTACATAACCCAAACTAATCTAATATAACACTAATCTATACTATATATACATATATATATTTATTTATATTATACTAGGGAGTATTATTATTATTATTATTATTTTTTTATATATTTTACATGCAGAACTCGAGAGCTTTTATAGCCAGAACTGAAATTCACTGCTCCGCGAGTCGCGGCCATTTTGGCCTTCCAGCTCCGCAAGTCGCGGAGGTTCCAAAACCAGCCCACAAGTTTAAGATCCAAGGCTGCCGACGGTTTTTATTTAAATATATATAATATATAAATAATTTTTATAATTATTTATATATTATATTATATTTATATACATAGTAGACTCGTAATTTTTTTTCCGTTGCGTCGAGCGTTGAGAGTTGGTTCATGTACCGGTTTCGAATTTTCGAACGTCCTTGCGTACGCTGAGATATTTTGTACTTTGCGTTTCGTAACTTGTACTCTTGTCATTTTTAGACGTTCCTTATCAATAAATTGAACCTTTTTAATTGTATCTTGTACTTTTGAGCTTTTTGGACCTTTGCGTCTTCAATTCGTTGTTTTCGCCTTTTGTCTTCGCACTTATTTAATATAAATGAATATTACATGAAAATGGAACAATTGCAACTGAAATCTTTACATATCGGAGGGATATTGATACTAAATATATGTTCATTTGGAGCACTATCAAATATCCCCACACTTGAACGTTGCTTGTCCTCAAGCAATACAGAACTTGAAATAAAAACATACATGAATCACTTTTTTATTCATCACATTTTGTACATCAGTGATTTTGATATAGCGGTATAAACAATGACAGTAATGATGGTTAAAGGTGGGTGTGTCATCCACAGTTGCCTTGGGTTTAGGTCAACGACACTTGCAATCAAATAGCCGATTTACTTTCGGTTTCCAAAGTAAAGTGCACATTTGAAAGGCGGTTTACAGTCCCACATGACTATGAAAATTTAGATCCGTAAGGAAATTGGATCTTTATGAAAACATTTGATCTTTTGAAAATTCAATCTAGTTTTTACCCTAGATAAGTTTTCCGGAATAACCCTTCACCGGTGTTTGCAAAATATTTTTGTGGGTTGTGTGGGTTTCAGATTTGAAAATTTTAGCTCAACACTTGTGGTTTTGTGTCACCCACTTGCTAACCTTGTATTAGGAAAGCAACACGTCCAGTATACTTGCTCTGTATATTACCTTTCGATAAACTACCGTCCGGTTGTAAAGGAAAGCGATGAACAAGAAACTGTTAAGGCAATGTTCCATGACTTGCTTTTGATTATGGTCTATAAACGTGTCGGATGCTATTACTATCCTTTGTAGGAGCAATAGTAAAGATCATCCTATGATTTTTCAGTCTGGCACAAGGTCCTGTCTCCGACCATGCTATGCAACCACCGTTCTTACGGTTGACACCCGATTTGGTTCAGGTGACCTAATGAATTCCAGGTGAATTCCTAGGATTTTACGTTCAAAGGTAATGAATGCATTGAAAATGGGTTTTCAGAAAACAAATCGGTTTTATTTTTGATCAAAATATTTTCTCGTTCAAGCTCGAGTTTAGATATCATTGAATTCCATGAGTTTGTAATTCTCAATCTTTAAGGTCAATCTCAAGGATTGAGTAATATCAGGCTTAAAAGCTGATTTTTGATCTTTAAGGAGATTATCCTTTCTGGGGATCTGATTCATTAGTCTTATCAAGCTAATTTGCACGGTGCCCCCCCATTGTACGAGATAAATCCTTCTCATGGTTAGGATAAATCTGACCACTTGGCGACCATGTTTGATGCTGAGGTCCGTGGATTTCCTGCTGATTTTAGAGATGACTTTTCTAGATTTTTCGTCAACCTACAGCTGGTCTGGACGACAACTTCATGACCTAAATCAAGAAGCGCGTGTCTTTTTCGGAAGACTTTACTTCCTTTTAATGATGGAATTGATTCATCGTGTAGATCCATCTTTTCTTTCAAATATATTACAGTAAATCGGGTAAAACAGTTAATTTAGTCCAAAACAAAAGCACCTGCAATAACTTTACAGAAACATGTGATATATAGTTTTTAATTGAATAACTTGGTACATTCTCCCCACACTTAGTTTCTTTCTTTGCCTTTTTATTCTCCTTTATTCCATTTTAAATGAATTCAATCGTTTTAGGGTGTTTCTCAATTTATGTCCTTTTCGAGGTAACGATAATTTCAGTATTAACACCTAGTTTTCATCGTTCATAAATATGTATAAACATGATTTTAAATTTATTTAGTTGAAAATTTTTCAAATTTTCACAAAATTTGGCAAATAAACCAAGTATAAACCCGAGAGAAGGCAAATAAACCAAGTATAAACCCGAGAGAATTTATAACCCTTTCCCACACTTGAGATCATGCAATGCCCTCATTTGCATGAAATTAGACTATAATTATAAATTCATGAGGGTGATTGTAGAAAAGTGATTGAAAATACCCAGTTTGTAATTACAAAGCTCGTCGAATGATAGATGGCACGCCTCATCGTTCATTCCTTCTTTTGTTATTTCACACATGTTTTTCTTCAAAAACGGTTGCTTTTCTGAACTGTTTGCTAATATTTGAAAATGTGTCTTTTACCCTAATTGTGCATTTTTATTAACGAGTTATGCACTAACCCGAACCCCTAATTTAACGTTAAGTGGGGTTAAACTTCCCCACACTTAGCTGACGACATGTGAAGTCGGTAGAATAAGTTCCACGAATTAAAATAGTGAGCCAGTTATTTACATCTCGGGTGGTATAAAATATATTAATGGGTTTAAAGTTTAGACCCACCCGATCATCACTACTTAATTCTTTTTTAAGTGTAGCTTTTAGTAAATGGATATGTCTCTTTTCTGGTTCTTGGTCAAATGGATCGATATACATCGACATACATATTTCTTTAGGGTGGATAATTCCTAACATTTCCTTCCGTTCATTCTCGGGATCAAAGGTTTCACCTCTATTACCTAATTGGGTGAAATTCGAGGTGTCATTATCTATTACAGCTCGTAGTTCATTTCCGGTGGATGACTCGTCTATTGAGAATATTGGGTTGGAAGGTTGTGGAATGGTGAAGTTTGTCACCCTTACTTCTTCTTTATCCATTGATGGATCGATGATTTCTTCGGTAGAGGCTAATGTGTCGATATGTTGTGAAATGAGTAAGGCTGAATAAAAAGTATCATCGGGGTAGTTGGTGATTTCGGAGCTCTCGAATTCATCAAAATTCGATGATATGGGATTTTTTTGAACATGTCTCCTCAGATCAACAGGTGTGTAATTTGATAGAGTTTCAGCTTGCCGGTTTACAAACTCTCTCATTTGTTCATTTTGAGCATCGAGTTCTTCGAGTTTGATTTTTATAATGTTTAAAGAATTTTCGGACACGTAATTTTCCTCGTCTTCTGGTTGTTGACTTTGGATATATTCTTGAGAATAATCCCAATTTGAATTGTGTTCTTCGTAATCGTTCCATTCAGGTTCCGTGGGTGCGTAATTTTCCATAGGAACGTAATAGTAACATTCCCATGTTGAGTGATAATCTCCACAGATTTCACAACCAGTTATTGTTTCGTCGTTCGCGATCCAAGATTGACCGAATGAATTGTTATCAACACTCGTTTGAGGGTATTGATTTAATTGATTTTGGAGTTCAAAAAGAGTTTCCAAGGCCCTGTTTTCAAAATTTTCCATTTTATTGCGACGGACAAATTTTTAGCTACAATGTGGTGCGTTCACTAATTATCCTATTAGTTATAAAAATAGAAAAACTTATATAAGTTGTCCAATTAATAGACTTTTCTGCTTTTGCCCACGTTTCGAATAGCCAAAAGATGTAGCAGGGAGCCAGGCACCTTTAAATCGGAAAAGCCACAACTCAGCCACTAACAAATCCAACTATTACTACGAAGCAGAAAAATGTCAACGTCCATTAATTTAACCGCTTAAATAATTTTTCTTTTCGTTTGAGATATTAGATAAGAAATAGAGAAAATTTTTAAGTCCTAAAAACTAAAGCGTCGAGAAATAAGAAAGAAAAAGAATGCGCGTCGAAAAACGTTGAAAAATAAAAATAAGAAAATAGCGCGTCGTAACTAAAAAAAAAGAATTAAAAACTAAGAATTAAAAGTTGCGTCTAAAAATATTAAAGCTTAAAAGAAAAACTATATCACAAATGGTAATAACTTAAAAAGGTACTAAAATATAAAAACGGCGTCGCAAAATTCTAAAGCACCTAAATCTTAGTCTAAAGAAAAAGCACTTAAGGGATTTTACGGCAAAGCCTAAAAATCTAGAAATAAAAATAACTACGGCAAAAACTATATCTTAAAACTAAATTCGAGCGAAAAATACAAAAATTACGCTAAAACAAATAAAAAGGTACAAAATATAAAATTAATCTTAAAGTTGTAAAAAGTACAATTTTTATAAAAATACTATTTTTATATTATTTATTTTATAAAACTATTAAGTTTATAAATTAATTAAACTAAATTAACTAAAAATATAAAATAATAAATAAACTAAACTAAATTATATAAAAATATAACCCTAATTAGGGTTTAATTTAAATAATAATAATAAAAACCCGTAATTAATGCGAATTCTGTGTGACCTGTCTGGGCGGCTCCGCGAGTCGCGAGGTTCCCAGTTCAAAACCTCCGCGAGTCGCGGGGGTTCAAAATTCAAACGTGACAGGTCAGTTTTACAGGTTCAACGTATTTATTTTATTTTTATTTTATTTATTTTTCTGTTTTGTATTTTTACAAAATATTTTTATATAGTAAATAAACACTTATATTTAAAAAAAAACCAAAATAGAAATGAAAATATTTTATAAAAACAGATTTATATATATATATATATATATATATATATATATATATATATATATATATATTTTTTTTTTCGGTGTTTAAATTTTTTTTTTTTTTAAAAATTATATTGTTTTTCTAAAAATAAAATATAAATATACAAAAATAAATTAAAAATATAAAGTTTCGCCGACTCCCCGGCAGCGGCGCCAAAAACTTGATGTGGTAGCGGAGGGGTACGTGATAGTACTATATTTTACTACGAAATACGTTATAAATTACACAAGTTTTAATTATTTATTTACAAATGGGATATACCTAAACCTTGCTACAACACTATAGGCAGTGTACCTAATCGTAGAGTAGTATAGTTTTTAGTAAGTCCAGTTCGTTCCACAGGGAGCGGGCTTATTGCACACTATATTTTTAAACGACTATATTTGTACAAAATATATATAATAATATATAAAAGGGGGTTTACCGTTTAATGACCGGTTTGTCGATTTATATTTTAAGTGAAGCGTATAGTAAATGACGATATTTAAATAACAATATAAAATAAATAACAATAATTAAAATGACAATAAATAAAAGTACGAGAAAAAATGAAATAAAATATATTATGCTTATTTAAACTTCCGTAATCATGATGGTTGACGTGTTGATTTTAGTTTTATGCCCATGGGTTAATTGTCCTTTGTCCTGGATTATTTAATATGTCCGTCTGGTTTTTGTCCATAACAGTCCATCGGTCATAAATATAAAATGCGAGTGCCCTCGTCAAATTATTATTATACCCGAAGTTAAATATTCCAACTAATTGGGGATTCGAATTGTAACAAGGTTTTAATACTTTGTTTAATGAATACACCAGGTTATCAACTGCGTGTAAACCAAGGTTTTACTACTTTGTTAGCAATTACACCAATTACCCTTGAATGTAATTTCACCCCTGTTTTAATTATTCTAGTGGCTATTAATCCATTCCCGTGTCCGGTTAAATGAACGATTATTCGTACATATAAATACCCCGCCCATCGTGTCCGATCGAGTGTATATGGTAATTTATAGGGACGCCCAATTGTAAATCTTTATATTAACATTAACAAACTATCATTTAGTTAAACAAATATAAAGCCCATTAATAGCCCATAGTCTAATTTCCACAAGTGTCGTTCTTTTGTCCAAACCCCAATTATGGTACAAAGCCCAATTACCCAATTTTAGTAATTAGCCCAACATCATGATTACTTCGGATTAAATAAGCATAATAATAACTTAGCTACGAGACATTAATTTAAAAAGGAGAACATAGCTTACATTGATTATTTATCGCGTAGTGTTACACGGACAGAGCTCCGACTTTAAAAACCCGTAAAAATAACTTTTACATAACCCAAACTAATCTAATATAATACTAATCTATACTATATATACATATATATATTTATTTATATTATACTAGGGAGTATTATTATTATTATTATTATTTTTTTATATATTTTACATGCAGAACTCGAGAGCTTTTATAGCCAGAACTGAAATTCACTGCTCCGCGAGTCGCGGCCATTTTGGCCTTCCAGCTCCGCAAGTCGCGGAGGTTCCAAAACCAGCCCACAAGTTTAAGATCCAAGGCTGCCGACGGTTTTTATTTAAATATATATAATATATAAATAATTTTTATAATTATTTATATATTATATTATATTTATATACATAGTAGACTCGTAATTTTTTTTCCGTTGCGTCGAGCGTTGAGAGTTGGTTCATGTACCGGTTTCGAATTTTCGAACGTCCTTGCGTACGCTGAGATATTTTGTACTTTGCGTTTCGTAACTTGTACTCTTGTCATTTTTAGACGTTCCTTATCAATAAATTGAACCTTTTTAATTGTATCTTGTACTTTTGAGCTTTTTGGACCTTTGCGTCTTCAATTCGTTGTTTTCGCCTTTTGTCTTCGCACTTATTTAATATAAATGAATATTACATGAAAATGGAACAATTGCAACTGAAATCTTTACATATCGGAGGGATATTGATACTAAATATATGTTCATTTGGAGCACTATCACATACCCATAACCTCCATAGCTTTAACCCATAATTTCCTTAGCTCTATCCCGCTCGAAAAACAATTTCGAAATCACTCGGACAGCACTCCGTCGTAATATTTTGTGTATACTGATAATTTCTTGAAATAATACGGAGTAAATATATATATGTAAATCGATTGAGAGAGTTTAGAGAAAATATTTTCAAGTTTCTATCAAATAATGAAACCTATTGAATTCTATTTATAATAGATTTTTGAATTATTAAAGTGAATTATTAAAGTATGAATTATTAAAGTGAATTATTAAAATATGAATTATTAAAGTGAATTATTAAAGTATGAATTATTAAAGTGAATTATTAAAGTGAATTATTAAAGTGTGAATTATTAAAGTGAATTATTAAAGTATGAATTATTAAAGTGAATTATTAAAGAATGAATTATTAAAGTGAATTATTAAAGTATGAATTATTAAAGTTAAGGTAAAGTAAAAATAAAGTAAAGGTAAAGTTAAAGTATAGTAAAAGTATAAAAACTATGTATGTATAATACGCGTATAAATATATATAATATTAATTTAAATCGTTATATATATTTAATGAAATAAAATATAAATATCGTTATATTTATTATACTGGTTAAGTAATGAGTTGTCAAAAGTGATTCTAGATATTTATAAAAGTTATATACGTTTTAATAATAAAGTTCTTTTTAAACTGAAAACATTTTTGTACGTTTGAAAATAGATTAATAGAATATTATGGAAACCAATTCTCCACTAGCTTTTGTCTAACTTTCGTAAATGACACTTTTTATTTTTATTTATAAATAGCTTTACAAATTATTCCGAATATCGTTAAGATGAATAGATTTTCTCAAATCATAGTGGACCTCTCAACAGAGACTTGTAATCATAATTCAATGTTTCTGATAATTCAATCATTTAATATATTTTTTTTAATTTCGTCGATAATCATATTGAAACAAATACGTTCATATAAAGCATTATACGTTTAAATACTTTGTTGACATTTTCAATTTATAACATATACACATATACATACATATTCATATATGTTCATTTAATGGTTCGTGAATCATTGGAATTTGGTCGAGGTTTAAATGAATGTATAAACATAGTTTAAAATCCTTGAGATTTAACTTAACAAACATTGCTTATCGTGTCAGAATAATATAAAGATAAAGTTTAAATTTAGTCGGAAATTTCCGGGTCGTCACATAAAGTGAACATCCAACCTCAAGAATACATGTAGTTTTATAAATGTTTTACGAAATAGACACAAGTAAATGAAACTACAATATATGGGTGAATGATCGAAGCCGAATACGCCCCTTTTGCTTGGTAACCTAAGAATTAGTAAACCGATCTACTAATTGACGCGAATCCTAAAGATAGATCTATTGGGCCTAACGAACCCCATCCAAAGTGCCGGATGCTTTAGTACTTCGATGTTGTTTTTATCTTGTCCGAAGGATTTCCCGGAATGATAGGGGATATTCTTATATGCATCTTGTTAATGTCGGTTACCAGGTGTTCATCATATGAATGATTTTTATCTCTATGTATGGGATGTATATTGAAATATGAAATCTTGTGGTCTATTATTATGATTTGATAATATATAGGTTAAACCTATAACTCACCAACATTTTTGTTGACTTTTTAAGCATGTTTATTCTCAGATGATTATTAAGAGCTTCCGCTGTTGCATACTAAAATAAGGACAAGATTTGGAGTCCATGCTTGTATGATATTATGTAAAAACTGCATTCAAGAAACTTATTTTTGAAGTAATATATTCTTATTGTAAACCATTATGTAATGGTCGTGTGTAAATGGTATATTTTAGATTATCATTATTTGATAATCTACGTAATGCTTTTTAAACCTTTATAGATAAAATAAAGGTTATGGTTGTTTTAAAAATGAATGCAGTCTTTGAAAAACGTCTCATATAGAGGTTAAAACCTCGCGATAAAATCAATTAATATGGAACGTTTATAATCAATATGAACGGGACATTTCAGTAGACGCACACTATCGTATGTTAAACATTTGACGTTGGTTATGACGTCACCTTTTCTTATGAAAACAAACCTATTTTAAAACAGCATATAGTGTTTGACCTTGTAATCATCCTATTGTTGATGATCCGTACACGTTAATTTTGTACGGGGCATCACATTTGGTATCAGAGCATTGGTTGTAGGGAATTAGGTTGCATTAGTGAGTCTAGACCGAACCGAGTAGGATTCACTAATAGGACTAATCTACAATTTGCTAGTTTACTTGTTTCTGCAGAACTTGCTGCATGCTGCTGCTTACTTTTACTGCTATATGTCGTATACTACTACTTCTTTTCACTACTTCATGCTACTATCTGCTTTCAATTGCATGATACTTCTGTAGGATTTGCTATTATTGCCATGCTACTTACTGCTATAGATGATCTAGACTGTCGTAATTACATTGCCTAATACGTGCTTGCTACATGACTTACTGACATGGAAAAAGTTAATTTTCCTTGTTCAGATGTCGGATATCTCGCCCATCATCATTGACTTGGACAGTGACTCAGATTCATCTGCCGCCTCGCCTGCTATTACCGCCGACTCACATATCCCGTCATCACTACCCTCCAGTGACTCTGGCGATTCATCCTCTGGGGACAGTAGCCACGCACCTGACCTGATGATCATCTCCGATGGAGACGAGGAGCCAGAGGAGATTCCAGCTCCACCTAACCCAGGACTCCCGGAGCCACAGCACCATTCCGGTGGTGCTGTGATTCCTGGGGAAAATGGGGACGGTCCTTTCCGCAATGAGCATGGACATTGGGCTAGACGCCTTCCTGATGGACGTGTCGTGCCAATCCCGCCTGGCAGATACCGACTTATGACTACCGGTCAGGAACATCCACCTTCAGATGATTCAGACGACTCATCATCCGATGACTTCAGCGAGGATGATTCCGACGAGGATTTCGACGAGGACCCTGAGGAGACGCCCGTGCAGCCACCCTCTACCCAGCCAAAGAAGCGGTATCGTTTCGATGGTACTGTTATTCCAGGGGTTAACGGAGGTAGACCATTCGTGGACGCACGCGGACAGTTGGTTAGGGTTACCGCCCGTAAGCGGATTGTGCCTTACCCTGCCGATCCATTCGTGCGTAAGGCTTCCCGTTACGCACCGTCTACTTCTTGTGCTGGACGGTCTGCACCACCAGCTCCACCAGCATCATCTACACCACCAGCTCCACTTGTACCGTCTGCACCACCAGCTCCACCAGCATCACCTGCACCACCAGCTCCACCTGTACCATCTGCACCGCCTGCCCCACCAGCATCTCCCGTCGTCGAGGAACTGACGAGGGAAGTGCATATCCTCCGTGCTCAGGTAACTGAGCTCGAGGACCAGGTGTCCCACATGATGGACATCCTTTACCCACCGTCACCATAGGGCTATTGTATTAGATTTCATTATGTAATCCCGTATGTAGTTTCATGTTTTACTCATGTACTGTACGAACCGTATGCGGATGTATGCAACTTTCTTATTTATTGAATGGAACTTGGTGTTGTTTAATTTTTGTACGGTGTTCTATTTACGTTACTATATGATGATTTTGTGGCACCTGTATATAGTTGCAATACTTGATTAACATGCAATGTGTTGATTCCATGTTGGTTAACATATACCGTCTTACTATTTATTGAATGCTAGATTTTGACTTAAGTCGAAATTTCTGTTTCGAAGATCAATGGAAAACCAAAGATCAACGCCCACAGCAGCACAGATTGAGGAGATGATAACTGAACGAATAGCCGTTGCAATTGTGAATGTCAACCCCCAAGCTCCACCTGTTAACCAGTGCAATCATAACGGGTGTACCTATAAGGAATTTCAAAGCTGCAAGCCCCACAATTTCAGTGGTACTGAGGGGCCGGTTGGACTGACGAGGTGGTTTAAGAAATTGGAAGCTATGTTCCGTGTGAGTAACTGCTCAGAAATGAACAAAACTAAGTATGCCTCCTGTACACTGTCGGACAGCGCTTTAACCTGGTGGAACACACTTGCTCAGGCTAAGGGTATTGACGAGGCTTACGCTACACCGTTGGAGGAATTTAAGGGGGCTATGATCGTGGAGTACTGCCCCAGAACGGAGATTCAGAAAATGGAAGCTGAGTTTTGGGAGTTGAAGGTTGTGGGAACCGATCTTGACGGTTATAACCGAAGGTACTTGGAACTAGCTTTGATGTGTTCCACGATGGTTACCCCGGAATTTAAGCGAATGGAACGGTATTTGTGGGGACTTCCCAAGTCCATTCAGGGAAATGTCACCTCTTCAAAACCAGCTGATGTCCCGGAAGCTATGCGCATGGCGCACACCCTGATGAACCAAAATACCAGCAAAGAACCAGAAATGGGGAAATCCGAATTGGGAGCTGGTAATGAGAAACATAAGTGGGACAGCAATAAGGGAAGAGTCTTTGATCAAAACCCAGCTAAGAGGCATGAAAGTTTCAATGGAAAACAATGACGGGAGGAACCTGAACCCTAACCCTAGCTCAAACCCTAACTACAACGGTAGTCTCCCGCAGTGCAAGAGATGCTACAAGCATCATACCGGGTACTGCAACGTGGTCTATGAAAAGTGTAAAAGGACTGGACATATTGGCAAAGACTGCAAGATCACTACCCCAACTGTGAAGATAAACCCTACTGGGCCAAGGAAGTGCTATGAGTGTGGACAACAGGGCCACTTCAGGAATGAATGTCCCAACAAGAGAAAGGACGGCGGGCCAGCGTGTGGAAGAGCTTTCAACGTAAACGCAAGGGATGCCCGTGAGAACCCCGACTTGGTTACAGGTTTATTCACTATCAACAATCTATTAGCTTCTGTCCTATTTGATACTGGTGCCGATAGGAGTTATGTATGTAGACACTTTTGCTCTAAGATAAATTGGTCGTTAGTTCTTTTAAAGGAGAGTATGCTTGTTGAGGTAGCCAATGAAAAACTTGAGAAAGTTGACCAAATTAGCCGAGGAGGTATTATCAACATAGCTGGTGTGGATTTCGAGATTGACTTGATACCCATCAAATTGGGAAGTTTTAATGTGATTGTCGGTATGGACTGGTTGACCAAGGTAAGGGCCGACAATATCTGTGGAGATAAAGCTATTCGTATACCACACGGAGATGGTGAGCCACTGATTATTTACGGAGAGAGATGTAACTCGAAGCTGAACCTCATTAGTTGCATGAAAGCACAAAAGATCATGAAGAAAGGACATCTTGTTGTTTTAGCACATGTGAAAACATTAGAAACCGAGGTAAAAAGCGTGGATGATGTACGAATTGTGAACGAATTTCCCGATGTCTTTTTGGAAAATTGCCTGGATTACCGCCAACGAGAGCAGTAGAGTTTCAGATTGATTTAGTGCCAGGAGCTGCACCTGTAGCTCGCGCACCTTATCGACTCGCACCTTCCGAAATGCATGAGTTGCAGAGTCAACTACAAGAACTGCTAGATCGTGGATTTATCCAACCAAGTTCATCGCCTTGGGGCGCACCTGTTTTATTTGTGAAGAAGAAGGACGGATCTTTCCACATGTGTATCGATTATCGTGAGCTGAACAAGTTGACGATCGAGAATCGGTATCCCCTTCCCAGAATTGACGATCTTTTCGATCAGCTGCAAGGATCAAGCGTTTACTCTAAGATCGATTTGCGATCTGATTATCACCAGTTGAGGGTGAAGGAGAGTGATGTAATGAAAACTTCATTCAGAACCCGTTATGGTCATTATGAGTTTCTCGTGATGCCATTTGGTTTAACCAACGCACCTACCGTGTTTATGGATCTCATGAATCGTGTATGCAAGCCGTACTTGGATAAGTTCGTTATCGTCTTCATAGATTATATCCTCATCTACTCCGAAAGCGAAGAAGAACATGAGCAACATCTTTGACTAGTGCTTGAACTCTTGAGACAAGAGCAACTTTATGCCAAATTCTCCAAGTGTGAGTTTTGGTTGAAGGAAGTCCAATTCCTGGGTCATATTGTGAGCAATCAAGGTATCAAGGTAGATCCCACAAAGATCGAAGCAATCAGCAAGTGGGAAACCCCCACTACTCCGACTCATATCCGCCAATTTTTAGGTCTCGCTGGTTACTACCGAAGATTTATTGAAGGTTTCTCTCTGATTGCGCGTCCTTTGACCGCGCTGACTCACAAAGGGAAAAAGTTCGTTTGGGAAACCGAACAAGAATCAGCATTTCAAACCTTGAAGCAGAAATTGACCACCGCGCCTATCTTATCACTTCCTGAAGGCAGTGACGATTTCGTCGTATATTGTGATGCCTCGAAAAATGGTTTTGGTTGCGTATTGATGCAAAGAACGAAGGTCATTGCTTATGCTTCTCGTCAACTGAAGATTCACGAGCGAAACTACACTACTCACGATCTCGAACTTGGAGCCGTTGTTTTTGCGCTCAAATTGTGGAGACACTATCTTTATGGAACTAAAAGTACTATCTTCACCGACCACAAAAGCCTCCAACACATATTCGATCAGAAACAACTGAACATGAGACAGCGATGATAGATCGAGACGCTGAACGAATATGATTGTGAACTTCATTACCATCCTGGCAAGGCCAATGTTGTAGCCGACGCTTTGAGCCGAAAGGAGAGGATGGCACCTCTTCGTGTTCGGGCCTTGAACATCACCATACACTCAAATCTCAATAACCAAATCCGAGTAGCCCAAGATGAGGCTCTTAAGGAGGAGAATATTTCTCATGAACACTTGAACATTCTCGTCTCTCGATTCGAGGTTAAGGAGACTGGACTCCGATACTTCACCGTAAGAATTTGGGTGCCTAATTATGGGGATTTGCAAAGCCTCATTCTAGACGACGCCCACAAGTCAAGATATTCGATTCATCCAGGAGCCGATAAAATGTACCACGATCTCAAGGAACGGTATTGGTGGCCAAATCTTAAGAAGGATGTTGAAACTTATGTTGGAAAGTGTTTGACTTGCTCGAAAGTTAAGGCCGAACATCAAAGGCCATTTGGGTTACTTCAGCAACCAGAAATCCCGCAATGGAAGTGGGAAAGGATAACGATGGACTTCATCACGAAACTACCAAAGACGGTGGGCGGATACGATACCATATGGGTTATCGTTGACCGTCTTACCAAATCTGCACACTTCTTAGCCATGAAAGAAACGGATACGATGGAAAAACTCGCTCAACTATACATAAAGGAAATTGTATCTCGTCATGGTGTACCCTTATCGATTATTTCAGACTGAGATGCCCTTTTGCTTCCAGATTTTGGCATTCTTTACAAGAAGCCTTGGGGACTCATCTCGACATGAGTACTGCGTATCACCCACAGACCGATGGACAAAGCGAACGCACAATTCAGACTTTGGAGGACATGTTGCGTCCTTGTGTTATTGATTTTGGAAAGGCTTAGGAAAGACATTTACCGCTAGCCAAATTTTCTTACAACAACAGCAATCATTCGAGTATTAATGCTGCACCTTTCGAAGCGTTGTATTGCTGTAAATGCTGTTCTCCTATTTTTTGGGCCGAAGTAGGCGAAAAGTAAATCACCGGACCCGAGTTAGTCCATGAAACAACTGAGAAGATTGTCCAAATTCAAGCGAGACTCAAGACGGCCCGTGATCGCCAAAAGAGTTATGCCAACCTTAAACGTAAAGACCTCGAATTCAACGTGGGTGACCATGTAATGTTGAAGGTCGCACCTTGGAAAGGTGTGATCCGTTTTGGAAAGCGTGGGAAGCTCAACCCGCGATACATTGGTCCTTTCGAAATCTTGGAGCGTGTTGGACCCGTTGCTTACCGTTTGGATATTCCGACTCAATTGAGCTCAGTTCATCCTACCTTCCACGTATCGAATTTGAAGAAGTGTCTTGCTGAACTGGAACTTGTCATACCACTGGAAGAACTTACGATTGATGATAAACTCCACTTCGTGGAAGAACCTGTCGAAATTATGGACCGTGAGGTCAAAACTTTGAAATGCAACAAGATTCCGATCGTCCGAGTCCGATGGAATGCCAAACGAGGACCCGAGTTTACCTGGGAACGAGAGGATCAAATAATGCAGAAGTATCCTCACCTTTTCCCAACTCCTCCATTTACCTCAGCTTAAAATTTCGAGACGAAATTTTCTTTAACAGGTGGGTAATGTAACGACCCTGGATTTTCTGACTTATATTTATTAATATTTATTATTAATACTTGCGTGTTAATAAATGTATTCTTATACATTTTAGTTGTTACCGTATTTGACTTTCCATGTCCTGACTTGTCTTTGTGACACACGCTTTTCACGAATAATATTTCGAATATTATTTACGTTCATGATTAATTATTATTAATCATTTTTATTAACTAATGTATGTAGTTAATTACTTGGGCTTTTATTAATTTGTTTCTTACTTATACTTGGGCTTATATTATTGGACTTGGAAGCCCACCCTACACCACTTAATGGACTACTAGTAAGCCCACTATTATGCTAATGATACATTAAGCTTAAGCAAGGTTAATTAAGTTAAATGAGGAGACAAATGTTTCAAGCATGCATGACCTCTTTCCCATGTATTTGACTTATACACCTTCTTAGCCAACAACACTCTCCCACACTTGAAAGTTGAGTTTTGACTTCCCTCTTTGATCCCTTAAACCATCGGCCTTGTTGGTAGGGAGGGAGAGTTCAATTTTTTTTTTGTTACTTATAAGCTAGTATTACCTCATTCCACACACATACCTTTCATACACTACTTCTTTCTCTTATCTTTTCTCTTAAAATTATAAGTAATATGTTTTATTTTTCTTCTTCTTTTTCCTTTGAAACCGAAATCTATCATCATCATCCTTACTTGATTGTTGTTTGTTGTTAAAGATCAAGCTTCCTAGTTTGTATCTTCATGTAATCTTGCTTATTCCATCCTTTGTTTGATGAGAAGTCAAGAACAAGAATCTAAGCTTGTTAGCTTATGGTTCTACACTTGATGTATTATAATGATCTAAAGTTCATAAGCTTTAAGATCTTACTTGTGTTCATATTTTGTAAACTTAAGGTTTATTTTCTTAAGATCCAAGCTTTGGCTTGAATCTTCTTAAGTATGAAACAAACATGAACTTATTAATTGTAATTTTAGTTTATTTCTTTCTTTTGTAAGTATTTCAATTAGTGATTTATTTAATTTTGGTCAAGTATTACTAGTTAAACTTGATCTCATTTTTCTTGAAACTAAAGTATAAACTTTGTAAGTTCAAGAACATGAAAGTTTAACTTTCTAGTTATAACTTCATACACTTATGTTGGATCTAAGTTTCTATAGCTTACGGTCTTCCAATTTTGTTGTAAACAAAAGCTTATAAGCTTAAATACATTCTACAAGATAAAAATCTAAGTTTCATAACTTATGGTTTTATTAAAGTGAAGATCCAAGTTCCATAACTTAGGGTTTAACTTAAGAACACTAGATCTAGACTTCTTAGTCTAGGATCTTTAAGATCTAACTAAGATCTAAGTTCTACAACTTAAGATGTTGTTTATTTAGTTTACATTCAAGTTTAAGATCTTTAAGATTTAACTAAGGCACAATTTTAAGATGACACCCGCTGAGTTCGAACTCACGACGTTCTTATCTCGTGAACCAGGATACCTCGGAGTATTAGTGCTCTGTTAACGCAAGTGGTACAAACCTTTACAAACTAATGATCATTCAAGTGTATTATAGTACATCAAAAATCTGAAAATGGGGATCAGGATTCATCCCTCATTGCTCTTGTTTGAAATGGCAAAAATTTCAATAAAGTGAACAATCTATATGTCAAAAACTACCACCATAAAGTGAACATACCAAAAAATATTTATCGACCTGTCGGAAAAGTGATGGTAATGTTGTTGTATGAGTCTTGTGTGTGTACGTCAGTTGAGCTCCCACTTCTAGCTTCTATGTAAAAACCAGGATGGTTTGGTTCTGGTAATTGACCATCACTAGTTAGCATCATAACCACGGTAGACATGTTTGGTCTGTCTTCAGGGTTGTTTTGAACACATAATAAGCCCACATGGATCGATTGCAACACTTGTAGTGTATCATTTAATTCGATTAAAGATGTGTCAGCCAATTCAGAGTGTTTTCCTTCTTTGTAGAGGTTCCAAGCCTGAATAAGAACTAGTAGACATATGTCATATGTCATATGCTATTACATTTGAACTAACTTTACACACAAAATTGTAGTATTGAGTCATCTTACATCTGCGAGAAAATTGTGTTTGTTTTGGGCCCCCGACACAATCTCTAACATCAAAACACCGAAGCTGAATACACCTGATTTCACTGAGAATATTCCTGGTCCTGCATACTCTGGGGACATGTATCCACTGTATAAAAGAGTAGGTCATGTTAAAAAAATTACACTTTTACTTCAAAATTGTTATAATTGAGTGTGTTTGGAAGCAATTAGTTGGTAGCTTGAGTTGGGGCTTATATTGTAGACTCAAAGTTGGACTTACTGTTTACGTAAAATGACATATAAAAAAAATTAATTAAGTGAAACATAATAATATAAAGGGTAATGATGTAAATTCATACGTCATAAGCTCCTAGGTTATTTTCGGAAACTACTTCAATTAGCTTATTTTTTGCAGTTTATTTTTTTCATAAGCTCTTGAAAGCTCCTACCAAGCTATTAACCCGAGCTTATGAAAACATAAGCATCCATAAGCTACTAAAATTTTGTGAGTCAAACACACCCAGAACCAAATTTTTTGAATTCGAACGAACTAGAACTTAAAATAAAAAATATGTGAAGATTATGATCTTACTAGGTCCCAACCACTCTTCTAGTCTTTGCTACAGTGTCATTTCCGCCAAAGCTTCTTTCAAGGCCAAAATCTGATATTTTGGGTTCATATAGTGATCAAGCAAAATGTTTGCTGCTTTGAGATCTCTATGAATGATCCTTAATCGAGAATCTTGATGAAGATAAAAGTAGCCCTCGAGCAATACCGTTGATGATATTGCTTCGTTTTGACCAGTCAAGTGTTTTTCTTTTTTGTTCATCTACCAAAAGGAGGAGTCATTTCATTAGTAGGTTTCGTTAAATGATATATAGGATGAATGTGTCTTTATACATATTATGATATATAACTTACCAAAAAGATAAAAGTCGAGGCCTTTGTTAGGCATGTACTCATAAACCAACATCTTTTCATGACTTTCGAAACAATATCCAAGGATTTTGACGAGGTTTCGATGTTGAAGCGTAGAAATGAAAATAACCTCAATCTCGAACTCTTCAACTCCTTGGGAGGAACTTAAAGAAAGCCGCTTAACTACAATTTCTTGTCCATCTGCAAGGGAACCTGTGATGATCGCTCCTAATCCATATGGACGAACACGTCATTCATCGATTTCATTGCGAGGTATTTGACCTCTATATGATACGTTTTGTAAACATTGCATTCTTTTGAAAAGGCACACCATAAATGAATATTTAAATCAAAGGTTTTTGACATCTTATGATTTCTACATATAGACAATCACCGTAAATAATAGTTTACAATAGTACTTTCGTAGACAATGCAGTCAAAATAAGATACATGGTGATGATTTGGTGAATACAACGTTTCCTTGTAAAAATATGCCATGTAAGACTCCATGCACATAGCTTGTCTAACATATAAGCAAACAGCGGAAGACTTCTAGGGAACCTGAGAATAATAATGCTAACAAGTGTCAACACAAAGGTTGGTGAGTTCATAGTTTTAATGTTTCGTATAATCTGTATATAAAGGTGGATCACAAGATTTCAGTTGTTTCATCCAGAAACGTTTATCAAAATATTCTACAAGATTGAGCACCCTGGTAACTAAAATTTAATGTTATAATAAGTACCTATGTTTTAACATACATGCAACCAACATGTACAATACACGCAAACCAACGTGTACTAAACTCAAATAGCATACGTCTGTTTTATAGTTCAGGCTAGGGTTTCTATACCTGGAACAGACGGGGATGTCAAGTCCTATGGATCCATATATAACTACTCGCGCCCACCAGTTCTTATAACCGGCAGTTACTAGTTACCAAAGCTAAGGGATTTTCGGTTCAAACTCAGTGTAGAATTTAGTATGTACTTGTATCCATTGCGTTTAAAATAAAGTGCATGTATTCTCAGCTCAAAAATATATATTGCAAAAGCAATTAAAAAGGGATCAATGAAACTCACCATAGCAGCATATAAAGTCGTTCACCAAAATGTGACTGAAACTCGGATTACCAAATAACCGTAGATCTCAACCTAGAGAACATATGTTGGTCAATAAATGTCTATCAAGCTAGGTCAGGTCATAGTGTATCATAATCCAAATGCTCGAGATCGACATATAAAAGTTATCCAAAGTTGTTTCAAAAAGTCAATTTTGACAATAGTTCAACAAAACGAGACGTGCCTTATATAATGATTCATTTACTCGGCTGGTAATATTCAAAAATCCAATTTATCAATCTCATAGACAAGTTGTTTAAATATTAATTTCAGATTCAAAAGCAATTCCAATCAACGTTGATCATAATTCAGTTGCCCATATCTTTTAATTCGTTCATCGAAACTATTCGATATCTAAATGAAAAGTTATTGATTTTTCGCCAGCTTTCCAAAAACATGCATATCATATACCTTTTATCAGTAATATATGTATTTACTTCGTGATTTATCATAACTGTTTAACGACGAAATTTAGCATACAAGCATGTATAAATATATATACTCGAGCACTAGACATGGATACACAATTAATATATAAAAGATAAAATATGAGCGCTTACGTATCAATATTGAGATTCAATATTGTAGGAAAGTATGTAGACGTAACGGAGATGATTGAAATGTCCCGTTCTTATTGATTAAAAACGTTCCATATTAATTGATTTCGTTGCGAGGTTTTGACCTCTATATGAGACGTTTTTCAAAGACTGCATTCATTTTAAAACAAACTATAACCTTTATTTCATCAATAAAGGTTTAAAAAGCTTTACGTAGATTATCAAATAATCATAATCTAAAATATCCTGTTTACACACGACCATTACATAATGGTTTACAATACAAATATGTTACAACAAAATAAGTTTCTTGAATGCAGTTTTTACACAATATCATACAAGCATGGACTTCAAATCTCGTCCTTATTTAAGTATGCGACAGCGGAAGCTCTTAATAATCACCTGAGAATAAACATGCTTAAAACGTCAACAAAAATGTTGGTGAGTTATAGGTTTAACCTATATATATCAAATCATAATAATAGACCACAAGATTTCATATTTCAATACACATCCCATACATAGAGATAAAAATCATTCATATGGCGAACACCTGGTAATCGACATTAACAAGATGCATATATAAGAATATCCCCATCATTCCGGGACACCCTTCGGATATGATATAAATTTCGAAGTACTAAAGCATCCGGTACTTTGGATGGGGTTTGTTAGGCCTAATAGATCTATCTTTAGGATTCGCGTCAATTAGGGTGCCTGTTCCCTAATTCTTAGATTACCAGACTTAATAAAAAGGGGCATATTCGATTTCGATAATTCAACCATAGAATGTAGTTTCACGTACTTGTGTCTATTTTGTAAATCATTTATAAAACCTGCATGCATTCTCATCCCAAAAATATTAGATTTTAAAAGTGGGACTATAACTCACTTTCACAGATTTTTACTTCGTCGGGAAGTAAGACTTGGCCACTGGTTGATTCACGAACCTATAACAATATGTACATATATATCAAAGTATGTTCAAAATATATTTACAACACTTTTAATATATTTTGATGTTTTAAGTTTATTAAGTCAGCTGTCCTCGTTAGTAACCTACAACTAGTTGTCCACAGTTAGATGTACAAAAATAAATCGATAAATATTATCTTGAATCAATCCACGATCCAGTGTATACGTATCTCAGTATTGATCACAACTCAAACTATATATATTTTGGAATCAACCTCAACCCTGTATAGCTAACTCCAACATTCACATATAGAGTGTCTATGGTTGTTCCGAAATATATATAGATGTGTCGACATGATAGGTCGAAACATTGTATACGTGTCTATGGTATCTCAAGATTACATAATATACAATACAAGTTGATTAATTTATGGTTGGAATAGATTTGTTACCAATTTTCACGTAGCTAAAATGAGAAAAATTATCCAATCTTGTTTTACCCATAACTTCTTCATTTTAAATCCGTTTTGAGTGAATCAAATTGCTATGGTTTCATATTGAACTCTAATTTATGAATCTAAACAGAAAAAGTATAGGTTTATAGTCGGAAAAATAAGTTACAAGTCGTTTTTATAAAGGTAGTCATTTCAGTCGAAAGAACGACGTCTAGATGACCATTTTAGAAAACATACTTCCACTTTGAGTTTAACCATAAATTTTGGATATAGTTTCATGTTCATAATAAAAATCATTTTCTCAGAATAACAACTTTTAAATCAAAGTTTATCATAGTTTTTAATTAACTAACCCAAAACAGCCCGCGGTGTTACTACGACGGCGTAAATCCGGTTTTACGGTGTTTTTCGTGTTTCCAGGTTTTAAATCATTAAGTTAGCATATCATATAGATATAGAACATGTGTTTAGTTGATTTTAAAAGTCAAGTTATAAGGATTAACTTTTTTTTGCGAACAAGTTTAGAATTAACTAAACTATGTTCTAGAGATTACAAGTTTAAACCTTCGAATAAGATAGCTTTATATGTATGAATCGAATGATGTTATGAACATCATTACTACCTTAAGTTCCTTGGATAAACCTACTGGAAAAGCGAAAAATGGATCTAGCTTCAACGGATCCTTGGATGGCTCGAAGTTCTTGAAGCAGAATCATGACACGAAAACAAGTTCAAGTAAGATCATCACTTGAAATAAGATTGTTATGGTTATAGAAATTGAACCAAAGTTTGAATATGATTATTACCTTGTATTAGAATGATAACCTACTGTAAGAAACAAAGATTTCTTGAGGTTGGATGATCACCTTACAAGATTGGAAGTGAGCTAGCAAACTTGAAAGTATTCTTGATTTTATGTAACTAGAACTTGTAGAATATATGAAGAACACTTAGAACTTGAAGATAGAACTTGAGAGAGATTAATTAGATGAAGAAAATTGAAGAATGAAAGTGTTTGTAGGTGTTTTTGGTCGTTGGTGTATGGATTAGATATAAAGGATATGTAATTTTGTTTTCATGTAAATAAGTCATGAATGATTACTCATATTTTTGTAATTTTATGAGATATTTCATGCTAATTGCCAAATGATGGTTCTCACATGTGTTAGGTGACTCACATGGGCTACTAAGAGCTGATCATTGGAATGTATATACCAATAGTACATACATCTAAAAGCTGTGTATTGTACGAGTACGAATACGGGTGCATACGAGTAGAATTGTTGATGAAACTGAACGAGGATGTAATTGTAAGCATTTTTGTTAAGTAGAAGTATTTTGATAAGTGTATTGAAGTCTTTCAAAAGTGTATAAATACATATTAAAACACTACATGTATATACATTTTAACTGAGTCGTTAAGTCATCGTTAGTCGTTACATGTAAGTGTTGTTTTGAAACCTTTAGGTTAATGATCTTGTTAAATGTTGTTAACCCAATGTTTATAATATCAAATGAGATTTTAAATTATTATATTATCATGGTATTATCATGTATGAATATCTCTTAATATGATATATATATACATTAAATGTCTTTACAACGATAATCGTTACATATATGTCTCGTTTAAAAATCATTAAGTTAGTAGTCTTGTTTTTACATATGTAGTTCATTGTTAATATACTTAATGATATGTTTACTTATCATAGTATCATGTTAACTATATATATATATCCATATATATGTCATCATATAGTTTTTACAAGTTTTAACGTTCGTGAATCACCGGTCAACTTGGGTGGTCAATTGTCTATATGAAACATATTTCAATTAATCAAGTCTTAACAAGTTTGATTGCTTAACATGTTGGAAACATTTAATCATGTAAATATCAATCTCAATTAATATATATAAACATGGAAAAGTTCGGGTCACTACAATGATAAACACTAGGTTTGACTTGCGAATATTACCCATAACCTCCATAATTATAACCCATAATTTCCTTAGCTCTATCCCGCTCGAAACCCATTTTGAAAGTGACATGCTCATGACCTCGTCGTAGTATTTTATGTACTAATACTACTAATAATAATAGGATTAATAATAATATTAATAATAATAATAATAATAATAATAATAATAATATAATAATAATAATAATAATAATAATAATAATAATAATAATAATAATAATAATAATAATAATAATAATAATATAAATAACTTAAATAATATGGAGTAAAATAAATAATGAAATAAACTAGAACCAGATCGAGCTTATTTATACTACTTGGCCTGAAACAGTACCCCATGCGATGGCATGGGATTTACACTATATAGCCATGCGATCGCATGGCATGAATTTCCAGCTCACATATTTTTGTCCTAACTTTTGTCGACATATTTATTTATAATATATATAATATATTTAATTTAAATAATTAATTATATATTATATTAAATTCACGTGCATAGTTGACTTGTAATTTTTGTTCCGATAAGTCGTACGTCATCACGCGACTTATGTCCCGGTTCCAGATTTTCGAATGTCCATTCACACGCTAAGAAAACTGGCTCTTTACGTTTCGTGACTCGTACCATTGTTAAAATATAGTCTTAAATTATCAATAAACTATATCACTCAAAGTGTATCTTAAACTTTTGAGTGTTTTGGTCATTTACTTCTATAAATCATCGTCTCGTAGTATATACATATACATTTTTATTTTGAAATAGTGTTTTACTGTAGCAAAGTTAATGTAGCAAAGTTTTTTACTGTAGCAAATAGTGATTTTCGAAAACACTGTAGCTTTTCGGGTACTGTAGCAATTCGAAAATACTGTAGCAAATTAGTGTTTTACTGGTTCATCTTCAACGTTTTAGTTAACTTATCTAAATATCATCTTCAACGTTTCGTGAATCTTCGAGAACAGTCAAAGAATAATTGATTACATGAATATAGTTCCAAAACTTTGAGACTCAACATTACATAATTTGCTTATCGTGTCGAAAACATTAAATCATTTAAAGATAAAGTTTAAATTTGGTCAGAAATTTCTGGGTCATCACAGAACCCTTAACACGTATTCTTATTTTAGATATATCTTATCGAAACAATATAAACTAAAGTCAAATGTTGCCGTTTCTATATATAGAGTACCTTGTACACAGGTCCAAATCCACCATCACCAAGTTTGTTACTAATTGAGAAGTTGTCTGTTGCTGCAACTAATTTTGACAAACTAAACACGGGTAGGTCCGTAACATCCTTTTGAGCAATTAAGCAATTGCTTTCTGTCAAAACAAGAACTTAAGTTGATTTCAGTTGAAACAAAATAACTGAATTGTTGGAAAATCATGTGTACTTTTACCAATTCAGATTAACGCAGCGGATAGTTAAAATAATAATCTTTTAATATTTCATAAAATATTTACAAGATTAAATATTCATATATTTAATGAAATATGCACACGATTAATTTATCCCAATGAGATCTAGTTACACCACTAATAATTGTCAAAATATGTAATTCACAAAGTGAGTAAACGATATACCTTTCTTGAAGAAACTGATTGAAGGTGAGAAACCTACGATCAAAAATATGACCGTCACTTAGGATAGTCCACACTACACTTCAAACGACCGTCAATGGATGCTAGTCCAAACCCAAGTAACAAATTAATCAACCCTTGATTAATTGTGTGAAACAATTAAAAAGTAATACTCCTCATATGATTTCACTTTGCATTTTCTTTTACTTTTTGTTATGCTCTCAAAGCTAGTTTTGAGATGGATATAAGATGTACGTACTTATGAAACTCTCTCCAACTCTTTGTTGTATGTATGTGTTTTTATCATTGTGATCATCAAATCAATATATAGAAAAAGGTTTGTAATAATAGAGTTGAGTTGTAGTGGTTGAGTTTCACGTGTCACGGGAGTTCAAAACAAAATAGCTTTTCATTAGTCAATAAAATCATATTTCGTTTGATTTGATTTTAAAAAGTTGTATTTCTCAAATACTTTAGGTGTATGTTATGTAACTTATAATTAATAATTTCTATCATGTCGCTTCCATGTGAATAGTAAATTAATTAATTTCGTTTCATTTACTATTCATATAAATAGTAAATGAATTTATTTCAATTTACTATTTTGTTACTTGAGTAATATATATACATCATATATATATATATATATATATATATATATATATATATATATATATATATATATATATATATTATTTGACGTCTCGGTATATATGTGTGTGACCCCAAATGCTCAAATGAAGTTGGCCATATAGTTATATGTTGTACCTTGCACATTAATCCTACAGACTCCCACTTGTGCATGGCACAACACTAAGTAACTATATAAACAATGGTAAGCGTCTAGCAACACGTCATTGTCCCCAAATTCATGTGAGGGTAGTTTCTCGAAACTGTTTATGGTAAGTTTTAAATGTCATTCGTCCTTTTGTTTCAGATACTTTAGTTAAACTTGAGATATGGATCATCGGTCATTCTCATTTGTTTAACAATTTTGTTTCTCGATCTTAGAACTGAATTAGATCACCAAATTAATTAAGTATCATCTTAATTACATCTGGGTGCGGCCACACAAATATTGTAACGACCCAGGATTTTTTGACTTATATTTATTAATATTTATTATTAATACTTGCGTGTTAATAAATGTATTCTTATACATTTTACTTGTTACCGTATTTGACTTTCCATGTCCCGACTTGTCTTTGTGACACACGCTTTTCATGAATAATATTTCAAATATTATTTACGTTCATGATTAATTATTATTAATCATTTTTATTAACTAATGTATGTAGTTAATTACTTGTGCTTTTATTAATTTGTTGCTTACTTATACTTGGGCTTATATTATTGGACTTGGAAGCCTATCCTACACCACTTAATGGACTACTAGTAGGCCCACTATTATGCTAATGATACATTAAGCTTAAGCAAGGTTAATTAAGTTAAATGAGGAGACAAATTGTCATAACCCGTCCTTAACCATAAGAACGCGTTAGATAACGTATGATTTCATTGCGAGGTATTGACCTCTATATGAGACATTTTTTGAAAGAAAACTGCATATATTATACATTACAAACCATAACCATTATTTTTGTTACAAGCTTAAGACAATAAAAAGAAGATTAACGTTTAGCGATAATCTTCGACTTACAAACTTTACAAATGATGACAACAACACGGTTTCTAGCATATTTTACAATACAACATCTCGGATATGCAGTTTTATTTTTGACACAAACATGCGTACGCAAGATCCTGGTTAGATCCAACATGATGCAGCGGAAACTTTAGAAATCACCTGAGAATAGACATGTTTTAAAAGGTCAACATAAAGTTGGTGAGATATAGGTTTAATGCCGGCAGCAATATATATATAGACCACAAGATTTCGTATATAAACAGTTTAATAAAAGTATTCTAAGTGGTTGAGCACTCGGTAACCATACTTAACATTTTCACGTCGCATATTCCCTTTAATATGAAATCTTACTACACCGTACCAAGTGTAGTCACAAAACGAAGTACTGTGCAACCGTTGAATACTGGTCGTCCAGTCCGGTTGGGGTTGTCAGGCCCGATAGATCTATCAACAGGATTCGCGTTTACAATACCGCTGTAAATATTAGTTACCAAGCTACAGGGAAGTATGCCAGTGGTACAACTCAACGTAGAACATATTTTTCAGTTACTTGTGTCCATATCGTAAAACATAAAATACATGTATTCTCATCCCGAAATATTTAGAGTTTAAAAGTGGGACTATATACTCACGGTTGTCTTTGAAGATATAGATAATTGACTTGGTCTCCCGGTTGATATCACGAACCTATCCATATATAATATATCAATATGTTTTCATTTTTAAACAAACGTTATAAATATATACTTGTTATACTTTTAATACTTTGAATAATTCCTTAGTCCGTAGTTAGCTGTCCGAGGTTAGCAATTCAATTTTAATGGTTCATTTTTTTTTAGATGTTTAATATACCCGCAATAAATAAAACCCCCAACGAAATAAATAAAACCCCATCGTATATGTATTGGTCGAGATTAATCTTGACCCATGGTACCGGTGTTGTCAAATGACGTGTTGCGTACATAGAGTACCGGTGTTGTCAAATGACGTGTTGCGTACAATCATGGGATCTTATGATTAATCTTCTCGTGTTGTTTACGGGTGATCCTGAACCATATAAAATTGAATTGTAAGTACATATATATAAAATATCATGTTATCTTAGAAGTATGTGATTTTATGTAAATTTTTCCAATGAATCCCGAAGTCATTTAAGTCTTGGATAACCAATTTTGTTTCGGTCATAGTTTCTTCGTTACAAGTCCGTTTTCGTTGATTCAACTTGCCATCTCCTTGGATCGAGTCCCTCTTTAAGACTATGAACTGTAAATACCTTAGTTTGTATTCAAAATCATACGGCATAAGTGAAACATTAGTGAAACATATGAAGTTAAACATTTTTGTTACAACAAAATCATTTAATGACCATTTTTCTAAAAATACTTATACTTTGAAAAACCAAGTTTTACCTTGTTAAATTAGCATATACATAAGTTATATTACAGGTCTTGAAGTATTTTAAAAGTTAAGTTAGAAGGATCTATTTAGTTTGCAAACAAGTTTGAAAACATTCAAACTATGTTCTTGTTGTTAAACTTGTATACCACAAAATATGATAGCTATATATATATGAATCGAATAAGGTTATGAACATAGATTCTACCTCAAGTTCCTTGGATGAAGTTGCTGTAAGAGAGAAGTAAGAAGCTAGAATCAAAAGGGTGTTGGAAGTGGATGAAAGATTGGAAGTAAGTTGGTGTTCTTGGAGGGTTTTCTTGAAATGTTTTTGTATGGTTTTCTTATGGTGTTTTAGTATGGTTTTTGAAGCTAGATCTTTATGGAATTTTGCTGGGTTGTTATGGAGTTTAGAGAGTAAGAAAGAGTGTGTGTTTTAGCTAGGAAATTGAAGTAGTAAATGAAGCAAAATGATCATGTATATATATACACCAAAAACGTGTTCCATGGTGTATATGGACAAAAATTCCAAGTTATAATTTTATGTATCTAGTCCTAATTGCTTCCAAATTCAATTACCTAGCCCTCATGGCATGAATAATGGCTGGTTAGGTGGTGATTTTGATGTGTATTTACTATTAGTAAATACGTATAGGAGCTTGGTATGATACGAGTACAAATACTCTAGGTATACGTATAGAAATTTTGTGAAAAATGGAATGAGGATTCAAATATAGCTATCTTTTGTGAATACACTTATATGGTTTTATGTATTTAAATCTTTAAAAGTGATTAAATACATTACTTATACAATATATGTATAAACATTATATGTCTTAAGTATTTATGTCAAATAACGTTACGTATAGTTATCGTTTTGAAAACTTAAGTTAGTAGTTTCAAAATACACATATAACTTGTTGTTATTAATACAAAATGAGATATTAAAACATTTATTAATCATGTTAAATATGTATATATACATTTATATACACAAACGTATAATTATCATATATTGTATAGTTCGTGATATCATCGGTCAAACTAGACGGTCAAACGTTGTGTAAAACTCTTTTCGGAAATACAAGTCTCGACAATTTGGATTGCTTATCATGTTGGCAAGGTTTAATTTATGTAAATATTAATCTTATAAGTATAGTATGATCGAAAAAGTGCGGGTCGTTACATTACCTCCCCGTTAAATAAATTTCGTCCCGAAATTTTAAAATTGTACCTATTTTGCGTCATCGAGAAACAAGTGTGGATACTTTTGCTTCATCTGATCCTCTCGTTCCCAAGTAAACTCGGGACCTCTTCTAGCATTCCAACGAACCTTAACAATCGGTATATTACTCTGTTTGAGCTGTTTAACTTCACGGTCCATGATTTCGATTGGTTCTTCGACGAATTGTAGTTTCTCGTCGACATGAATTTCTTCAAGAGGAATGGTGAGGTCTTCCTTTGCAAGACACTTCTTAAGGTTTGAGACGTGAAAGGTATTATGTACTCCGGCGAGTTGTTGCGGTAACTCGAGTCGATAAGCTACCGGTCCAATGCGTTCGATGATCTTGAACGGGCCTACGTACCTTGGGTTTAGTTTACCCCTTTTGCCGAAACGTATCACACCTTTCCAAGGTGACACCTTTAGCATAACCATGTCCCCGACCTGAAACTCTAATGGTTTCCTTCGGACATCGGCGTAGCTCTTTTGGCGACTACGGGCTGTTTTCAATCTCTCCTTGATTTGAACTATCTTCTCGGTCGTTTCGTGTATGATCTCGGGACCAGTTAAATGTCGATCTCCTACTTCATTCCAACAGATAGGAGATCTACACTTCCTTCCGTACAATGCTTCGAATGGCGCAGCTCCAATGCTGCATTATAACTATTATTATACGAGAATTCTGCTAACGGTAGATATTTATCCCATCCGTTTCCAAAATCGATCACACATGCCCTGAGCATGTCTTCGAGAGTCTGAATCGTTCTTTCACTCTGTCCATCGGTTTGTGGATGATATGCGGTACTCATATCCAACCGAGTTCCTAGTGCCTCCTGTAGTGATTGCCAAAACTTTGAGGTAAATCTACTATCACGATCGGATATAATGGAAATAGGTATTCCATGCCTTGATACAACTTCCTTTATATACAATCGTAATAGTTTCTCCATTCTATCCGTTTCCTTTATAGGCAAGAAATGTGCAGACTTTGTGAGACGATCAACAATCACCCAAATGGTGTCGTATCCCCAGGCAGTCTTTGGTAACTTCGTGATGAAATCCATGGTAATACCGTCCCATTTCCATTCTGGAATTTCTGGTTGTTGAAGTAACCCTGACGGCTTTTGGTGTTCTGCTTTAACCTTGGAACAAGTTAAACACTCCCCAACATATGTTGCAACGTCTGTTTTTAAATTAGGCCACCAATAACGTGTCTTAAGATCTTGATACATCTTTCCAACTCCAGGATGTATCGAATATCTTGTCTTATGTGCCTCGTTCAATATCAACTTCCTTAATCCACCCAACTTCGGTACCCAAATACGATTTGCAAAATATCGAATTCCATCTTCCCGCATAATGAGTTGCTTCTCATACTTCTTCATTATTTCATTTCTTATATTTTCTTTAGTAAGTGCTTCTCGTTGAACTTCTTTGATTTGTGAGTTGAGATTCATGCGAATTTTTATGTTCATCGCTCGTACTCGAATTGGTTCTCGTTCTTTTCTGCTTAAAGCATCAGCCACCACATTCGCCTTCCCGGGATGATAACGAATTTCACAATCATAATCGTTTATTAACTCGACCCACCTACGTTGCCTCATGTTCAATTGTTTTTGATCGAAAATATGTTGAAGGCTTTTATGATCAGTAAACACAGTGAATTTAACCCCATACAAGTAGTGTCTCCACATCTTCAATGCAAACACGACTGCTCCCAATTCTAGATCATGCGTCGTATAATTCCGCTCGTGAATCTTTAATTGTCGGGATGCAAATGCAATTACTTTCTTTCGTTGCATAAGAACACAACCAAAACCTTGTCGCGAAGCGTCACAATATATTTCAAAATCATCGTTCCCTTCTGGTAACGATAAAATAGGCGCCGTAGTTAACTTCTTCTTCAGTAATTGAAATGCGTTCTCCTGCTCCGAGGTCCATTCGTATTTCTTCCCTTTTTGCGTTAATGCTGTCAACGGCTTAGCTATTCGGGAAAAATCTTGAATAAACCTTCTATAATAACCGGCTAAACCCAAAAATTGGCGTATCTGTGTTGGTGTCTTAGGAGTCTCCCATTTTTCAATAGCTTCAGTTTTTGCTGGATCAACCTGAATTCCTTTGCTATTAACAACGTGACCAAGAAATTGCACTTCTTTCAACCAGAAAGCACACTTAGAAAATTTAGCATAAAGTTGTTCTTTTCTCAACAACTCCAGTATCAACCTTAAATGCTCTTCATGCTCTTGCTCACTTTTGGAATAGATAAGAATATCATCAATGAAAACGATAACAAACTTATCCAAATACGGACTACAAACTCGATTCATGAGGTCCATGAATACAGCTGGCGCATTTGTCAACCCAAACGGCATGACCAAAAATTCGTAATGACCATAACGTGTTCGAAAAGCAGTTTTCGGAATGTCCTCTTCTTTGACACGTAGTTGATGATAGCCCGATCTTAGGTCGATTTTCGAATAAACACATGATCCCTGGAGTTGATCAAATAAGTCGTCAATTCTCGGTAGTGGATACCGATTTTTGATAGTTAACTTATTTAATTCACGATAATCTATGCACATCCTAAAAGATCCATCTTTCTTTTTAACAAATAGAATCGGAGCTCCCCACGGTGAAGTACTTGGTCGTATGAATCCACGGTCTAGTAATTCTTTTAACTGACTTTGAAGTTCTTTTAATTCGGACGGTGCAAGTCTATATGGCGCACGAGCCACTGGTGCAGCTCCTGGTACTAAATCTATTTGAAATTCTACAGATCTAAATGGAGGTAATCCCGGCAATTCTTCCGGAAAAACTTCAGGAAAATCTCTTGCCACAGGCACGTCGTTGATGCACTTTTCTTTCTTTTCGACTTTATTAACATGTGCTAAAATAGCGTAACATCCCTTTTCTAAACACTTCTTGGCTTTCAAACAGCTAATGAGTTTTAGCTTTGAATTACCCTTCTCTCCATAAATCATCACCGGTATTTTATCCTTACCAGGAATACGAATTGCCTTCTTGGCACAAACAACTTCCGCTCCTATTTTGGACATCCAGTCCATGCCGAATATTACATCAAAACCTCCTAATTCCACGGGTATTAAGTCGATTTTAAACGTTTCTCCGGCTAGATTTATTTCACAATCACGACAAATTTTATCGGCTTTAATTAGTTTACCATTAGCTAACTCAATCAAGTACTTAGCATCTAGAGGTAATGATGAACAATTCAATTTAGTGTAAAAATTTATACACACGTAACTTCTATCGGCGCCAGTATCAAATAAAATAGATGCTGATAAGTTATTAATGGTAAACGTACCCGTAACAAGCTCCGGGTCTTCTCGTGCCTCTCTAGCATTAATAACAAACGCTCTTCCACGTGCAGGTCCGCCATTCTTTTCTGGATTCGGGCACTGACTCTTATAGTGACCTTGTTTTCCACACCCAAAACAAGTAATGTTAGCCAAAGCAGTTCTATTTGCGTTGGTGGCAGGAGTCTTGTTACCATTTGTAACGAGAGCCTTACAATCTTCAGCAAGATGTCCCTGTCTATTGCATTTAGTGCACAACACACTACAGTAACCAAAATGATGTTTGTGACAACGGTTGCATAAAGGACTTTGTCCTTTGTAACCAAAGCCTGAACCACTACCCGCACCTTTCGTGGTTTCTTGTTTCTTATAAGGTTGTTGTTGGTTACCTCGATCATAACCTCCATTCCACTTTTTCTTGTTCCCCAATACCTTCACCTCAGTATTGAATGCTTTCTTGTCCAAAATGACCTGATCCATTAGCTCGTTCGCCATGGTTATAGCTTCATGAATTGTTTTAGGTTTCGATGCCGTAACGTTTGCCTTGACCTTTTTGGGCAAACCACCTTTGTACATTTCAATCTTCCGTGCTTCGGTTGGAACCAATTCAGGACATAGTAAAACCAATTCCATGAATCGCTGATTGTAGTTGGTGATTTCAGTACCAACCACCTTCAAACTTCGTAACTCATCTTCTAACTTAATAACCTCATTCCTTGGACAATACTCGGTGATTATCATTGCTTTGAATTCTTCCCATGGAGTATCATAAGCTACATCTCCTCCTACCGCCTTCACATAATTCTTCCACCATGTGAGTGCACTATCTTGTAAAGTGCACGATGCAAACTTGGTCATGTCTTTTTCATCACAACCACTGATTTTGAACACCGTCTCCATCTTTTCTATCCATCGGGTTAAACCGATCGGTCCTTCCGTTCCACTGAATGATGATGGCTTGCAAGCTTGAAACGTCTTGTAGGAGCATCCTACACGAGGATTTGGGTTAACTGCAGCAGCTCTTGCAGCTTCGACCCATAGCATTCTATCGTTCACTCGCTGGTTGATGAGTTCCTCGAGTTCTTGTTCCGTCATTCGATTCAATCGCGCCATTTCCTAATGAAAGAAAATAATTATTCACATGGAATATTATAGATGTAGTGTGTATTTATAGTACATTTATAGCTTGTTAATAATATGAACCAGGTATTATTATAAAAGCCTTTTCTTCTTATTAGCGTTTTATAATTATATCTTGGGTAGTACCTACCCGTTAATGTTCATACTTAATAGCTTAGTACAGAATCAATTACTACAATCTAAATAATACTTAACCATGGAAAATTATTGCATTTCATACTTCGCTATTTTACATATGCTTATCTTACATCAAACTTTAAGCAAACCACACTAATAATATTATACAAAACATTATATGATTCCATGGCTTAATACGGCAGTGCATCGTTCGGTCTATTTTCTAGGGCGTTTAGTTCCAATGAATGGCCTAACGCTTATCCTAGCTGTCTGCCTACGTTTTGGCTGAGGAGCCGAAGAACTAGATGCGGGGATAGCACTAATAGGAATAGCGGGAATAGGGGTGGTAGTGTTGAGTGGAATTGGTGCTACGTCATTCTCACTAAGTTCGGGATTTGAATTTTCTAATTCATTCGCTTTTCGTTTCTTTCCTTGATCGAATTTTTCTTTCGTAATTTCTAGTATTTCTTCCTCGGGTTCACTTTCTTCTTCGGGTTCACTTTCCTCTTCGGGTTCACTTTCCTCCTCGGGTTCACTTTCCGATATTTCTATAGTTGGTTCATCCGGAAATTGTGAGTCTTCCCCAAAAATACCACTTTCGTCATCGGATATGTTAATGACTGAAACACAATCTGAAGGTTCTGATTCAGAGTCGCTGAATGTGATAATAAGTTTCGAGCCCGACATCTATCACACAACAACTAACCCATTAGTACTACATAATATTTACATATAAATTTTAACCAACAGTGATAAGCAATGGTTTTTTTTTTTTTTTAAATCAGACCCGGTCAAAGTCCAGACTTTACTAATGTATCCTAACGACTTCTCGGTTAGACACACTAATGCAAACCTGGTTCGCTAAGACCAACGCTCTGATACCACATGTCATAACCCGTCCTTAACCATAAGAACGCGTTAGATAACGTATGATTTCATTGCGAGGTATTGACCTCTATATGAGACATTTTTTGAAAGAAAACTGCATATATTATACATTACAAACCATAACCATTATTTTTGTTACAAGCTTAAGACAATAAAAAGAAGATTAACGTTTAGCGATAATCTTCGACTTACAAACTTTACAAATGATGACAACAACACGGTTTCTAGCATATTTTACAATACAACATCTCGGATATGCAGTTTTATTTTTGACACAAACATGCGTACGCAAGATCCTGGTTAGATCCAACATGATGCAGCGGAAACTTTAGAAATCACCTGAGAATAGACATGTTTTAAAAGGTCAACATAAAGTTGGTGAGATATAGGTTTAATGCCGGCAGCAATATATATATAGACCACAAGATTTCGTATATAAACAGTTTAATAAAAGTATTCTAAGTGGTTGAGCACTCGGTAACCATACTTAACATTTTCACGTCGCATATTCCCTTTAATATGAAATCTTACTACACCGTACCAAGTGTAGTCACAAAACGAAGTACTGTGCAACCGTTGAATACTGGTCGTCCAGTCCGGTTGGGGTTGTCAGGCCCGATAGATCTATCAACAGGATTCGCGTTTACAATACCGCTGTAAATATTAGTTACCAAGCTACAGGGAAGTATGCCAGTGGTACAACTCAACGTAGAACATATTTTTCAGTTACTTGTGTCCATATCGTAAAACATAAAATACATGTATTCTCATCCCGAAATATTTAGAGTTTAAAAGTGGGACTATATACTCACGGTTGTCTTTGAAGATATAGATAATTGACTTGGTCTCCCGGTTGATATCACGAACCTATCCATATATAATATATCAATATGTTTTCATTTTTAAACAAACGTTATAAATATATACTTGTTATACTTTTAATACTTTGAATAATTCCTTAGTCCGTAGTTAGCTGTCCGAGGTTAGCAATTCAATTTTAATGGTTCATTTTTTTTAGATGTTTAATATACCCGCAATAAATAAAACCCCCAACGAAATAAATAAAACCCCATCGTATATGTATTGGTCGAGATTAATCTTGACCCATGGTACCGGTGTTGTCAAATGACGTGTTGCGTACATAGAGTACCGGTGTTGTCAAATGACGTGTTGCGTACAATCATGGGATCTTATGATTAATCTTCTCGTGTTGTTTACGGGTGATCCTGAACCATATAAAATTGAATTGTAAGTACATATATATAAAATATCATGTTATCTTAGAAGTATGTGATTTTATGTAAATTTTTCCAATGAATCCCGAAGTCATTTAAGTCTTGGATAACCAATTTTGTTTCGGTCATAGTTTCTTCGTTACAAGTCCGTTTTCGTTGATTCAACTTGCCATCTCCTTGGATCGAGTCCCTCTTTAAGACTATGAACTGTAAATACCTTAGTTTGTATTCAAAATCATACGGCATAAGTGAAACATTAGTGAAACATATGAAGTTAAACATTTTTGTTACAACAAAATCATTTAATGACCATTTTTCTAAAAATACTTATACTTTGAAAAACCAAGTTTTACCTTGTTAAATTAGCATATACATAAGTTATATTACAGGTCTTGAAGTATTTTAAAAGTTAAGTTAGAAGGATCTATTTAGTTTGCAAACAAGTTTGAAAACATTCAAACTATGTTCTTGTTGTTAAACTTGTATACCACAAAATATGATAGCTATATATATATGAATCGAATAAGGTTATGAACATAGATTCTACCTCAAGTTCCTTGGATGAAGTTGCTGTAAGAGAGAAGTAAGAAGCTAGAATCAAAAGGGTGTTGGAAGTGGATGAAAGATTGGAAGTAAGTTGGTGTTCTTGGAGGGTTTTCTTGAAATGTTTTTGTATGGTTTTCTTATGGTGTTTTAGTATGGTTTTTGAAGCTAGATCTTTATGGAATTTTGCTGGGTTGTTATGGAGTTTAGAGAGTAAGAAAGAGTGTGTGTTTTAGCTAGGAAATTGAAGTAGTAAATGAAGCAAAATGATCATGTATATATATACACCAAAAACGTGTTCCATGGTGTATATGGACAAAAATTCCAAGTTATAATTTTATGTATCTAGTCCTAATTGCTTCCAAATTCAATTACCTAGCCCTCATGGCATGAATAATGGCTGGTTAGGTGGTGATTTTGATGTGTATTTACTATTAGTAAATACGTATAGGAGCTTGGTATGATACGAGTACAAATACTCTAGGTATACGTATAGAAATTTTGTGAAAAATGGAATGAGGATTCAAATATAGCTATCTTTTGTGAATACACTTATATGGTTTTATGTATTTAAATCTTTAAAAGTGATTAAATACATTACTTATACAATATATGTATAAACATTATATGTCTTAAGTATTTATGTCAAATAACGTTACGTATAGTTATCGTTTTGAAAACTTAAGTTAGTAGTTTCAAAATACACATATAACTTGTTGTTATTAATACAAAATGAGATATTAAAACATTTATTAATCATGTTAAATATGTATATATACATTTATATACACAAACGTATAATTATCATATATTGTATAGTTCGTGATATCATCGGTCAAACTAGACGGTCAAACGTTGTGTAAAACTCTTTTCGGAAATACAAGTCTCGACAATTTGGATTGCTTATCATGTTGGCAAGGTTTAATTTATGTAAATATTAATCTTATAAGTATAGTATGATCGAAAAAGTGCGGGTCGTTACACAAATATTTCAAGCATGCATGACCTCTTTCCCATGTATTTGACTTATACACCTTCTTAGCCAAAAACACTCTCCCACATTTGAAAGTTGAGTTTTGACTTCCCTCTATGATCCCTTAAACCGTCGGCCTTGTTGGTGGGGAGGGAGAGTTCAAATTTTTTTTTTGTTACTTATAAGCTAGTATTACCTCATTGCACACACACACCTTTCTTACACTACTTCTTTCTCTCATCTTTTCTCTCAAAATTGTAAGTAATATGTTTTATTTTTCTTCTTCTTTTTCCTTTGAAACTAAAATCTATCATCATCATCCTTACTTGATTGTTGTTTGTTGTTAAAGATCAAGCTTCCTAGTTTGTATCTTCATGTAATCTTGCTTCTTCCATCCTTTGTTTGATGAGAAGTCAAGAACAAGAATCTAAGCTTGTTAGCTTATGGTTCTACACTTGATGTATTATAAAGATCTAAAGTTCATAAGCTTTAAGATCTTACTTGTGTTCATGTTTTGTAAACTTAAGGTTTATTTTCTTAAGAACCAAGCTTTTGCTTGAATCTTCTTAAGTATGAAACAAACATGAACTTATTAATTGTAACTTTAGTTTATTTCTTTCTTTTGTAAGTATTTCAATTAGTGATTTATTTAATTTTGGTCAAGTATTACTAGTTAAACTTGATCTCATTTTTCTTGAAATAAAAGTATAAACTTTGTAAGTTCAAGAACATGAAAGTTTAACTTTCTAGTTATAACTTCATACACTTATGTTGAATCTAAGTTTCTTTAGCTTATGGCCTTCCAATTTTGTTGTAAACAAAAGCTTATAAGCTTAAATACATTCTACAAGATAAAAATCTAAGTTTCATAACTTATGGTTTTATTAAAGTGAAGATCCAAGTTCCATAACTTAGGGTTTAACTTAAGAACACTAGATCTAGACTTTTTAGTCTAGGATCTTTAAAATCTAACTAAGATCTAAATTCTACAACTTAATATCTTGTTTATTTAGTTTACATTCAAGTTTATAGCTTAATATTACTATTAGAACTCATGTATGTGTCGGATCTAAGATCTTGATGTAACTTTGGTTCATCAACCTACTTACAACCCTTAAATGAGTTGTACTACATATCTTAGACATACACTAGTTTTATGATGGTTAAAACTTGGTTAAAGTGATGCAAACACATCAACGAGTTGTACACTTGAAGCTATAAGCATCAAGGATGAGAATCGTGATGAGCATCAAGCACCAAGAACCCACCGGAACAGTAACCTGGGCTACTGGAAAAGTTAATTTCCATAATTTTCGGTTCGATTAGATGACTTTTTGTTTAGGACTCGTCTTAATCCGATTTACGGTTTAGGATTTATAGCCTCCCGAAAGTCACTACACCTTTATAACGTTGTACTGAAATTTCTGACCTACTCGCACTTAAACCGTCTCCACGGTCAAATGAAGACGAGTTTGGTTCTGAAAATTGGTCAGTGGTTGTAGGACTCACATACGGAGCCATAGCCACTCACTACGCGTCTTTTCGATTTGTATAGAGGTCGTAGCAGTTGAACGAAGTCAGCCTTTGTTTTGATCTCTATTCTTGATTGAAAACTTACTTTACTTTTTACTTATGTTGTTGATGATGATGACACTTAAGACCTGATTTACATACTTTTAAACCTTTGGGAACGATTTATTGACTTAGTAACTTTTGACTTAGGTTGAGGACCTTTTGGACCAACTACTTGCTTACTTATCTCGTACCGACTTTACTACTTTTCACTGTGAGTTATAGCATCCCTTTTTACTTTAACTATTTTGGGAACTGAGAATACATGCGCTTTTTACATTTTACATACTAGGCACGAGTACTTAAACTTTATATATGTGTGGGTTATATAACGGCATAAACTTTCCCCTTAGCTCGGTAACGTTTAGTCATTGGTTTTTGAACCAGTGAACGCGAATCTTAGATATGGATCCATAGGATTTGACATCCCCACTCGGGCTAGTAGCGCTAGCATTTAACGGGTGTTTAATACTTCGAAAACTTACGCACTCGCCAAGTGTACTTTTAGGGGGTGATATTACGTTAAGTTAGTTACCAAGTGCCCACGGTTGAACATATACTTTTCATACTGTTTTGAAATACTGAAATCTCGTGGCCTACCTTACATTACTGTTATACTTAAACTATAGCTCACCAACATTCGTATTGACATTTTTAAGAATGTATTCTCAGGTGCTTAGAGGTTTGATTGCTTCCGCTGTTGTAGTATTGCTGTGTAGACACCCGCTGCTTCTGTTAGAGATGTCTCCGCATGAAACATTTATTTTGCATTCAAACTATGTTACTTTTGAAACAATGAATTTGTAATGACCATTGGGTCACGTACTATTATTATTGCCTTCTATTCGTAGAAGCACACTATCGTATGTTAAACATTTGACGTTGGTTATGACGTCACCTTTTCTTATGAATGCAAACCTATTTTAAAACAGCATATAGTGTTTGACCTTGTAATGATCATGTTGTTGATGATCCGTACACATTAATTTTGTACGGGGCATCACAAATATCCTATTCATTCATTGAGGAGCTCAAATAGTATCTAACTCGAAACATTTTAGAGGAACAAATCCTATATTGCATACACGTGTCTATCACGAGCTTTACATTATACCTAATAATGGCCTTTATAACAGCCTTTTTCTAGACAACGTTTAACCATATCAAAGTACAATACTACACTCATCAAGACGGGCGTGCATCTCAAGTCTAAGGACACAAAGACATAATCACTAAAAGATTCACTACTGACTACGATCCATGTAATGACATCTCATGGTTGGGTCATTCCAATATTCATCATCAATGAATACATATAAATTTTGGTCTCAACAAGCTAAATATTCATCATCAATGAATATAACCAAAATTTCACATTAATCTTAATTCATGTTATTCCCATAACATGACCGATTATGGAGATTTTGAATAATCAGCAATTATTCATGGATTAAACATGCTAATATAGAACACAGTGATATAAATGAAAACGGTCATACCAACTATATATCAATTCATTAATATAAAACTGCTTAATGTTCTAAAAATATCCAAATACTAAATTACGAATGAAAAAAATCAGCAGCATAACGAAGTCCAGTATTACTAGAATGATCATCATGCTTGTTGTGCATCATGGGCTTTATGAACAGGTCAGCCACATTATCATTTGTATGAACCTTTAAGAATACTAATATCATTCCTCTTAATGACTTAATGAATGTAGTCAAACTTTTGAAGAATGTGCCAGATACTTTTATGCACATGTGATTCTTTCAAAAGTATATTAACACTCGAACTATCACAGTACATATTATAGAAGATTAAATGTTGTGTACTACTCTGAGTATAACAACAAACTTCCTTATCTAGACGGTTTTCTGAGCAGCTTCTCAGTCAACAATGTATTCTGCTTTTGTTGTAGATTGTTCAATAGTACTCTGCCTAGAGCTCTTCCAATTAACTGTCTTGCCCATCATGACAAAGAAACAACGTGACTGAATCGAGAATCATCTTGATCAGTTTGAAAACTAGAATCAGTATAAAATTTAATACTTAACTCTTCTTCGTAAACCAAGAACATATCATTAGTACTCTGCAAATACTAAAGAATATTCTTAACAACAATCCAATGTATTTCACCTTAATTATGTTGACAATGACTCGTCAAACTTAAAACTAATGAAACATCGAGTATAGTACATATCATGGCATACATAATGGATCATATAGCCGAAGCATATGTGATACATTTCATTTATCTCATCTCATCTGCTGTGATAGGACTTTTAAGACTTTCTCACGGTTATGCCCTTTTGCATTGGCAAAGCTCCATGCTTGGAATTTTGCAAGCTAAATCTCTGCGAGATAATGTATGTACTTTGATTCAAACCAATAAGCCAATTGGATCTATTGTATAGATCCTCATTCCAATAATATAAGTAGCTTCATCAAGATCCTTTATGGAAATACATTTTCCAAGCCAAGACTTGACATCTTGCAAATTGAAATGTTATTTCTAATAAGTAATATGTCATCAACATATAAGATCAAGAAGACTACTCTGCTCCCACTAGCTCTAATGTAAACTCAGGGCTTATCTTGGTTTTGAGAAAAATTAAAAACTTTGATTTTCTCATTAAACTTAAGATTCTAGCTCTTGGATGCTTGCTTTTATCTATAAATGGATTTTAGAAGCTTGCATACTTTATTAGGATGCTTAGGATTCATAAACCCTTCCGGCTGAACCATATATATGTCCTCGCTTAGGTCTCCATTTAGGAAAGCGGTTTTGATATCCATTAGCCATATTTTATTATCATGAAAGGTAACCACGGCAATAAGTATCCAAATTGTTTTAAGGCTCGCGACTGGTGAAAAACTTTCATCATAACCTTTTGTCACCAATCGAGCTTTAAAAGTGTTTACATTACCGTCCATATCAGTCTTCCTTTGAAGACCTATTTTTACCTCATTATCTTACAATTGGGTAGAAGATCAATCAAGTCTCATACTTGATTATCCTTCATGGACTGCATATCTGTATTCATAGAATCTAGTCATTTTTAGATTCAGGATCTGATACAGCCTCACGCAGCTAGAGGGTTCATCATAATCCCTTAGTTGAGGTTAATCTGAATTAATCGGATAATTAAACCTCATAAGCCGATGAGTTCTACTAGATCTATAAAGTGCAGGTGTAACACGTTCTGGCTCACCAACAGTGCACTCAGTTTCAACGTGTGGATTGCTAGTGCTTACTGAAGGTATGTTACTTTAAAGTACTTGAATTTCTTCAAGATCTACTTTACTCCCACTGACTTCTTGTAAGAGAAGATCTCTTTCCAGGAATTCAGCAGACCGAGCAGAAAACACGTTGTCTTCAGCTTGGTAGTAAAAGTAGTAACCCATTGTTTCCTTTATGTATCGTACAAAGTAACATTAGATAGTTCTGGGTTCTAATTTGTTTGAAGTGTCATGCTTCACGTACGCTTTACAACCCCAGACTTTCAGATAAAACAACTTGGGATTCTTCCCATGCCATAACTCATATGGTGTCTTTTCTACCTTCATTGTTGGAATCACATTGAGTATGCCTGCAGCAGACTCTCATGCATATCCCTAAAAGACGGTAGTAGAGAAATCAGACTCATCATAAATCAAACTATATCAAGTAAAGTTCGATTCCTCTTACTCAGACACCATCGTGTTGTGGTGTGTAAGGTAGAGTGAACTATGAGACAATCCCACAATTCTTTAGGTGGTCCAAAAAACTCTTGACTCATAAACTTACTTACTCCATCGGAGCGAAGTGCTTTAATGGTCTTTCCAAGCTGAATATCTACTTCATTTTGGAATACTTTTGAATGTTAAAATAGCTTTATGTTTATGTTTCAACAAGTGAACATAATCATAGCTACTGTACTCATCAGTAAATGTAATGAAGTAAAATTAACTAAATCTATACATTGTTCTTAAAGGGCTACATACAACAGTATGTATTAGTCCTAAAAGATCTTTAGCTCTTTTACCTAAATCGGAGAAAGAAGCATTTGTCATCTTTTCACATAAACATGACTCGCATACATCAAATGACTCAGAGTCAATTGATTCCAAAAGTCTATTAGATTGGAGTTTTGAAACGCATTGTTTGTTTATATGACCAATATGACAATGTCATAGATAGGTCTTATTCAAGTCTTGCTTGAAGACTTTGGCGATATAGGTATACACAAAATTCTCATTTGAAATTATACTATGCATATCAATTTCAAAAATATCATCACGTGGATAGGTATTAAGATAAATATATTATCCTTAGAAAATGAAATACCTAAGTGTGTAAATGCAAGTTCAAAACTAACATCTTTCAAACTATGTCGCTCGCAGTATTGAGAGCATAATGCTATTGTTCCAACAAAACAATAAGACCACTTAGAGAAGTAAGTTCAGAGGTACCAATAGATTTAACAAAAGCTTGATCCCCTTTGCCTACTTGCAAATCTAGTGTGTCTTTCTTCAGTCTATTACTTCTTCTCATTCCCTTCATATTGTTACAGGTGTGAAGGCCACAACCAGTTAACACAGATCTAAGAATCACTAGAAGAAGTATATAACTATATATGGAATATACCTGATTTGCTAGTCTCACCAGCGTTGCCTTTTCTCAGCTCAGATTGGAAGATAGGACACTTTCCTTCTCCAATTGCCAACCTTTCCACAATGGAAACATTCGGCGTCTTTTGTTGGGCTTTCCTTCTTGGAAGGTGGAATATTTTTTCTAGCAAATGATTTGTCATTTTCCTTCCACAAAGTATTCGGCTTATTCTTTTTCACCCTTCAATCCTATTTCTTCCTGATCATCGAACAACATTCGATAATCTTTTTGCTGAGCAGCAGCAACTGCCACAACAGGAAGAAAGGATATGGGTTCTAAACTTTATTCAACTTTCAATTATGCTTGAGAACAATTCTCAGGTTGCAGTGCCAGTCTAGGAAGTTTGAACATTGAGTTTATCCTTCTCCAACAAAGAAGGAAGTGTGTTTTGGTTTACGTTTTGATTATTTGACATCTACAACAGATATAAGATTCAATTTAGTATTTTCGATATTGAGCTTTAATAAATTAACTACCCAAGTTTTTTTATAATATTTTTCAAAAATAATTAATTTACGAAAGCCTAAGATCCACATTGAGGTTCTATAGCCACATCTGCTGATCAGCTAGCAGTTATAGAGTCTATTGGTAGGTAGCGGGTACCAATTGCATTACAAGTACAACTCTTAGATCTTTATGGGACCTAGAGATATATGTAGTCCAACAAACCACTATTATCTAATGGTATGTTTGTCCCATCATTGCCTCGAACTCAGGTCTCACCGTGAATACGATTAAGTCGTCCAATTTGGAAACAGTGAAAATTCACGCTAGTCTCATTAGATCGAAAAATCCACCTCGTGATTATAATTCAGCCTAGTCTCACTAGATCATAAAAATAACGAGGAGTGTTTGCAAGCTTATTGGATGGCATGACTTAAATTTGACGGGTATTTTGGAAAAAGTTTGTATCAACGAATAATGCATGCACACAAGATTCGCTACACTATTAGTTAATTTTTTTTTCCAATTGTATATGTCGATTATGTTTGTGATCTAATTTGTTATTTAATTTATAGGATATAAAAATAACAAATACACAAACGTGTATCGTTTTAAAACAGTTTTAAAAGATGTCGTCCATATATATTATTTGACCTTCAAAATCATTTAACATTAAACTCGTTAGAGTTTAACTTATTTTAAAATCATCAATTTTAATCTTTGAAACTCGTTTAGAGTTTTATTTAATGTTTCCATAAAAAACATATGTAATTTAAGTCTCAAAATTATTTAACTTTAAACTCGCTAGAGTTTAACTTTTTTTAAAATCATCAATTTTAATATTTGAAACTCGTTACCGGTTTTATTTAATGTTTTCATCAAAAACATTTAGCATATATTATAATCAACATTTAAATATAAATGCGTAAAATAAAACACAATCATGCATCACACACACATAGCCTAGCCCAAAAATCCTATGCTTGATCCAATGAGCCGACATGAGATCAAGAGGTCAAACTAAGGGTAATATCGTAGCACCCACTTAATTCAAGAATCAAGTGAAACCTGACAAACGCCATCATTGTCAACTTGACCTGTTCGCCATCTTCTAAGTCAAAATCCACGTTGCATTTTTATCTTTAATCTTTATCTTATTACATTTATTTAAAATTGAAAAGTACAACTAATCTAATACTTTTACAGTTTAGAATAAACTTAAATACAATACTATAAAAATATAAAATAAATATAATACAACTTTGACTTCAAAATGGCCTTTCTAATAAAATAAATAATCAACATGACATAATATTGCCGTAATCAACAATCACAACAATCACATATAATGAAACACATAGGTCGGGGCATTACGGGCTATGTATGCAATCACAATTTTAATAACTACATTATTAAAACCTATATATGGCTTGTCCATGGTTATAATGCATGTGTATAACCATGGAATATAACAACCAACAATTATAATAAATATTCAAGCCATAATAATTAAATCTACAATTTAAAATAATGATATTCTTTCAATCATATTTGTGCGTCATAAGGTTAAGTCTAAATAAACCGTGTTGACTTTAAAAACCAAAAAGGTTTCGACTTTTACCAATTAACCACAAAGCTAAATCTAAAGAAAATCACGCGATAATTAAGATGGTGTAAAAACGGCTCTGATATCACTGTTGGAAAATCGTGTGTACTTTTACCAATTCAGATTAACGCAGCGGGTAGTTAAAATAATAATCTTTTAATATTTTATAAAATATTTACAAGATTAAATATTCATATATTTAATGAAACATGCACACGATTAATTTATCCCAATGAGATCTAGTTACACCACTAATAATTGTCAAAATATGTAATTCACAAAGTGAGTAAACGATATACCTTTCTTGAAGAAACTGATTGAAGGTGAGAAACCTACGATCAAAAATATGACCGTCTCTTAGGATAGTCCACACTAAACTTCAAACGACCGTCAATGGATGCTAGTCCAAACCCAAGTAACAAATTAATCAACCCTTGATTAATTGTGTGAAACAATTAAAAAGTAATACTCCTCATACGATTTTACTTTGCATTTTCTTTTACTTTTTGTTATGCTCTCAAAGCTAGTTTTGAGATGGATATAAGATATACGTACTTATGAAACTCTCTCCAACTCTTTGTTGTATGTATGTGTTTTTATCATTGTGATCATCAAATCAATATATAGAAAAAGGTTTGTAATAATAGAGTTGAGTTATAGTGGTTGAGTTTCACATGTCACGGGAGTTCAAAACAAAATAGCTTTTCATTAGTCAATAAAATCATATTTCGTTTGATTTGATTTTAAAAAGTCATATTTCTCAAATACTTTAGGGGTATGCTATGTAACTTATAATTAATAATTTCTATCATGTCGCTTTCATGTGAATAGTAAATTAATTAATTTCGTTTCATTTACTATTTATATGAATAGTAAATGAATTAATTTCAATTTACAATTTTGTTACTTGAGTAATATATATACATCATATATATATTTTTTATTTAACGTCTCGGTGTATATGTGTGTGACCCCGAAGGCTCAAATGAAGTTGACCATATAGTTATATGTTGTACCTTGCACATTAATCCTACATGAATGTGTAAAGCAAATATATAATACCAAAGTATTAAGCATTATAAAAGTTGTAAGGTTAGAAGAAGGTTTATATAGCAATTCAAAAGTGTATGATTACCTTGTAGCTTCAGCCTTCTGTTCCTCATGATTAAAGTGCACATTCCAAGTAGAATGACTAAACCTATAATTAGAGGGATGATAACTATAATCAGTCTTTTCTTGTTTCTTGAGGCCCTCTTATCTTTCTCTGTAATAAATAAGAAAAAGACACTGTTAAACTTATAACTAATTTTTGTGTCTTTTAAATAACGATTGAACTGTACGTACCTAATTCTGAAACAGCCAATTTGATATATATATATATATATATATATATATATATATATATATATATATATATATATATATATATATATATATATATATATATATATATATATATATATATATATATATATATATATATATTGTTGGGTTCTTTATATGTTTCCAAATATGAGGAAACTTATCTCTAGCCCAAGCCCAACAAATTTAGGCCCAAGATGCTTGTTGACTTGGTCAAGTGTCTTAGGCATTATTTAGATTAGGTGTGTGCAGCTGTATTCAATCATCGAGAGAGAAGAGAGCAAAAAAGTCTTCAAAGAAAAAGTGTGTTTTCTCAATTTCCGTCTACAAAGACAGCTGGTCAGTAAATTAACGATCTCCGGAGATCTAACCGTTGGATCTTCATCAAATTTGGGCTGTGTCTTCCTGACATCAGTGCCAAGGTTTTCAACCGTTGAATTCATCAAAAGGGGCATGTAGCTCGTGTTCTCACTGCTGGAACAGAGGGCAGTTTATTGGGTGAATCATTCCTCTTTTGTCTTTAATTATTTCATATACTTGTTGATTGTTGTAGTTCAAGAGTATGATGATGTTATATACCTCTAGTTGATCTAGAGAAGGATTGTTGTATTGCTCTCTTGTTGATGATAGGGAAATTTAAGTGGCTTACGAGTCCCGTGGTTTTTACTCTCGATTTTGAGGGGTTTTTCATGTAAAAAGTCTCGTGTGTATTGTGTGTGCTTGATTATTGCTTAGCTACTGATTTGGTATTGTTTAGCTACTGATTTGGGTTGGATTTGGTATAGCTTGTTTGTTAGCAACCTCACGGGTTCATACGGGTCGGGAAAGTATTGGTCAACCGGGTTTGTTTCCGCTTTGTAGATTGTCCGTTGTGATTATTTTCCCATCAAATTGGTATCAAGAGCTAGTTATTTGATTTGACTTGTGTGAAAGATGGAAGCTAATACAAGTAAAATGATTAGTTTAAATGATTCAAATTATCATGTTTGGAAAGGCAAGATAGAGGATCTTCTTTATGTGAAAGATTATTATTTGCCTGTTTTTACTGAGGATAAACCTGAGGAAAAATCTGATGCTCAATGGAAAATTTTGCATAGACAAGTATGTGGGTATATTCGGCAGTGGGTTGATGATAATGTTGTGAATCATATTACTGGGGAGACTGATGCTAAAGCCTTATGGAAAAAGCTTGAGCAGTTATATGAGCGAAAGACTGGGAATAACAAGTTTTTCTTAATTAAGCAGATGATGGCTTTGAAGTATCATGATGGCACTCCCATTACAGATCACCTAAATGCATATCAGGGTATTATAAATCAGCTTGCAGGTATGGGTATCAAGTTTGAGGATGAGATTCAGGGTCTCTGGTTACTTGGTACATTACCGGACTCTTGGGAGACTTTTAGGACATCTTTGTCCAACTCTGCACCGAATGGTACTATCACCATGGAATTGACTAAGGGTAGTATTTTGAATGAAGAGATGAGAAGAAAGTCACAAGGTTCCTCTTCACAGTCAGATATCTTGGTCACAGAAACGCGGGGGAGAAGTCATAGTAGAGGTCAGGGTAAAAGAGGCAATCATCGTAGCAGCTCACGCAAAGGTAAATTTGCTAATGTTGAGTGTTATAATTGTCATAAAAAGGGGCACACAAAGTGGTATTGTCCAAAGTTGAAGAATGAGAAGAAAAAGGCATATGACAAGAATAAACAAAAGAAAAGTGATGGTGGTGATGATGATAAGGTTGAAGTTAACGCTATCACAGATGAGTTCTTTGTTTGTATTGATTATGATATGATCAATCTTACTCATGATGACACGAGTTGGATTGTTGATAGTGGTGCTACATGTCATGTTGCAATTTATAGAGATCACTTCTCATCTTACACTCCAGGTGACTATAGATTTGCTAGGATGGGTAATGCCGGGTTATCAAAGATCGTTGGTATAAGAGAAGTTTGTTTGAAATTTGACACGGGAATGGAGTTAGTTTTGCATAATGTAAAACATGTTCCGGATATGAGACTTAATGTTATTTCAACAGGCATTCTTGATGATGATGGTTATTATAACGGTTTTGGTAATGGTATTTGGAAACTAACTCTTGGTTCTATGATAGTGGGGAGAGGCAAGAAAGACTCAAGATTATACATCACGCGTCCGAAGATCATCCAGAACATTGTTAACGCAGTGGACAATGTTGATTCTACTGAGTTGTGGCATAAAAGACTTGGCCACATGAGTGAAAAGGGGATGTCTATCTTGTTTAAGAAGAATGTGTTGTCGGGTGTTAGTGATATTAATTTGAGTAAGTGTTCTCACTGTTTGGCAGGTAAACAGACCAGAGTTGCGTTTAAGAGTCATTCTCCTTTTCGAATGGAGAACATACTTGATCTAGTGCATTCGGATGTTTGTGGGCCTATGAAGACTAGGACACTTGGTGGATGTTTCTACTTTGTTACATTCATCGATGATCATTCCAGGAAGGTGTGGGTTTATACCTTAAAGTCAAAGGATCAAGTATATGAGAAGTTTAAGGAATTTCATGCACTAGTTGAAAGGCAAACGGGGAAGAAACTCAAGTGTATTCGGACTGATAATAGCGGTGAATACATTGGCAAATTTGATGCTTATTGTAAGGAGAATGGTATTCGGCATCAAAAGACTCCACCAAAGACACCTCAGTTGAATGGCTTAGCAGAGAGGATGAACAGAACTGAAAAGACCCGTCCTTATCCATCCGGACGATATCTTCAACATTTGGTCCCATTGCGATGGTCGACTCCAAGTAATGTCCTTAAATTGAGCAAATGCACAGCGGAAGACTTAATTCGTACCTGAGAATAACATGTTTTAAAATGTCAACATAAAGTTGGTGAGATATATAGGTTTGTTGCTAGCAGCGTTATAACTATGGACCACAAGATTTCATATGTAAACATTTTAATAAAAATATTCTAAGTGGTTGAGCACTTGGTAACCATACTTAACATTTAATCACGTCGCATATTCCCTTTATTATGAAATCTTACTACACCGTACCAAGTGTAGTCACAAAACGAAGTACTGTGCAACCGTTGAATACTGGTCGTCCAGTCCGGTTGGGGTTGTCAGGCCCGATAGATCTATCAACAGGATTCGCGTTTACAATACCGCTGTAAATAATAGTTACCAAGCTACAGGGAAGTATGCCAGTGGTACAACTCAACGTAGAATATATTTTTCAGTTACTTGTGTCCATAACGTAAAACATAAAATACATGTATTCTCATCCCGAAATACTTAGAGTTTAAAAGTGGGACTATATACTCACCTAATGTATTTTGTAGTAAAAATACATATAACATCATTTAACATGTGCAAGGTTGGCCTCGGATTCACGAACCTATATCATTGGTATATTTATTAATACACATTATTGTAGTCAAATAAGCTTATATATAGTTAATTTATTAATTATATCATTTTTATTTTATTAGTATATATATATATATATATATATATATATATATATATATATATATCAGTTAATTGTTAAAAATATTAATTATAATAATACTAAAGTCATATTAATATTAGTGAAAATAATAATAATTATAGTAATTAATATTACGGAAAGAAAATAATAATAATGTTAATAATAACTATGTCAATGATAATAATAGTGATATTAATAATAATACTTGTAAAATATTAATTTTACTGTTAATGATAATTATGATAATGATTTTAATATCTATATAATACTAATACTTTAGAATAATAAAAATAATAATAATATTAGTAATGACAATGTTAATAATAATAATAATAATAATAATAATAATAATAATAATAAAGTTGAGTAAACTACCTTCAAGTCTTTTAATAAAAAGAATGCTTTAGACCAGAATCGAACCATAGACCTCTTGTTTAATGAACTCCCATCCAAACCATTCAACTATCCTTGTTTTTGTGACTTAAACCTAGTTTAATTTATTATAACCCGTTTTCAGTATCCAATAAATCAAGATCCAGCCCAACTACAAAAACAAGTTATAACTCGGCCTAACACAACAGTCCGTTAACAACTCGTCTGGCCCAACATACATTAAATGGCCTAACAGCAACTCGGCCCATCGTAAAACTAAATCATAAATGGTCCAACAGATTTCGGTTCTTTTCCCAAAAATAATGCCACAGTGGAGATTCGAACTCATATCCCCTCGTTACATACAATCACACCAAACCGTCTACTCTGATTTGCTTTTTCTGATTCAAGACCTACTTAAATATATATATTCGATATTACACAGTATCTATTGTTTCTTCCAAAAATACACGTTGTAATTTAACTTGAATAAAAGATTAGTGGGGTGTGGGGTTATTCTGTAACGCATCATCATCATTAATAATCATCATCATTGACTCGTTTCTTCTTCATCATCTTATGGTTTCCGTTCATCATTTCTCTCGTAGGGGTGGGTATTGGATTACGGAAAAAAAAACATAGTAACAGTAGAAACGAGATGAAAAATATAAATAGAAGGTGGTGGCGGTTGTTGGGGTGGTCGATGATGGACGTATACAGAAGCAACGAATGGGGTTTTTAACATCAACATATTAAAGGTTTTGTGGTGGTTTATGGTTAATCGGTGGTTTATGGTGTTCGAAAATAAAAGTGGTGGATTTCAAGGTGGTTGTACATGTTAAGGGTGGTTGTTTATGATGGTGGTGAAAAGTGTTGGAGGTTCGGTGATGTATAAAGGTGGTGATGCTCGATGGTTGTAAAGTGGTGTAGTGGTGATATGTTTTGTTCGAACAGTAGGAAACCCAAGTCGGTTTCGTTGGAATGTTAAAAAGAAGAATAAACAGGGATACGCGAGTTATATGGTTCCCTTTTCTGTTTAAATTTAATTACATAAAAACTGTTAGATGAAAGTGTGAATTGTGAAGTTGATTGATCACTGGTAACAGCTGGAATACATCGAGCTTTATAACAAAATGAATCAATAGCTTTATTCCATTAGTAAAAAAAAAACAATAAGAAAAAGATAAAGAAATCGATATCAATTTGTATTTGGAATCTATGGATGTCGATACATTTATCAGATAGGGGACAAATTTAACAGTTTGAAAGGGATTTGGAAAAATAAAAAAAAAACGTATTTCATATTATACATTAATTACATTTATATTTGTATTTTAAATATTTAGAAAGAAACATAATAATATTTATTATACAAATATTAGTATGTATTATTAATGAAACAAATAATAATAATAATAAAAGAAATAACAATGATAACAATATCAGTAATATTAATAATAGTAATAATAATAATAATAATAATAATAATCTTTTTGTCAATAACAATAATTCTATCTCATAATTTTACAAATAACATAATATTATAGCAAAAATGATTTATTATAACCATAATACTACTAATATCAATATAATGACTAATCTAATATCATTTAGTATTAATTATATATTATATATTAACATATACATATTTATATACATTAACATTACATAATTAATTTAATTGTTGTTTTTCATCAAAATATTATATATTCTTATATTTATAGTTATATTTATTTACAAATAATTGTTCGTGAATCGTCGGGATTAATCAAGAGGGTAACTAATCATCCATATATAGATTTCAGACTTTCTAGACTCAACATTAGGGTTTTTGCTTATCGTGTCGGAATTATATAAAGCTTAAGGTTTAAATTTGGTTGGAAATTTCCGGGTCGTTACAGTACCCACCCGTTAAAGAAATTTCGTCCCCGAAATTTGATAGAGGTTGTCATAAATAACAATAGGAATGTTTTCATGACGAATATGAGGTAATAATAGAGTTTTATCATTATTGGAAAATATAGATAAAACGATTCGATCATATGAAGCGCACGAGTTAAGCTATCACAAAAAAATGAAATGAGTAATATGGTATCGTTTTAACTGATGACGTGTTTATGATTGATTTCCGGAATTCACGAGATTTAAAAAAAAAAAATCTTTCGTGATAAGATTTGGTTCTTCGGCGATTTAGAAAACAGGATCTCCTTTGATTTAATGCGGCAAATCTGTTGTGATTTCTTTGTCGGATATTTCACTTATAAATCCACTCCTTCATCTTCCTTATTTTCCACAACTCACATTTTCTACCCTCTCTCCTTAATTCCTACTTTAAAACATTCATCAATATGCTTCATCCAATTCTAATTCTTGATATACTCCTAATTTTCACATCTTTCATCCTTCTCTTTCATCTTCCACCGGAGGATTTTATTTACTTCTACTATACTCTTGTGTTTATAGTGTTTCTATTTCTCCCGTGTCTCTATATTGCTGTCTATATCGATATACACGGTTTGAAATTTTGGGATTATTATTGAGCTTTATATTCTTCATTATTTTTCGGAGCTTCATGCTTTTATTTCCTTCTTCCGACTTCGAGTCAAGCGAGTAATGGTTCGGAATTCGTAGATATGAAGTTTGGAATGAACATAGCTAATGCTCTTAGAAAGATATGATAGTGGCACGATTTTGATTTGTCAAATTACTAGAATATCCTAAAAAACCGAATCATGTAGAGAATATTTTCTTGATATGTTTAGAGATTAGATAGAATGTAAGAGTCGTGTAACATGGCACATGACGATGGTACTATGAATCATCACATTCCATTAAAAACTCAACATGACTTACTGTAATATAATGACGTTGATCAAGTGTCATTATATTATATTAATTCATGCATCAGTTCCCAACACTACTTCAAAACATTCATATTATAAACTTGAAGGTTTCAGAATCTAGAAACTAACACGGTTTCTTTTATGTTGTAACGCAGATGTTACAGAAGGATAAATGATCTCAGATAAGAATGCTTATGAAAATATCTTCAGAAATATTGAAGATATTTATAATGAAAGGCACAATGGTATCTTAGATTTTCTATCATTGATGGATGATGAGGAAGATTTGTCTGTGAAGGTTTAGAATGAGAATTAAGGTGTTTGCCGACGATCTTAGCGGACACTGAATCATTTGGATCCTTTGAAGTCAGGTTTAGTTTTCATAATTTGTCCACAGTCTCCTTCATACTTTGCTCAATCCATTTTCCAGTTCCAACCCTTCTCTTTTTCTGAACTTTACCGAACACACTGTACTTTATCATCAAACTTTTGACTGTTAAAGTAGTTTACAGTTTTTGCTGCTTCATCAGCATTCCAAGAACAAGTTCGTAATTCTGGGTGTTTTTCAGAAACTTCACATTCGGAATATAAAATTCTTAGGGGTAAACGTTATAGGTATGACGGGAGAAGTTTTGCTAGATTTTCAAAATACTGATTGCGGACTCCACCAAAAGGGATAACGAACTGCTGGTACATTTGCTGATGATGTCGTGGAATATAAAAGGTTCCCCGGTAATGATGGCGAAAGGACAACGCATATATGTCGAGGTTATATTAAGACTAGTCTTGTTGAGAAATCGAGGTTAACTTGCTGGAGCTGTGACAAAATTAACTACTTTGAAGAAGAATCGTAAGGTTGTTTTTGCTAATAAATGATAAAGGATTCAACACGGGTACGTATGAAACTATGAATTTTGGTTCGAGAGTTTTTCAGGTGCATAAATCTTTTCTTCCGTAGATGAAGTGCGGTTGGTTCAATTTCTCGATTTAGGTATTTTCAAGAATCCTGATAGGTTTGTACTCGGATTGTAAACGTTGAGATACAAATGAGGTTTAAGATAGAATCAAGTGGCAAACTTGAAGATTAGTTTAGTTTCATATGTTATAATCAATATTTTAATTCATTTTACTTGTCTATAGTTAGCAGTCTATCAGTCCGATTGTCCAATGGTCCAATAGTTCAACAGTTCAATATATTCATATATAATTTAATATATATAATTAATACGTATCGTGACCCGTGTACCGGTCTCAGTGTCGATCACAACTCAAAGTATATATATATTTTGGAATCAACCTCAACCCTGTATAGCCAACTCCAACATTCACATATAGAGTGTCTATGGTTGTTCCGAAATATATATATAGATGGGTCGATATGATAGGTCGAAACCTTGTGTACGTGTCCCGTTATTTAAAGTGCGTAAAATAAATAACAGAACTTAAATGACAATAAATTAAATTGCGATAAAATGTAATACGGAATTAATAGTTAGCTGGGAACAGTTAACTAGGAACAGTTAGCGTGGATTCCTAACAGAATTTCTCATAATTAATTTGTTTGTTTCTAGCACTTTTTATTTTGTCCAATGTTTTCTTCATTATGCCACTTGTTGGATTCTGATAGATAAAAATCCAAATATGAAATTTGAATAAAAATGGTTATTCGGTGGTGAACAGATACGAATATCGGTAGTTGTAAGCAAGATAGCAAATGATCGTTGAATCAGATTCGAAAAATGTACAATGTAACTTATTAATGTAAATTCTAAATGTTCCTCGGGTACTACCCACCCGTTAAAATATTTTCATCATTAACAGTTTGTACGAAAGAATTTTTAATTACAATCTTTATGAAAATATACTTGCATATATATTTTCTTCGGATGTAATCATAGATTTAATGGGTCAATAAGATATTATACTCATTTGATTTATTGTTGGCACTTGATTATATGACCTCTAGAACATTAGAGACTACATAATTGCCATGTCGAACGAAAATAAATGAGATAGAACGATAAGTAAAGCGAAGATAATCGATATAAAATGATATGTAAAACGAAGATCATACTCGAAGTACAGATAGTGATATTGAGGTGAGTGATGTTGATATCCGAGGTACAAATTATGATGTTGAGGTTTACGACGCGGTTGTGGTTGAGGGTAATATGGGTACTGTCGGTGTTGATGATGGTGGTATAGATTATGCTGCTGGTGCTGCTGCTGGTGTTTGTAACCTTCGCACCGTATTTTCTAAAGCCACTACCCGAGCGCGAAGCTCGTTGACTTCTTCTATTATACCGGGATGATTGACGGTTGGAACGAGCGAATGAACAAGATTCGAAATATGGGATAGTATGTAATCATGACGAGATACTCTAGAAATGAGCGAGAAAATGGTGTTTCGAATAGGTTCACCGGTAAGTGCTTCAGGTTCATCGTTAAGAGGACAATTTGGTGGATGGAATGGATCACCTTCTTCTTGCCTCCAGAGATTTAGTATATTACGAACCCATCCCCAATTCATCCAAAATAGATGATGGGAAATTGGTTGATCCATTCCGGTGACGCTGTTCTCGGAGCTCGAATGGAAATCCATATCGGCGTAGCTATCGAAGTCGGAGGAATTCGAACTGGATGAAGAATCCATCTTGTATAGTCGGAGAAGTGAATTTTTGGTTTGGAATAGATTATAGGAGTTGGGTTTGGTACTCTTCAATACATAATTTACATATGTATATATAATATCAAAATCCCATGAATTACGGAGAATCTTTGAAATACGTCAGGCAATGTCTATAGTAACAGATACGCTAAGATATGAATTTTGTCTATACACTATCGATGCACTAAATGCAGTAAGACGTGTCTAGACTTAAGAATGATAAGCAGGCAGTTCCCTAAGGATGATAAGCAGATGATTTCCGACTAGGATTGATAAGCAAAACTTTTGACAGGCAGACACGGTCAAAGTCCAGACTCACTTAATGTATCCTAACAACTACTAGTTAGACACACTAATGCAAGGCCTGGTTCGCTAAGACCAACGCTCTGATACCAACTGAAAAGACCCGTCCTTATCCATCCGGACGATATCTTCAACATTTGGTCCCATTGCGATGGTCGACTCCAAGTAATGTCCTTAAATTGAGCAAATGCACAGCGGAAGACTTAATTCGTACCTGAGAATAACATGTTTTAAAATGTCAACATAAAGTTGGTGAGATATATAGGTTTGTTGCTAGCAGCGTTATAACTATGGACCACAAGATTTCATATGTAAACATTTTAATAAAAATATTCTAAGTGGTTGAGCACTTGGTAACCATACTTAACATTTAATCACGTCGCATATTCCCTTTATTATGAAATCTTACTACACCGTACCAAGTGTAGTCACAAAACGAAGTACTGTGCAACCGTTGAATACTGGTCGTCCAGTCCGGTTGGGGTTGTCAGGCCCGATAGATCTATCAACAGGATTCGCGTTTACAATACCGCTGTAAATAATAGTTACCAAGCTACAGGGAAGTATGCCAGTGGTACAACTCAACGTAGAATATATTTTTCAGTTACTTGTGTCCATAACGTAAAACATAAAATACATGTATTCTCATCCCGAAATACTTAGAGTTTAAAAGTGGGACTATATACTCACCTAATGTATTTTGTAGTAAAAATACATATAACATCATTTAACATGTGCAAGGTTGGCCTCGGATTCACGAACCTATATCATTGGTATATTTATTAATACACATTATTGTAGTCAAATAAGCTTATATATAGTTAATTTATTAATTATATCATTTTTATTTTATTAGTATATATATATATATATATATATATATATATATATCAGTTAATTGTTAAAAATATTAATTATAATAATACTAAAGTCATATTAATATTAGTGAAAATAATAATAATTATAGTAATTAATATTACGGAAAGAAAATAATAATAATGTTAATAATAACTATGTCAATGATAATAATAGTGATATTAATAATAATACTTGTAAAATATTAATTTTACTGTTAATGATAATTATGATAATGATTTTAATATCTATATAATACTAATACTTTAGAATAATAAAAATAATAATAATATTAGTAATGACAATGTTAATAATAATAATAATAATAATAATAATAATAATAATAATAAAGTTGAGTAAACTACCTTCAAGTCTTTTAATAAAAAGAATGCTTTAGACCAGAATCGAACCATAGACCTCTTGTTTAATGAACTCCCATCCAAACCATTCAACTATCCTTGTTTTTGTGACTTAAACCTAGTTTAATTTATTATAACCCGTTTTCAGTATCCAATAAATCAAGATCCAGCCCAACTACAAAAACAAGTTATAACTCGGCCTAACACAACAGTCCGTTAACAACTCGTCTGGCCCAACATACATTAAATGGCCTAACAGCAACTCGGCCCATCGTAAAACTAAATCATAAATGGTCCAACAGATTTCGGTTCTTTTCCCAAAAATAATGCCACAGTGGAGATTCGAACTCATATCCCCTCGTTACATACAATCACACCAAACCGTCTACTCTGATTTGCTTTTTCTGATTCAAGACCTACTTAAATATATATATTCGATATTACACAGTATCTATTGTTTCTTCCAAAAATACACGTTGTAATTTAACTTGAATAAAAGATTAGTGGGGTGTGGGGTTATTCTGTAACGCATCATCATCATTAATAATCATCATCATTGACTCGTTTCTTCTTCATCATCTTATGGTTTCCGTTCATCATTTCTCTCGTAGGGGTGGGTATTGGATTACGAAAAAAAAAACATAGTAACAGTAGAAACGAGATGAAAAATATAAATAGAAGGTGGTGGCGGTTGTTGGGGTGGTCGATGATGGACGTATACAGAAGCAACGAATGGGGTTTTTAACATCAACATATTAAAGGTTTTGTGGTGGTTTATGGTTAATCGGTGGTTTATGGTGTTCAAAAATAAAAGTGGTGGATTTCAAGGTGGTTGTACATGTTAAGGGTGGTTGTTTATGATGGTGGTGAAAAGTGTTGGAGGTTCGGTGATGTATAAAGGTGGTGATGCTCGATGGTTGTAAAGTGGTGTAGTGGTGATATGTTTTGTTCGAACAGTAGGAAACCCAAGTCGGTTTCGTTGGAATGTTAAAAAGAAGAATAAACAGGGATACGCGAGTTATATGGTTCCCTTTTCTGTTTAAATTTAATTACATAAAAACTGTTAGATGAAAGTGTGAATTGTGAAGTTGATTGATCACTGGTAACAGCTGGAATACATCGAGCTTTATAACAAAATGAATCAATAGCTTTATTCCATTAGTAAAAAAAAAACAATAAGAAAAAGATAAAGAAATCGATATCAATTTGTATTTGGAATCTATGGATGTCGATACATTTATCAGATAGGGGACAAATTTAACAGTTTGAAAGGGATTTGGAAAAATAAAAAAAAAACGTATTTCATATTATACATTAATTACATTTATATTTGTATTTTAAATATTTAGAAAGAAACATAATAATATTTATTATACAAATATTAGTATGTATTATTAATGAAACAAATAATAATAATAATAAAAGAAATAACAATGATAACAATATCAGTAATATTAATAATAGTAATAATAATAATAATAATAATAATAATCTTTTTGTCAATAACAATAATTCTATCTCATAATTTTACAAATAACATAATATTATAGCAAAAATGATTTATTATAACCATAATACTACTAATATCAATATAATGACTAATCTAATATCATTTAGTATTAATTATATATTATATATTAACATATACATATTTATATACATTAACATTACATAATTAATTTAATTGTTGTTTTTCATCAAAATATTATATATTCTTATATTTATAGTTATATTTATTTACAAATAATTGTTCGTGAATCGTCGGGATTAATCAAGAGGGTAACTAATCATCCATATATAGATTTCAGACTTTCTAGACTCAACATTAGGGTTTTTGCTTATCGTGTCGGAATTATATAAAGCTTAAGGTTTAAATTTGGTTGGAAATTTCCGGGTCGTTACAAGAACTTTGGTTGAGAGAGTTAGATGTTTGCTTTCACATGCAGGGTTGTCCGATTCCTTTTGGGGTGAGGCTTTAAATATGGCAGTTCATATTATTAATCTAACCCCTTGTGTTCCTTTGCGTTTTGATGTTCCTAACAGGGTTTGGAGCGACAAAGATGTTTCTTACCGTCATTTACGAGTTTTTGGATGTAAAGCTTTTGTTCATGTTCCCAAAGATGAGAGGTCAAAGCTTGATATGAAGACTAAGCCATGTGTATTCCTCGGCTATGGTGAAGATGATTTTGGGTACAGTTTATATTATCCAGTTCAGAAGAAACTTGTACGAAGCCGAGATGTTGTTTTTACAGAAGATCAGATGTTAAAAGATGTTGAGAAGACAGATTCAGTTCCTCAACCTAGTACTGATCTTGTTGATTTGGATCCAGTTACTCCACAAGATGTTGGAGATGATGTTCAGAATGATGAACATGGTACTGATGTTGGTGATGCTCCGGAGCAGGTAGAGATTCCAGTACCAGATATTCCTTCATTTGTCCCACTTAGGCGGTCTACTCGAGACCGTCATCCTTCTGTTAGATATTCTGCTGATGAGTATGTATTATTCACTGATGGGGGAGAGCCAGAGTGTTATTCAGAAGCAATGAAAGATGAGCATAAGAAAGAGTGGGGTGAAGCTATGCAAGATGAGATGAATTCTTTGTATGAGAACAATACTTATGACCTGGTGAAGTTACCTAAAGGCAAAAGAGCTTTGGGAAACAAATGGGTATTCAAAGTGAAGACAAATGAGCTTACTTCACAATCAAGGTACAAAGCTAGGTTAGTCGTTAAAGGATTAAGCCAGAAAAAGGGTATTGATTTTGATGAGATTTTCTCTCCGGTCGTGAAGATGGGATCTATTCAAGTGGTTCTTGGGTTAGCTGCTAGTCTTGATCTTGAGGTTGAACAGATGGATGTCAAGACTGCTTTTCTTCACGGTGATTTGGATAAGAAAATCTACATGATGCAACCTGAAGGTTTTCGGGTTAAGGGTAAAGAAAATTATGTTTGTAGACTTCAGAAAAGTCTATATGGGTTGAAGCAAGCACCGAGACAGTGGTATAAGAAGTTTGAGTCGGTTATAAGAAAGCAAGGCTATCGAAAGACAACTTCAGATCATTGTGTTTTCTTTCAGAGGTTTGGTGATGATGATTTCATCATATTGTTGTTATACGTTGATGATATGTTGATTGTTGGTAAAAATATTAAAAGAATTGCGCAGTTGAAGCGATAATTGAGCAAGTTTTTTGCTATGAAAGACTTGGGACCAGCAAAACAGATTCTTGGCATTCGGATTTCTAGAGATAGAGGTGCTAAGATGTTACATATATCACAAGAGAAATACATTGAAAAGGTGCTTAGTAGATTCAACATGGAGAATGTTAAAGTGGTTAGTTCCCCTCTTACTAACAACTTTAAGCTAACAGATAGAGATTGCCCTACTTCAAAGGAGGATGTTGAGGAGATGGATAAAGTTCCATATGCTTCAGCGGTTGGTAGCTTGATGTATGCTATGGTGTGTACTAGGCCTGATATAGCTCATGCAGTAGGTGTTGTTAGTCGGTTTATGTTAATTCCGGGTAAGAAGCATTGGAAAGCAGTTAAATGGATTATGAGATACTTACGAGGTACTTCAAAGTTGGGTATCACATTTGGAAATGGAGAGCCGATGCTTGTTGGTTATACAGACTCAGATATGGCAGGAAACAAAGATAACATGAAATCCACTTCTGGATATTTGATGACCTTCGCTGGGGGAGCAGTTTCATGGCAATCAAGGTTACAAAAGTGTGTTGCATTGCCTACAACCGAGGCTGAGTATATGGCAGCAACATAAGCGTGCAAAGAACTATTATGGATGAAAAGGTTTCTACAAGACCTTGGGTTTAAGCAATCACGATATGTGGTTCTTTGTGATAATGAGAGTGCGATTCATTTGGCTAGAAATTCTATGTATCATAAGCGGACAAAACATATAGATGTGCGGTATCATTGGATTAGAGAACGTCTTGAAGATGGTTCGTTTGAACTTGATAAAGTTCACACCGATGATAATGGTTCCGACATGTTCACAAAGGCTTTAGCAAGTGAGAAGCTCAAGGTATGTTGCTCGATCTCCGGGATGGCGATTCCTTCCTCATAATTGAAAAGGGGGAGATTTGTTGGGTTCTTTATATGTTTCCAAATATGAGGAAACTTATCTTTAGCCCAAGCCCAAAAAATTTAGGCCCAAGATGCTTGTTGACTTGGTCAAGTGTCTTAGGCATTATTTAGATTAGGTGTGTGCAGCTGTATTCAATCATCAAGAGAGAAGAGAGCAAAAAAGTCTTCAAAGAAAAAGTGTGTTTTCTCAATTTCCGTCTACAAAGACAGCTGGTCAGTAAATTAACGATCTCCGGAGATCTAACCGTTGGATCTTCATCAAATTTGGGCTGCGTCTTCCTGACATCAGTGCCAAGGTTTTCAACCGTTGAATTCGTCTAAAGAGGCCTGTACCTCGTGTTCTCGCTGCTGGAACAGAGGGCAGTTTATTGGGTGAATCATTCCTCTTTTGTCTTTAATTGTTTCATATACTTGTTGATTGTTGTAGTTCAAGAGTATGATTATGTTGTATACCTCTAGTTGATATAGAGAAGGATTGTTGTATTGCTCTCTTGTTGATGATAGGGAAATTTAAGTGGCTTACGAGTTTCGTGGTTTTTACTCTCGATTTTGAGGGGTTTTCCACGTAAAAAGTCTCGTGTGTATTGTGTGTGCTTGATTATTGCTTAGCTACTGATTTGCTACTGATTTGGTATTGTTTAGCTACTGATTTGGGTTGGATTTGGTATAGCTTGTTTGTTAGCATCCTCACGGGTTCATACGGGTCGGGAAAGTATTGGTCAAACGGATTTGTTTCCGCTTTGTAGATTGTCCGTTGTGATTATTTTCCCATCATATATATATATATATATATATATATATATATATCTTGTCCGTTGTTGGGAATTACTCTCATATCGATTAACTGATCAAACCACATTAAACAACCAGTACCATACTTGATGTCCAAAGTCGCATAAGCTGTGCAATTACACTCACTTTTACATTTTACCTCACATTGCTCAAGTGTCATATTCTTGTCGAACCATGATTTCCTGGTATCTGGTAATTTCATGAACGAATACTTTCGAAATCCTACCTCAACACTACAATTCAATGGCAAATTTCTTCGACAACCGCTCGTCCAATCTGATAATTCCCATTGATCCCGATTTGTTGGTTCAAACCCCTTTAGACATCCACAAATCGTTGTTTGTGTAATATCACAACTTCCATAAACACTACATAATCCATATCCACCACAAAGATCGGTCCTTGTTTGATAATACAAAAACCATCCTTGCGTTGGATTAATCCAATTATATCGTCCCATAACGCCATCAGGAGTTAACTTCATTATACTAAGAACCGAGCTACTTACCAGATTAAATACCTGGTAAGTCTCGTTTCCATTCGAGACGTACGTGTTTGTATAAACGGGATTCGGTTCATTATTCATAGCCCCTGTAAACCTAATACCATTCCATGATCCGAGTCTGCCTTGGATCACATCTCCATTATTTCGATATATTTGTGGGAGTCCATTAAAATCCATATAAACCATAAACGAACCTCGAGATGGATCATCAACACTCTTCCATGACGTATAGTTTGCGATGACACCCCGTTCCAAATTTCTTCCCAATTTTACCCCTGGTAGTTGCGTATCACCGGGATAATCAAAGCTTTGCCAAATGTAATTTTTCGGACCTTTTTCACCGTCAAAAACCATAAAATTACCACTATCTAACAGTTGGGCCACTGAGGTGGTACTGTTTCTTGATGAACTTGATGACCAGATGATTATATTAGTTGCGGAATCACGAATAACTAGAACTCCGTTTGGATGAAGAGTTAACTCGCCTGATTTGTTTGTAACAGGAGTATCTCTATTAGCAACCCAAGCTATCGTGCCTGTTGCTTGACGTTTGTACCATATGCCTACGTATCGGTTAGAGGTGTTTCCAGGGCTAAAGAACCCGAGTTCGAATGATTCTTGAGATGAAATAATAGTTTGACCTTCTCTAATGGTTTGATTTACTAGTATAGTGTCTGTTGCCATGATACAACTGAAAAGTGTAAAAGAATAAATAATACTACAAATCATGAGTATGAAAAACACCTTCATTGATGTTCATGTAAAAAGGCTAATGATGATTAGGTGATTGTTGCATAAAGATTTAAGTATTGGGGGTGGTTTAAAGATTAATGTAGTTGACCCTTGCATATAGTTACTATTATTGAAACCTGGCTGCTGCTAACGCACAGAAAGTATTAATATTTAAATTATAGTTGTTGAGGCTTAAAATATTCAAATATGCAAAATTAGGAAAATTTGTGTCAAGCCATATTGACCCAACTCTTGACCACGCCTGTTTGACCCAACCTGTTTAGGATGCTTTCAACTTGTACTGGATGTTTATTATGTGAGTTCGGCTTACATTTGCTATCATTCAAAGGTCATATTATTCAAGCCATATATATAAACACGTTACAGTTACACTCATTTTTACGCTTAACCTTGAGTTGTTCAAGGTTCATATATATATATATATATATATATATATATATATATATATATATATATATATATATATATATATATATATATATATATATATATATATATATATATATATATTTTGGGTAAACTAGGAAATCCTCCGATGAACGAGCACAATGACTCCCTCATAGAAGGTAAAACCTCGGGTAATCAAGCCCCCCGAGCGCGAGACTTGGTACCGGGTGAATTGCGCATTATGCGCACCCTCTAGCCACACTCCATTTTTCAACAATTTGGCATAGCCAGGAATCGAACCCGGGTAGTGTGCTTCATTGGGCAACTCGGTGACCACTCAAACAAGCCTGAATGTTTCATATTTTTGTGAAATAAATGTTTAAAGATGTAATCCTACAAAAATATTGAATTCTGTCATATTGAGACATCAAATAAAAAAATTTAATTGGACAAATTAGGCTGGAGTCCCTTGAATTACCTTGTATTACTAATCCATTCAAAACTTTTCTTTGTCTTGATAGGCGATGTGGTTTAACAAAGTTAAGTGGGAAGCCCATATCACTAACGAACGTTATAAGATTTCCTTAAAACCTCTCACATGCTATACACGCAAGGGTATTTTTATCAATTTCCTTTCCCTGCCATTTTAGTTTCTATCCCTAAAAATCATGAACCCTAGCTTCTTCATTCATGTTGAATTATAAGGTTTAATGTTTTCAATCTAATCCTTGTTAAGTTTCTTATTTTTTAACATGAAATGTTTTTGTTTCAGTTTGTGGCTAAAGTTGAATAAAAGGAACTTATTATTAAATGATGAAAGTTGTTGTGGCTAAAGTTAGAAGCTGATGACTTCAAGGGTACTTTCTGGAAATTATTGTTAACCTAGATATATAACCTAGTTTTTTTTTTTTTTTTTTTTTTTTTTTTTTTTTTTTTTTACCAGCCTCTTTCTTTCATTCATTCAATTCATCATGGTTTTTATTATTATTCAATGATCCAGTTTAAGGTTTCCGATTGTTGAGTGATTTCATATTATTGTTCATGTGTTTATGAACATTTGAGTGATCATTCTTGTCAGATTGACTATAGTTTATTCTGGATTTCATATTGTATTTGTGATTTGTTTATTGGATTCATTGATTATTGCGTTGTGAATGAAGTTAATCTAATATTCTGTTGATTATTCATGTATTTTAAGAATGATAATGATAATATGCATTTTAGGTGTTTGATGAATTGTTCAGCTGACGAGTTTCTTAATCGGACTATGTGGTTCCACGGGTTATTAAACTAAATGACTTTAGCATTTACATTTACATATACATAATACCTAAAATATATAATTAAACTGTTTCGCTTAAATAAATCCGTAGTTCTACTGGTCATTTCACATACTATTAAGATTTCTCAAAAAAAAAAAAAAGAAAGTAAGTATTTTAAGTGAAATAAAATATAAAATAATAAAAGTAATTACGAAAATTGTTATCGAATTGAACCCGTCAATCACCCCTAAATTGAGTAACAGATGACAAACCAACAGCGCAAAACCACCGGCGATCCACCGTCAGCGGTGGACGCTCCGCCATCAACAAAGCGCCGTCGTGAAGATGGTCAATCATCAATCACTGCGGCGGAAGTGCAGCCAATTAAGCGTCGAGCAGTTTTAGGGCAAGATATTTTGTTTAGAATATTGTTACCGTCAAAACAGATAGGGAAAGTGATCGGTAAAGGTGGACATCGCATTCAGAAGGTTCGAGAAGATACTAAAGCTAATATAAAGATCGCTGATGCCATTGCGGTTCGTTCCTTTATTGACACTACATATATATATTTTTATATAGCTTGTTTATATTATATGTTTGTATCAGTCTATAACTATGGTAAGAGCTAATAAAATATCACTTCACTGTATCCAATTATATAAGACTATAAATCACAAACATTTTAATTATGTATCTCTATTGAAGGTGTATTGATGGTGTTTTGAAACATTTTGTATCAGATGCATTCATGTAGTCTAATGCTCATCTGTAGAATTTATGAATTTGTCGTTGTGATGCTGCAATGTTAGCCAAACACTTAGTTGAGATTTAAGAGTGTCAAGTTCTTAAATTTTCTTAATTTATATGATTCGAGTTGTGAATTTTGAGTTTTCTTTCAATATATAGGTTATATGTATATATAGTTTGGATTGAATACAATATCAGCTATCAGTAAGAACGTCAAGAACTAATCTGATTATTTTTAGAGCATATGGAATTAGATGTAATGCATCTGAATTAGATTCTTATGCATTGAAATTATGCCCATTTGAAATGATTGTTTTAGATAATTTCTCACCAATATTCAAGATCTTATTGGAACCCTTGTGATGTAGAATAACATATATAACTAATAAATTTAGTTCTGAACATCAAATGTGTTGATTAGTGATCATATCTGGATTATTTTGCAGTAATTAAAAGTAAAACCCAATTGTATGGAGAAACACATAGATTAACTAGATTATATGTGGTTAACAAAACATCTGTATAAGTTGAAGCGAACAAAGTTTGATGGTATTTTAGTTAGATATTTATTTGTTAATGATTACCTTTTAATGTTTGGTTTATAAGTTTCCTACATATGTTCTTATCTTTTGTGTTGCAGAGGCATGAAGAGCGTGTAATCATCATAAGCTCTAAAAATAGTGAGGACACTTTTACTGAGGCAGAGTATGCGCTCCACCAAATTGGTCGTTTGGTACTCACGGTAATGTAATATATATAATCTATAGTTCTTGAAACCTATTCTTCATTCTTGTCCTTTAAAAAGTAATCTCATCGTGACAGTGCGTAATTTGCTCTTTAAAAGCTATATTCTATGCCATCTATTTAGTAGGTGCTGCACAAGTTCCACCAATCAATGAATCAATGAATTTATATAGAAACAAATCATTACTACATTTAACGTGTCCTTTTTAGAGACAAAGGCTTGTTTTGTTAACAATACATTTTGTTGGTTTACTAGCTATTAAAGTTCTATCCTTTTTTAATGTTGACCATTTTGATAGGTCATAGAACAGATGTAGATCAGCGAGAACTTGGTGAAATTATCCGATTAGGCTTGTAGCTAATAAAGGTGATGTCACATTCGGAGGCCAAAGGTAAATATAGACGATTCTTTCTCCATCCATCTTCTTTCCGGAAGGTTCCCTTTTTCTTACTCCATTCCCCACCCCATCCCTTCCTTATCTTTACACCACTTAATTTGTCTATACACCACCAAACATGCATTATGATGTTGTACAGTACAACCCCTTAAAGCATATTTTTACTGGTGTATGGATAAAACTTGCTGGTGTAAGGATCATCACTCTTTTCCCACCCTCCCCCTTCACCCTGTCCCATCTTTCTTCCCCTGCTCCCATACACCCTTCCTTCATATTTTATGGCAGATCATACATTACTCTACTCAGGACATCGTATACCATTATAAAAAGGGATTTTTGATTTTTCAATGTCATCACATATTCTTTCTTTCTACTAGTGCATTTTACATTCTATTGCCAGACCCATCACTTCAATGGGTTCAAGTCTTTGTTGAAACATAGATGTATATTATCAGTGTATGGGTCTGTTAGTAATGTTTTGTATGGTGTAATGGTTTGTCAAGTTACATAAAAGTTCAAAATTTGTAACGGGTCTGAGTCAGGTTTTTCTTATCGTATCTCCAATGGGTTAAGTTTAAAGATTAAACTCACTTAGAAGAAAAAGTTGCATAATTTATTATTATATATAAAATATATATAGTACTTAAATGCAATCTTGTAGGATGATGAAAAAGTTGAAAGACAGAGAGTTGGAACAGGGCATGTGGCAGCAAATACAATAAGACTATTAATATCTGGTTGCCAAGCTGGCGCGTTGATTGGGGTGTCGGGTCAGATGATAGGACAACTTAGGAATTCGTCTGGTGCTACCGTAACTGTACTTGAGAAAAATCAGTTGCCTTTATGTGCATCTGCTTATGAATCTGATCGAGTTGTCCAGGTACTTACTTTATGCTTTGTGTATGCAGTTATAACATGTAGAAACTGTCATTAGTGTCTCCACTAGATTATTAGTTTAATAATATAGTTACTGTAATAATCATAAAATTTAACATACTAATTAATAAATAATGTTGGGCAATTTATTTCTGGGTAATCGAATCGGCTAGATCCTAGGTTGCAAGACTCGCTACTCGAGGATTACTCGGTCGGGACTTTTTATTGAGTACTCGGCAACTCGAGTACTTAGATGTTGACCAAATTTGACTTTGAACAAATTTTGGCATTTTGGCCAAGTTTTGTTTGAATTTTGATTGATTTTCTGAGTAATCCCATTTTTAGCCGAGAATTAACTGATTTTTTTGTGTAAACCCGAGTTTTGGCTGAGTTTGACCGAGTTTGACCGAGTTTTTGGATGTTGAAAAATGTAGATATCAGGAGATGTTCCTGCTGTGCTGAAGGCACTGGTAGAGATTGGATGTTTACTAAGGTTTTATTTCAAAATATATATGTTTTATCACATGTTTGTGTCCAATTATAGTTATACATCTTATTTGTATTTGTATGTAGGGATAATCCACCTAAACAGATAATCTCCATCAGCCCTACTTATAATTTTGGTTTAATGCGGCCACCTCAACCACAAATGGACCCTTCAGGTTATTAACACATCTTACTTTAAGCTCTTTGTATTTTTTATATTTCTACATTTGCAGTTGTGTTGAGTTGTAAAATTGTACCTTCTTCAGATGAATATGTAACTATGGAGATGATGGTATCTGAGACATTTATTGGTGGATTAATTGGAAGATGTGGATCGAACATATCAAGGATTAGAACAGAATCAGGTGCAACAATCAAGGTATTTAATTATATATTTTATGTTTTTGGATTTATATTATTTACATAAATGGATGGATCATTTTGAGACGAGTTGTGTTTGATGTCTTATACAGGTTCATGGTGGGAAAGGTGAAAACAAACATAGGCAACTTCATTTGGGTGGTAGTGCTCAACAGGTCGGTTATACAAGTCGATGTTAAATTTGAAAAATCATTTTAAATATGTAAATAATTGACTTTATTAATGTGTATTTATTCGATGCCAAATAGGTTGCACTGGCAAAACAGAGAGTTGATGAGTACGTACACGATCAGATGATGCAGCAAACTGGTGGTCAGCCATCAATGTAAGTTTCACGATTACTTTTTGAGCGTCGGGCAACTGATTCATATACCGTATATATATAGATGAAATTTGATTCACATTTAAATTGAACATTATTTAAACTTAAAGTAATAGTAGTTTAGTTCTCACGAATACTAATCTATCATGTTAGTACTTTGCATGTTTACATCGACTTGTATGCAGTTCGTAATAGTATTTGTTCAAAAGTATGTGTTAAAATGATAAAATTAATTTTAAGTTTTCTACACTTTTTGGTTACAGGGTTAATGAACCAAATTCATTGATGAGAGCCCAAGCTGCTCCTCCAATGTTCTACCCACAAATCCCGCCCCGAGCTCCTCCTCCACCCCTGGCCTATTACGGTGCACCAAACCCATATGCACCACATCACTAGCTAGGTCCAGGTTCTGTCTGTAACACAAATGTGTAGTGTGATATTATCAAATTTGGAGTCTTTCTAGTTTAACTTATGCATACAATGGAGTGATAGACATGATGATGAAATTGATACGAGTGATAGATATGATGAAGTTGCTATATGTACATGTACTTAAATCCTTTTGTATGTGAAAATATGATATTTATGTTCTATAATATCAAGTACTTTAATAGACATGATGAATTTCGTTAACGATACCATGAGAGACGTAGCTCACAGTTACAAAATATTCAGCTATCAACTCATATTTTATTTATTACATTAACCTTTTTTATTCTTATGATTCAAAATAAATCTAAAAATTGAATTTGACAATTCATCAAATCTCAAACACTTGTATATCTCTTAACTTGTAATATAAGCCTTATAAACTGTTATTAAGGTGAACCACAAGTTCATATATTAACAAACAAGTTGCATTACTTGATTCACCAGAATGCTAGCTAGATGCAATGCTTACTTATAGATAACCACTCCTCATCCATTATCAACTTCAGTAAAATATAAATGACATAAATTTAAGTTTACCAAGGTAGCTTATAATAAAATGGCTGCAACTGGTTTAATCAAATTGAACCTAGTCATGGTGTTCATGGCTATTATGTTTACAATCATGCAGTTCTACTGTACAGGGGCACAACGACCACCACCACCCCCTGTTGTAACTACCCCGACACCACCCACACCAACCAACACCTACAACCCTTCATATGCACGACCACCACCACCACCACCATTCACCAACGCCGCTTCATACGTACGACCACCACCACCACCACCATTTACCGACGCCCCTTCATACGCAAGACCACCACCACCACCACCACCACCACCACCACCACCACTATTCACCCCTGTCCCTCCATACACAGATGCACCACCACCAATCATCACCGACAACCCTCCATCCGCTGATGTACCTTCACCCACACCCACACCCACACCCACATATGCCCCTCCTTCTGTTGATGCACCATCACCACCACCACTTCCAATCATCACCACCATCTGTAATGGTGCTTCGTCCTTCACCTCAATGGCACCAGCAACTGTCATGGCAATGCTTATATATATAACTTTCTATGATTGTAAATAATGTAGTAAGAGATGCACCGTAAGTTATTGATTGATTTGCTTTAGTTGCTTAATGTTTCATGTAGCTCGATTGGTCAGTTTCCCTTCTTTTCCTTTCTTAAATTTTGTACCCTGATCGATAATCTATGCGATGATGAGATGTATTTGCCTAGGGTACGTGTTTCATTACTTGCTATTATACTCTGTAGGTTATTTATCTTTAACTTCAAAACCATTTGTATCAACTAATCAAAACCATGTGATTTAATTAGTGTAGTAATTACTCTATCGTGTTTATAACTATGTAAACAATTAACTCGAAATTTTTTTTCTTAACAGAAACAAGAATAAAAAATGTAGTAGGAATTTTAGTGGTGAGTAAACACCAATGTCAGAAACTTATAGGTGAAAGTACTTATTAATCAAAAATTATAACAAACTTAGAGGTTTTATTTTGGTGTAAAATAACAAAATATTATGATGCTAAACAATGTATTTCGATCGGAAACGAGCTTCAACTATTCTCTTTTCGAGCCTTTTCGTCGTTTGTTTGTTTTCCTGTTTCTGTATCGGTTTAGGATTTTCATCTATTGATGAAGTTTCCTTTATTTTAATAGTAATCGTTATTTTAGCCCAAAAAAAAAAAAAAAAAAGTGAACTTTTATACATTTGATTTGACATTTGAAGTTCGAAATGGTCTAAGACAAGGACTAAAATGTCATTATAACATAATACAAGGTCCAAAAGATAACATCTGCCAGCTAACCGCCCTCAAGTACTGTAAAAAAGTGTTCTCTTTTCATTCATGCGACCAAAAATTTCGAACAATAAAAAACCAGTTTTTGAAAAGAAAAATATAAAAGGTGAAATAAATTCTCGTCACTTCATCCGTCTTCTATAAACATTTGTGACAGGTTAACTCTTTGTTATATCATATTTAGTTAGATTATGTATGTACTTGCAATTTGCAAATTGCAATACCCATTTTATATTAGTTAAAAAGTTGTTTTTTTTAGGTTTTATTTGCTATTAAATAAAAATGGCAAGCTCAAATGATGAAGTTGTTGCTTTGGAGCTACCTGCACCTACTGGCTGGAAAAAAAAGGTTCTTGCTTTACCCTATCCTTTACATTTTAATTTATACTGTGTGTCATATGATTTATAGTTGATGTGTATCATTATTACTATTTTTTATACTATTTCTTTTGGTAAATTGGGTTCTGCTGTTATTGATGTAGTCCAATATTGCACAAGTTTTGAATTTTTGGTGATAATTTTGATTTGATTTTGGGGTTTTGAAATTTAGGGTTTTGTAGTGACATGGCTGGAAATAAATGGGTTTTAATGTTTCGAAAATAACTTATTTAGGGCTCAAGCAAGGTTACAAAAGTCGCTAAGACGGAGACGATTCAGTCGGACTTTGAAACTACTAGTTGTTCGAGTCGGTCGAGTTGGGTGTTGACTAACCTTGACTTTTAGAAATATATATTTAACATACATATATTACACATGACTATACAAACATAATTCATATGTACTCCGTAATTATTTAAACATATGTATAGAGCACAAGTTTGACCTAACTTTGAACAACATTGACTTTGACCGAGATTTTAGTATGTCAGACAGACTCAGACCGGTTCCATCATATTATGACACGTTATCATTGTTAGGCTATCAAAGTATGTACTGTTCACTTCTTACATACTTTTACTGTCTTACACACATTTGAGGCTAGTACTTTGACATTCTCTTTGTACTTTCTCTCTCATTCACTTTCTCACTCTACAAACTCAGTAGAATCAACTCACTCGAGTTTCCTACCGATTCGAGCGTCATAGATTGATTGTTAAGCCACCCTGGCCGGATTACTGGATCACGAATCGAGTCTGCGCGAATAGCTGAGAGTAAACACTCAATCCCCAAACATACCCATTTTTTGCACTCAAGCTATAACATGCTTGATCACATCCAAAGGTGAAAAATATCGCATAGAACTAGAAGATATATTCATTTAGGTTATATGTAAAGCCCTTACTAAAGACCAAATCTCCCTGTTTAATATAAACTGTTTGTAAGTTGTTATGAGTTTCCGTGGATAGTTAGCTTTAAGCACAGATCAAAGCTTTATGAGGATGTAAACTGTAAAGAGTAACTAAGCATGATGTGTTTTATGCTCTTAGACCTATAAACTATATAGCGGTTATCTTTGTGAGTTTCATTTGTGTAACGGTATAAGTTCTTTCGTGGAGGTGGCAATTTTGACCCATTCTTAAGTAAAATGGTCGATTTAGGCAACATTTTATCTCAAATGATAAGTCTGGTCAAATATCATTTTTTGCTGAATTGGGAAACGAGCGCAAGTAGTGGTGCCTTCAAATTTGGATTTGATCAACTTGTTTTTTTTTTTTTTCATTAGTTTATTAGTGAGTTTCTTATGAATATCAGTTTTAGAAGGTATACTCGTGAGGCAAAATCTACGTACAAATGGGTTGTAAGTCGCCCAAAGTGCATATAAAAATGAATGATACCATTATAATTTGTTTTATTTAGAAAATTTTGTTTTATTATCGTAATAATGTAGTTTTGTCATCATTTATAACACTAAATATCGTGTGTAGTTTCTGGAAAAGGAAGATGATACTCCAAAGAAGAGCAAAATTGTGTTTGTTGCCCCTACAGGAGATGACATCATGAACCGTAAGCAACTGGAGCAATACCTTAATGCACACCCTGGTGGGCCCAAACTATCGGACTTTGACTGGGGAAGCGGTGAAAGTCCGAGGCGGTCAACAAGAATTAGTGAGAAGGGCAAGTCAAATTCACCCGCATTCGAGATTGAATCACCTAAGAAACGGGTCAGAAAGTCTTCAAGTTTAAAGAAGGATAAAACGGAGGACGAAGAGCTCCCTGAACCAATCACCGACATTGAGGTTGAAATGAAGGAAGATGAAGAGGCTGAGAAAGAAGTTGAGGAAAAAGACGGAAATGCCCCTGATGACACAGAAGGTAAAGAAAAAGGGGATACCGAGAAGGATTCCGTGGATGATAAAAAAGATGGAATCAAAACCGATGAAGTGTGTAAAATTCCACATGTACCCCTGTCAGATGATGGTAAAGAAGTCCATGAAAATAACCAAGGAGAATTAATCCACGAAGCAGAGCAAATGTCGAAAACTGAGGCTGAGAAAGATGGCGCAGTTGAGGGGCATAAGGGTAATTTTAAATGTTTTAGCGAGAAAAATGTGGAAGCCAAAGGAGAAGGTGCGGTGGAGAATGGTTGTCATGTTGAAGGTCAGTGAGGTCAAACCGCTAGCATATCCTGTTTTCTGCTAATCTTGTAACCGTGTAATCTGATTAATTGCATGATTTTCTGTATCTATAACCTGTCATAGGATTAGGAGTCGTTTGTTAGCAGGCGTCAGCGCTGTATTTTGAGGGAGCCATCTAAAGAGATTGTTGATATTCAGTGTTTCGCAGGTTTGTTGTTGTATTGTATTGACATGATTTTAAGCTCTTCTATTTCACACGTCTTTGTTTTTTTTAGGGTAAATCACCATATTAACCATAATCCATAAACTTCTGAAGTGGTCCATAAAAAGCCGTTGTGGGGCTTCAAATTGCACGATTGCTGAGCTTCACGGGCTCGTCTTCTTTGGTTTTGCGCTGTAGAAAGAAGAAGTGCAATGAAGTTGTGGAGTTGCTGGTAAGAACATAAAAAAGATATACGGAGTAGAATTTTAAAAATTATTTGAATTGATATTGATTTCGATCTAGATTTCTACTTCATTACCATAAGGTAAATAAATGACCCTCATGTTCTGCACATGCAATTTGTTTGAAACATCATCCGAGGTCAACTAAAGAGACTTGATAACCAATAATTGTTTTTTTTAAAACAAACCATATATTGAGAAGGTTGACTTTAAGTGAACAGGCATTAACTTAGCAAATATACCTAATTAAACATTTACATACAGTTACCTATGAGTTAATAGCTTTCATGGGACTACAAAGTTATTCTCCCTTATGGTCACGGAGGTTCACCTGCGATGACTCCGAATTGTTCGCAGAACGAATAGTCGTCCTGAAATTAGTCAGTAAAAAAAAAAAGTTGAATTCCCATTTTAATTAAAAAAAAAAAAGGTTAATAGCTAGGTGTACCGCATTGCCTTAGAAGCTAGGGATCGTTATGTGGAAGTCTTTGTCTAGTTGGGCGCAGATTTGAGTCCCGCTATTTTAAATGATTTACAACACTTGAGAAAGTATAGTTGTTGAATTTGGAAAACAAATAAGCCCATTCTATTATTGCTCGTTGAAAATTTATCAACGTTCGACGTCTACTAAAGATGTTGCCCAGAATGCCCCCGATACGTTTCCAAGTAGTTGTGTCCAGATAGGAGATTACGGCTATTGCAGACAGTGGCGAAACTTGAACATTTTTGTTGAGAGGATCAAGCATATCAACGAAATTCTAAATGTCTTTCTCGAACGATAGTAAATCCTACCAAACACAAATATATTGTTACCAGCCATCAGCTAAAAGCTACCAATTACCAGCTAAAAGCTAAAATATGAGTTTGTATGAAAGATATATGATCAAGATGGTGACAGCTCGCAACATCTGCGAGTCTTCATCATTTTGGTCATATCTCCTTCATACGGATTCCGATTTGGTTGAATAAAAAAATCAAATGTTCGTAACTCAAAAGACTACACAACCCAGTACTTATCCAAATTTTTAGGGCGGTCACAGCCAGTGGCGAGTCTACTTCATTGAGGGTGGGGTTACTTTTGAGATTTTTTTTACAATAGGACATTATTGAATTTAATTATAAGATCTCATATAATATTTTTAGGATGTATATGATTTTTTGAAAGTAAACAACCACTAAGTTACCTTTAAGTTAGATATAATTAGCTTTGAAATCTTTTTCGGACCCATTAAATTTTTATCCTGAATTCGTCACTGATCACAGCCCTCGTTTGTCCCTTTTATCGTTTCGCCCTTGATTGTAGGAGCACACTATATATGATCAGAGTTATTCCTTTTCTACTTTTATTTTGAAAATCACGTGGCCAGACCGTGCTTTCGGGTGACAGAAACTTACAGATTGACTAATTCAATTTCATTTCAATTCATTTCATTTCTAATATGGACTAATATAATTTCATTTAAATTAATTAAGGTTGATTAGTGATCTTGATTATTGCTAATTATATTAGATTCATTTCATCCTATTCCTTATCATGAATAACCACCCATGACACTTTTCTTACATTGCGTTGGGGGTAAAAGGAAGAGCGGTGTTACCATCCATACCCCGTATGAGATTGGTGTGTGTTTCCTTCTGAGCACGCAGTTGGGAAGCGGGTATAACAACTGCGGGAGATGATCGCGTAGATCTCCCCAACTAACTGTTGTCCAAAAAATTATAATAAATTCAACTAAAGAGACAAATAATCACACATACTTTTTTTATATACCCATTAACACCTGGATTAAACAATTATTGTATGAGCTCCTTCGACGAGAGATAAGATTAAAGTGGTGATTCGTTATCTATACTCCTTTTCATTCAACTAATCAACCATAAACACACAACTTTCAGTCGGAGATTAGTGACTCTTCCTTAGAATCTACATCTTTAATCAACTGCAACAACGGATTTAAATATCTAGTTAATGGCGTCCTTCATGAAGGAATTTGAACATATTAAAATCAAATTCGAAGAGATAAAATCAGCCACTCGTAACTTTGATCGAACTAAAGTCATCGGATCTGGTGGTTTCGGAAAGGTGTACGAAGCTGAAGTGTCTCATTCTAAGGGAAAAAGTCTCGTTGCAGTTAAGCGTCTAGATCGTAGATTCGGGCAAGGAGATCCGGAGTTCTGGAAAGAGATCATGATGCTTTCTCGTTACTCGCATGAAAATCTCATCTCCCTCCTTGGATATTGTGATGAGGCCGGTGAGAAGATATTAGTTTACGAGTATTGATGTCAAAGCAGAGGGGTATAAAATACTATTAATTTTTACAAGGAAACACTATTAAATACGATACAATTTTACACAAGATATTTATTTATTTATAGAATGGATATACTTAAACCTTGCTACAACACTTATAGGCAGTGTACCTAATCGTAAAGTAGTGTAGTTTTTAGTAAGTCCGGTTCGTTCCACAGGGAAATCTTTAAACAAAGCTCAACGCTATATTAGTTTACTTTTATAAAAATACAAATATATATATAAGTAATATTATTATTATAAAGGGGGGTTTTTACCGTTTAATGACCGGTTTGTCGATTTTAAGACTTTAGTCGCAGTTAAAACCTAATGTAAAATATAAAATAAATACAAGACTTTAAATTAAAGCGTAAAGTAAATAACGATAATGAAATTGCGAATAATAAAAATGCGATAAAATAAACTTACGATAATTAAAAAGTACGATAATTAAAATTGCGATTAAATAACAATAAATAAAAGTGCGATAATTAGAAGTGCAATTAAATATAAAATAAAGGAAATTAAATATGAAATAAAAGAATTATGCTTATTTAAACTTCCGTAATCATGGTGTTTGACGTGTTGATTTTAGTTTTATGCCCGTGGGTTAATTGTCCTTTGTCCTGGATTATTTAATATGTCCGTCTGGTTTTTGTCCATAACAGTCCATCAGTCATAAATATAAATTGCAAGTGTCCTTGTCAAATTATTATTATACCCGAAGATAAATATTCCAACTAATTGGGGATTCGAATTGTAACAAGGTTTTAATACTTTGTTTAATGAATACACCAGGTTATCGACTGCGTGTAAACCAAGGTTTTACTACTTTGTTAACAATTACACCAATTACCCTTGAATGTAATTTCACCCCTGTTTTAATTATTCTAGTGGCTATTAATCCATTCCCGTTTCCGGTTAAATGAACGATTATTCGTACATATAAATACCCCGCCCATCGTGTCCGATCGAGTGTATATGGTAATTTATAGGGACGCCCAATTGTAAATCTTTATATTAACATTAACAAACTTTCATTTAGTTAAACAAATATAAAGCCCATTAATAGCCCATAGTCTAATTTCCACAAGTGTCGTTCTTTTGTCCAAACCCCAATTATGGTACAAAGCCCAATTACCCAATTTTAGTAATTAGCCCAACATCATGATTACTTCGTTTTAAATAAGCATAATAATAACTTAGCTACGAGACATTAATATAAAAAGGTTGAACATAACTTACAATGATTAAAAATAGCGTAGCGTTACACGGACAGAATTTCGACTTACACCCTTACAACATTCGCTAACATACCCTTATTATTAGAATTATAATTAAAATTAAAATTAAAATATAAATTATATATATATATATTTTACGTATATATGAGAGAAGAGAGAAATAGAATATGAAATTTGATCAGAATTCGGTTTGCTTTATAGCCAGAAGTGAAATTTGGGGCTCCGCGACTCGCGGCAAAATCCCCTTCAAACTCCGCGAGTCGCGGAGATAGTATTTACAGCTCAGTCCTTGGAGTTTTCTCTGCCGACGGTTTTATATATATAAATATAATATATATATAATTAATATAATTAATTATATATTATATTATATTTATATACATAGTTAACTTGTAATTTTTAGTCCGTTGCGTCGAGCGTTAAGAGTTGACTCTGGTCCCGGTTCCGGATTTTCGAACGTCCTTGCGTACAATTTTATATTTTGTACTTTGCGTTTTGAATCTTGTACTCTTGTAATTTCGAGACGTTTCTTATCAATAATTGGAACCTTTTTGATTGTCTTTTGTACTTTTGAGCTTTTTGGTCGTTTGCGTCTTCAATTCGTCGAATCTGTCTTTTGTCTTCACCTTTTATTATTTAAACGAATATCACTTGTAAATAGAACAATTGCAACTAAAAGCTTGTCTTTGTTGAGGAATAATGCTATGAAATATATGTTCGTTTTTAGCATTATCAAATATTCCCACACTTGAGCGTTGCTTGTCCTCAAGCAATATTGTCTTGAAATACTAGAATCACTTCTTTATTCTTCACACTTTGTACATCAGTGATTTCTATACGGCGGTATAAACAATGGTAGTAACGATATGGTTTACAGTCCCACATGACTATAAAAATTTAGATCCATTAAGGAAATTGGATCTTTATGAAAACATTTGATCTTTTGAAATCTAGTTTTTACCCTAGATAAGTTTTCCGGAATAACCCTTTACCGGTGTTTGCAAAATATTTTTGTGGGTTTGGTGGGTTTCAGATTTGAAAATTTTAGCTCAAACTTGCGGGTTTGTGTCACCCACTTGCTAACCTTGTATTTGGAAAGCAACACGTCCAGTTTACTTGTCCCGTATATTACCTTTCGGTAAACTACCGTCCGGTTGTAAAGGAAAGCGTTGAACAAGCAACTGTTAAGGCAATGTCCCGTGACATGCTTTTGATTATGGTCTATAACGTGTCGGACGCAATTACTATCCTTGGTAGGAGCAATAGTAAAGCTTACCCTTATAATTTTTCGGTCTGGCACAAGGTCCTGTCTTTGACCACTATGCAACCACCGTTCTTACGGTTGACACCCGATTTAGTTCAGGTGACCTAATGAATTCCAGGTGAATTCCTAGGATTTTACGTTCAATGGTAATGAACGCATTGAAAATAGGGTTTTCAGAAAACAAATCGGTTTGTAATTTTGATCAAAATATTTTCTCGTTTAAGCTCGAGTTTAGATATCATCGAATTCCATGAGTTTGTAATTCTCAATCTTTAAGGTCAATCTCTAGGATTGAGTAATATCAGTCTTAAAAGCTGATTTTTAATCTTTAAGGAGATTATCCTTTCTGGGGATCTGATTCATTAGTCTTATCCAGCTAATTTGCATGGTGCCCCCCCATTGTACGAGATAAATCCTTCTCATGGTTAGGATAAATCTGACCACTTGGCGACCCTGTTTAATGCTGAGGTCCGTGGATTTCCTGCTGATTTTAGTGATGACTTTTCTAGATTTTTCGTCAACCTACAGCTGGTCTGGACGACAACTTCATGACCTAAATCAAGAAGCGCGTGTCTTTTTCGGAAGACTTTACTTCCTTTTAATGATGGAATTGATTCATCGTGTAGATCCATCTCTTCTTTTCTTTTATCGGGTAAAACAGTTTAGTTTAGTCCAAAGCAAAAGTATTTTCAGTTATTTGTTACAGATATATGTGACATATGTTTAAAATAACTTGGTAAATTTTCCCACACTTGGCTTTTATTTTCCTTTTTATCGTCCTCTATTCCATTTTAAATGAATTTTAACATTTTAGTTTGTTTCTCAATTTATGTCCTTTCCGAGGTAACAATAATTTCGGTGTTAAAACCTAGTTTTATCGTTCATAAATATGTATAAACATGATTTGAATTCATTTAATTGAAAAAGTTTACTAGAATTGGGTAGTCAGTATATAAGACTAGGGCTGTTCTTTTTTTATCAGAGAGCACTAGATTCTAATACAACTACTGCGTTACTAGCATTTTTAATGGTAACCAAGTGTATAAAGTAAAAAATTTAAAATCCGAAAGAATTTAACCCCTTCCCACACTTAAGATCTTGCAATGCCCTCATTTGCAAGAAATCAGTAACAATTTAAATTATTGAGGATGATTAGTGTGAAAATGATTAAATTTTACCAAAGTTTCCAAATATATTGGCGTTTGTTTGCTGAATGATAAATGGTGCACATCATTTGTTCATTCCGTCTTGTTGTTATTTCACATATATTTTGCATCTTGTCGTCAAAATTAGTTGCTTTTGCTGAACTTAATGCCAGTCTTTGAAAATGCGTTGTTTTACCCTGTTGTGTACATAAGATAAACTGCAAACATATATACATATTTTTGAAGTTTGGTATATTACCCCACATTCAAAAATTATTAAAATCTAAGAATAAAAGTTAGATAATTATAAAAATGATTACAATATTAACAAAAATATTAAATGTATCAATAATTACAAATTACAAAATAAAAATAAAAATAAGTAAACTAAGGATGATATTGGTACCAATAGGGGTTCCAGGCATAACCATAAGTGCTATAGAATGCTTCGGCAGGGTCATACGTAGGATATGGTGGCTGCATCTCTATCGACCAAGGAGGGAAGACGGGTTTCGGTGTAGGAATATAGTTTCTACCTATATGTTGGCAATGAGCTATGATCTGGTTCTGATGAACTTGCCAATCTTCAAATGCTCTCTGTCTAGCATTTTCGTATTCCTGAGAAGCTATAAACCTATGCATTTCTTGCATCTCATTCCCCCCTCCTACATTACCTTGTTGCTGGTTTCTCTCCACCTGTGGATGTCTACCATGGTATCGTACTGCGGCGTTATTTCGCCTCTTCAAAACTTTCGCACCATGGTATACATTTAAACCTATAGTATCGCGGGGTTCCGGCTCTTCTACTAATAATCCCCCCCGACTTATATCCACACCGAGATATTCACCAATCAAAGTAATAAAAATACCACCTCCTATTATGCTATGTGGTCGCATCCCCCGAACCATAGCTGATAAATAATAACCCACACAATATGGTATACTTACAGCGCTCTGTGGGTCTCGAATACACATATGGTAAAACAAATCTTGTTCATTTACTTTTTCTTTGTTCTTACCCCTTTGTGTAATCGAATTAGCTAAAAACCTATGTATCACTCTTAATTCGGCTCTATCTATATCCAAATAAGAGTAGTTTCCCCCTTTGAAACGGTGATGGCTTGTCATTTGACTCCACACACCGTGTGTATCAAAATTCTCATCTATCTTTCTACCGTTTAGTATCAATCCTCTACAATCGGCAGACGCTAACTCCTCAGGCGTATATATACGTAAAGCCTGAGCCATGTCCAGTAAAGACATGTGGCGCATCGAACCGCCTAACAAAAATCTAATAAAAGAACGATCGGTTAAACTAGCTACCCGATCATTCAACTCTATACTACATAACAACTCTTCACACCATACTTTATATACAGGTCTGCGTATGGTGAATAAACATATCCAGTCATTAAAAGAAGAATTACCATACCTCTGTACAAGTAATTCCCTAATTGGCCCGGCCAATTCTACAGCTTCTAAGGGTCCCCATTCTATGACCCTCGGTACCTCAACAACCTTGGAATGAAGAGTATGCAAACCCCGTTGATATTTTGGATAATCTATCCAAAGTCTGTCAAATCTCAGGTTCGGGTGCAACTCTTCCAAATGCATATCGGAAAAGGTCATGACTGGATGAGGTACATCCTGCTTGTAGTAGTTATCTACCTCCTGTTGTTCCAAATTCTCAGCAGGAGCATTGCGGGCTTGGGATGAAGATTCACCCCTTTCATTCTGCAAAACACATCAAACACAAATTTTGTGCATCCAAATATGCATTAGTGTCAGCAAAATCATCAATCAAAATAATTACAATGACATTATCAATTTATATCAAACTTAAGCTTATTTTCACATTTTTATCAAATCTACACTTTTTCAAATAAGCATATACGAAAATGCTCGCCAAGTTCATAAGCATTCAACTCAAATAACATGTCAAAATAATCATTACTAGCAATCAAACAAGTCTCAAATGGCATTATCTTTCAAAAATCAAGTTCATGAATTTTAGACTTGAAAAAGTCCACTTTAATTCTCAAAATCATGTTTAGGCTCAAAGTTTGGATCATTTAACTACCTAGACATGTTACACTACTCAATTTAGCAACAATTCATGACAAAAATCGGCCATAACCTGTTTATATCAATAAGCCCCAAATTTGCTCAAGAACACAAACCCTAGATTATTCAAAATTTGTGGTTTAAGGCTTCTAATCATGTTAAACTGCATCAATCTAGGTTATACAAGCATAATACATAAACAATTTAAGTCTAATTACACTAAAAAGCATCAAAATCAAATTGGGGAAAAATAGCTCAAGAACATCAAATTTCGAATTAAATGGTGTTTAGGTGTAGAAATTTACCGTTTTTCTTGAGTAATTCTTAGATAGCATCCTTCTCAACATGATTTTAGCAAAAAATTTGGTGATTAACGGTTAAAAATTGGGATTTTTTTGGGGAGTTTTTCGGGTTTTTTCGCAGTTATTTTTGAGCTGTATTTTTCTGTTTTGTGTGTGGGGGAGTGACTGATCGTGCAGCTCTTTATATTTTTTTTCTGATTTTCGGTCCCTCCGCGAGTCGCGGAGGTTTTGTACTTCAAACTCCGCGAGTCGCGGAGTTTGCTCTTTTTTTTTTTTTTTTTTTTTTATAATCTTTAACTTATAAAACAATTAAGTATTTAATTTTAAAATTTTGTTTCCCTTGTTATTTAGGACGAGGTCGTTTCGGATCGATGTCCTAGTCCGTCTCTCGACAAAATTTTAAAATTTGTCTTTTTGTAGCGATTGTTTTAAAAGCTAAGATTTTTGGTTTTTTTTTTTTTAATGTTTTTGGCATACTTTAAATTAATAAGATTAAAAATAATGATAATAAAAGTTCTCGTCCCTCCCTTGGGTAAAGCAATTTCGGTTCAAAGACCTAGTCTTCAACTTACGACGAATTTTAAAAATCATATTCTTAACTTAATGAGATAAAGTAAATTTTTGTTTTTAAATTCACACAACTTAAATATGAAATTCAAAATTAATATTAAAAATTCACACCAAACTTAATTTAAAAATTCATATTATAAATTCACACCAAACTTATATTAATTTTTCAAATATTTACAATTTTAAATATATTGTTTTTACAAAGTTTACAATATTAATTTAAGATTTAAATATTAATTTTAAAAACATGGTAAAGATAAATTTAAAAATCTTTTTGTCTTTTTATCCCACTTTAATCAATCAAATATTATCAAAAATATGCGCCCCTCTTTTCGGTAAAGTAATTTCGGTTCCAAGACCTAATTTAACTCATGACGAATTTTTGAAATATTTTGGGTTGATTGATTAAAGATATTTATACCTTAAGAATAAACGTTAAATTTCGCAGTGATGTAATAAATTTTTGAATGATATCAATAATTTCGGTCGCCAAACCTAATTTTATTTAATACCAATTTAATACTTTTTAGCGAACAAATTAGCGTTTATTATCAAAAGGTTAAAAATAAAAAATAAAAATAAAAACTGTACAGACATACCTGTGAAATAGATCTTAGTTATATGATCTATTCCATTCATAAGATAGTCGGTTTAATTGGTTTTCCATGGCTCCAAAGGCGTAACCTCGAGCATTCAGTGTCTTTTCTTCTAAACATATGAACGGTCCGTCTCTGCATAAAGTAACAAATTCGGTATTTGAATAGGTTTGATTATTTGAACATTTACCTCCATGTGACCATTTTCCGCATTTGTGACATCGTTCTAGGTGTCGTGCTCTTCTTTTCGCTGCGGATTTTGATTTTCCTTTACCAAATTGTAACTTATTATCTTCGCATCTGGATTCTTTTCTAACTCCGTCCATTCTTTCTCTGATTACTGATACTAATTCACTCGGTAGTATGTCATTATTACGTTTAGTGATCAAAGCGTGTAGCATTAGACCATGGTTTAGTTCACAGGCAGTCTTCATTTCGTAAAAACCTAAAAAAAATAAAAATTCAGAATGGGGGGAGAAGACTAGTTCTTTAGGGTCTGCTAGGGAAAGACCATACGTGTTCCATTTTCGAGAACTACACGAAAACAGACAATCTAACTCTAACAGAAATATATATTATCCTTTAAAGACTTGATTCTTCCCACACTTAGTTAGCTGTGGTGTCGAAATTGTGATTAACTTCGTTGTCGACTTCCATCGGACCATGTATGTAATGTTTAACTCTGTGACCATTGACTTTAAATTCAATCCCATTTGAATTTATTAATTCTATCGTTCCGTATGGGAAAACTCTTTTGACTATGAATGGTCCAGACCATCTTGATTTCAATTTTCCCGGAAATAGCTTGAATCGTGAATTGAAAAGAAGAACTCTGTCTCCTTCTTTAAATTCTTTTGAACTTCTGATTCTTTTATCATGCCATTTCTTCGTTCTTTCTTTATAGATTAACGAATTTTCGTATGCTTCATGTCTTAATTCTTCTAATTCGTTTAGTTGACTTAATCGTAGACGTCCGGCTTCATGTAAATCAAGATTACATGTCTTCAAAGCCCAAAATGCTTTGTGTTCAATTTCTACTGGAAGATGACATGCTTTTCCATAAACAAGTCTAAAAGGTGTGGTTCCAATTGGAGTTTTGTAGGCTGTTCTAAAAGCCCAGAGTGCATCCTCCAATTTAATGGACCATTCCTTCGGATTTGATCCTACGGTTTTCTCTAGAATACGTTTTAAAGCTCGGTTGGTATTTTCAACTTGTCCACTTGTTTGTGGATGATATGCGGTGGAGATTTTATGAGTTACTCCATATCTTTTAAGAACTTTCTCAAGTTGATTATTACAGAAATGAGTACCCCGATCACTTATTAAAGCTTTCGGTGTTCCAAACCTTGCAAAAAGACGTTTTAAAAAGTTGACTACAACTCGTGCATCGTTAGTTGGGAGAGCTTGTGCTTCCGTCCATTTAGATACATAATCAATGGCTACGAGTATATATAGATTATTATGAGATTTTGGAAATGGACCCATAAAGTCAATACCCCAAATGTCAAATACTTCACATACTTGGATGACATTTTGTGGCATTTCATCACGTTGACTTATTTTTCCGGCCCTTTGACATGCATCACAGGATTTGCAAAGAAGGTGTGCGTCTTTGTAAATTGTAGGCCAATAGAATCCAGCTTCATAAACTTTTCTTGCTGTTAGTTGAGGCCCATAATGCCCTCCTGTTGGTCCTGTGTGACAATGGTTTAAAATTTTACTAGCTTCATCTCCAAATACACATCGGCGTATTATTCCATCGGGACAACTTTTAAACAGATGTGGATCTTCCCAGAAATAGTGTTTTATATCACTGAAGAATTTTTTTCGTCTTTGGTACGATAATCCTTTTTCAAGGAATCCACAAACTAAGTAGTTTGCATAGTCTGCAAACCATGGGATTTCTTTATAATCTATCTTCAATAGATATTCATCAGGAAAGTTGTCTTGTATGGCTGATTCATTTAGAACTTCTAATTCGGGATTTCCAAGACGAGAAAGATGATCAGCGGCGAGATTTTCTGCTCCTCTTTTATCTCGGATTTCAATATCAAACTCTTGTAAGAGTAAGATCCAACGGATTAATCTTGGTTTAGCATCTTGTTTTGAAAATAGGTATCTAAGAGCAGAATGGTCGGTATAGACCACCGTTTTTGCTAGAACGAGATATGATCGAAATTTGTCAAAAGCAAAGAAAATAGCAAGGAGTTCTTTTTCAGTAGTTGTATAGTTTGTTTGTGCTCCTTGTAACGTCTTACTAGCATAATATATAGGTTGAAATCGTTTTTCAATCCTTTGTCCTAAAACGGCTCCCATTACAAAATCACTTGCATCGCACATTAGTTCAAATGGTAGATTCCAATTTGGTGTTATCATGATTGGTGCATTAGTGAGTTTTTCTTTAAGAATATTAAAAGATTTGATACACTCATCTGAAAAGATGAATGGCGCATCCTTTTCTAGGAGTTTATTCATAGGAGTGGCAATTTTAGAAAAATCTTTTATAAAACGTCGGTAAAAACCGGCATGCCCTAGAAAACTCCTAACTCCTCTAACATTTGTGGGATGTGGAAGTTTAGCAATTACATCTACTTTAGCTCTATCCACTTCAATTCCTTCTTTTGAAATTTTATGTCCAAGAATGATGCCTTCTTTAACCATGAAATGGCATTTCTCCCAATTAAGTACTAGATTTGATTTTTCGCATCTAATTAGCATTCGTTCCAGATTAACTAGACATGATTTAAATGTATCACCGAAGACTGAAAAGTCATCCATGAATACTTCCATGCATTCTTCTATCATGTCGTGAAAAATCGCCATCATACACCTTTGAAAGGTTGCAGGGGCGTTACAAAGTCCAAATGGCATGCGTTTGTAAGCAAAAGTACCATAAGGGCACGTGAATGTTGTTTTCTCTTGATCCTCGGGTGCTATTGGAATTTGAAAATATCCGGAAAATCCATCTAGAAAACAATAGTAACTATTTCCGGCTAATCTTTCCAACATTTGATCTATGAAAGGTAAGGGAAAGTGATCTTTTCTGGTGGCGTCATTTAATTTTCTATAATCAATACATACACGCCATCCTGTTACAGTCCTAGTAGGAATAAGCTCATTTTTCTCATTTGTAATGACAGTCATGCCACCCTTCTTAGGTACGCATTGAACTGGGCTTACCCATGGACTATCAGAGATTGGATATATTAAACCTGCATCTAGCAGTTTAATAATCTCTTTCTTAACTACATCTTGCATATTAGGATTTAGTCTTCGTTGGCGTTGCACATACGTTTTATGACCTTCTTCCATAAGGATTTTATGTGTGCAATATGAAGGACTTATTCCTTTAATATCATGAATCTTCCATGCAATGGCTGGTTTATGAGCTTTCAACACAGAAATGAGTTGTGATTTCTCATTTTCAGTAAGAGAAGACGATATTATTACAGGTAATTCAGATTCACCATGTAAATAAGCGTATTCCAAATGGGTTGGAAGTGGCTTTAACTCTAATTTCGGAGGTTCTTCTATCGATGATTTATATCGATATCTGTCTTCTTCTTTTAGCATTTGAATTTCTTCTGTTGTTGGTTCATATCCATTAGCTATAAGTGTAGCTAACATTTCAGCTTCATCAATTGGTTCATTACCTTCTCCTAAAGAACATTCTCCTGTTCCTTTTAATTCTGGAAATTCTTCTAATAATTCTGCATGTGCATCTATAGTTTGAATATAATAACATGTATCATCTGCAGATTGTGGTTGTTGCATTGCTCTATCAACTGAAAAGGTAACACTCTCATCCTCTATACTTAGGGTCAGTTTCTTACCGAACACGTCTATCATTGCTTTAGCCGTGTTTAAGAATGGTCTTCCTAATATGAGAGGAACTTGAGAATCTTCTTCCATGTCCAAAACAACAAAATCTACTGGAAATACTAAAGTACCAACTTTAACTAGCATGTTCTCCATTATCCCTCTAGGATATTTTATTGATCTATCGGCTAGCTGTATGCTTATTCTGGTTGGTTTCAATTCTCCAAGGTCTAGTTTAGTGTATAGTGAATACGGCATTAGATTTATACTAGCACCTAAATCTGCTAATGCTTCTATTGAACTAAGACTGCCCAGAAAACATGGAATTGTGAAACTTCCTGGATCAGATAGTTTTTCTGGTATCTTATTCAACAGCACTGCTGAACAATTAGCATTCATAGTAACAGCCGAGAGTTCTTCCATTTTCTTTCTATTTGAGATTAGATCTTTCAAGAATTTAGCATATCTAGGCATTCCTGAAATCACATCAATGAAAGGAAGATTTACATTTATCTGTTTAAACATATCCAAGAATTTGGATTGCTCGGCTTCAAGTTTTTCTTTCTTCATTTTACTCGGATAAGGAAGTGGTGGTTGGTATGGTTTAACATAAGGTTTATCCTTAACTGTGTTATCTTCATTAACCTTTTCAACTACCGATTCTTTTTCCTTATCTTGATCAGGTTGTGGTTCTTGTGGAGTAGGAATAGTTTCATCAGAAGTTACAGGTATTTCAGGTGGTTTAAGTGTTGTACCACTTCTTGTGGTAATGGCTTTAGCTGTTTCATTCCGGGGGTTAGCATTTGTATCACTAGGTAGACTTCCCGGTTTTCTTTCACCTATTAACCTTGCTAGGTTACTTACTTCTTGTTCCAGATTTTGAATAGAAGCTTGTTGATTTCTAAATGCTTGAGCATTTTGTTCATTGGTTTGTTTCTGAGATGTGAAAAACTGCGTTTGAGTTTCAACTAGCTTCGTCATCATATCTTCTAAATTCGGCTTTTTATCATCGGTTTGTTGTGGTGGTTTGTTTTGAAAATTTGGTCTTTGCTGATTATAAGTATTATTGGATACTTGTTGATTGCTAGGACCTTGTTGGTTGTTGTATGGAATATTTCGGTTATAATTCTGGTTTTGATTGTAAATCGGTCTTGGCGGTTGATAATTATTCTGATAATTATTTCCAGGCCTTTGGTTTATGTATGAAATATTCTCTCTTTGTTCCATTGTTAATTCAATACTGAGACAATCTTTTGTCAAATGTGGTCCTCCACACTGCTCACAACTAATTCGTATTGAGTGAATATCCTTAGTCATCTTTTCCATTCGTCTCTCCACAGCATCTATCTTTGCGGAAATGGAATCTAAGTCATGGCTAGAATCGGCTCTAGCTGCTTTAGATGATCTAATGATATCTTTTTCTTGGTGCCACTCATGTGAGTGGGAAGCAGTATTATCAATAATTTTGTAAGCATCAGTTTCGGTTTTCTTCATAATAGAACCACCAGCTGCTATATCTATGTCTTTTCTTGTAGTGATGTCGCATCCTCGGTAGAATATTTGTACTATTTGACAGGTGTCTAAACCATGTTGCGGACATCCTCTTAACAACTTTCCATATCTAGTCCACGCCTCATATAGAGTTTCATTTGGCTTCTGTGTGAACGTAACAATTTCTGCTTGAAGTCTTACGGCTTTAGATGCAGGAAAGAATTGTTTAAGAAATTTGTCAATTAAAACATCCCATGTATCAATCGCCCCTTCAGGTAACGATTCCAACCAATCTTTGGCTTCTCCCTTTAAAGTCCAGGGAAATAACATGAGATATATCTGTTCATCCTCCACTTCTCGGATTTTAAATAGTGTGCAGATCCTATTAAAGGTACGTAGATGTTCATTTGGATCTTCCTTCGGCGCACCACTAAATTGGCATTGATTAGTCACCATGTGTAGAATTTGTCCTTTGATTTCATAATCTGGCGCATTAATGTCTGGATGAGTAATTGCGTGACCTTGGCCAGTGCGTTTAGCTCTCATTCGGTCTTCCATACTTAAAGGTTCCAGATTCTCCATAATTGAATTTGTTGAATCGGTATCACTAGATGATTCTGATTTAATAGTTCGTTCCTCAACAATCTCTGTTTGAATGATTGGTGGTTCCGGAGGAAAGTTTAATGGTTCAGGATCTATGAACCGTTCCTGAATATTCTCTGGATTCTCAATTGTGAGGTTGGGTTCAAAAAATGGATTATCGGAAATTTGAACTGAAGTACTTGGTTGACTGGATGACGATTCTAAAGAAAAATCAGCGGCGGTTATATTTGTTAAACGATGTCTTGATCGAGTTACAGGTGGTGAACGTACAAAAGGTGGTGAACGTCTTGCTCGGTGCATTCACTGAATATCTTATTAGTTTTAAAAAGGAAAGAAAAATTATAATAAGTTATCCAATCAATAGACTTTTCTGATTTTGCCCACGTTTCGAATAGCCAAAAGATGCAGCAGAGGGGCAGGATTCGTTTGGTCTCAATATAATTGAGGACTGTTTGGCTCCAATAACCCGGTCCACGTACAAATCCAACTATTACTACGAACCAGAAAATTTTGATGTCTATCAATTTAACCACTTAAAATAAATTTTCGTAATTTTAAGAAATTTAGATAAGAAGTAGAAAAAATTCTAAGTCCTAAAAACTAGAATAGCGAGAAATAAGAGAGAAAAAGAGTTCGTCGCAAAAGGTAGAAAAGGAAAAAAAAATGGTTGAAAAATAAAAGGTGACGGAAAAATAAAAGAAACTTAAAAATACTTAACTAACCTAACCTTATTATTACAACTAACTTAAAATTATAATCGCAAATTGAAATTACTAATTGGAATGATAATTGGTACATAGTAAAAGGTGTCTAAAAATATTAAAGCTTACAGGAAAAACTAAATCCCAAATGAAAATAACTTAAAAAGAAACTAAAACTTAAAAAGGCGTCGTAAAATTCTTAAGCACCTAAATCTTTGTCTAAAGAAAAAGCACTTAAGGAATTCTACGGCAAAGCCTAAAAATCTAGGAGTAAAAATAACTATAGCAAAAACTAAGTTTTAAAATTAAATATGAGCTAAAAATACAAAAGTTATGCTACAACGATTAAAAAGGGACAAAATATATAAAAAGTTGTAAAAAGTACAATTTTTTTTAAAAAAATATTATTTTTATATTAATTTTTTAATAAAACTACTAATTTTACAAATTAATAAAACTAATTAATACTAAATAAAACAAATTAAATAAAAAGTAAAAATAAAAATAAAACTAATAATAATAATAATACATAATTATTAGGTTAAATAATAATAATAATTAATTAAATCCCGTAATTAATGCAGGATTAGGGTTTCTGTCCGCGTGTCAGAGTGGCTCCGCGAGTTGCGGCAATTAAAGAAGAAAACCCCGCGAGTCGCGGGGTTCAGAAATTCAGCTGACAGGTTGTAATTTTTACGCGTTTTTCTATTTTTTTTTTTTTATTTTCTGTTTATTTTATTTATATCTGTTTTCTGTTTTTTAATTAAATAAAAGATATTAAAACTTATATTTTTATAAACTAAAATAAAAATAAAGAAACTTATAAAACTTAAATATTTAACAAAATCTTAAAAATACTTATATTTTTGTTTTTCTTTTTATATTTTCGAATTTTTTAAAACGTATTTTTACAAAAACGACTTTTAATAAAAGTAACTAAAAATCTTTTTTTTTTATATTAGCGTTGCGCTTCCGGCGTTTAAGAGTTTCCCCGGCAGCGGCGCCAAAAATACTTGATGTCAAAGAAGAGGGGTATAAAATACTATTAATTTTTACAAGGAAACACTATTAAATACGATACAATTTTACACAAGATATTTATTTATTTATAGAATGGATATACTTAAACCTTGCTACAACACTTATAGGCAGTGTACCTAATCGTAAAGTAGTGTAGTTTTTAGTAAGTCCGGTTCGTTCCACAGGGAAATCTTTAAACAAAGCTCAACGCTATATTAGTTTACTTTTATAAAAATACAAATATATATATATAAGTAATATTATTATTACAAAGGGGGGTTTTTACCGTTTAATGACCGGTTTGTCGATTTTAAGACTTTAGTCGCAGTTAAAACCTAATGTAAAATATAAAATAAATACAAGACTTTAAATTAAAGCGTAAAGTAAATAACGATAATGAAATTGCGAATAATAAAAATGCGATAAAATAAACTTACGATAATTAAAAAGTACGATAATTAAAATTGCGATTAAATAACAATAAATAAAAGTGCGATAATTAGAAGTGCAATTAAATATAAAATAAAGGAAATTAAATATGAAATAAAAGAATTATGCTTATTTAAACTTCCGTAATCATGGTGTTTGACGTGTTGATTTTAGTTTTATGCCCGTGGGTTAATTGTCCTTTGTCCTGGATTATTTAATATGTCCGTCTGGTTTTTGTCCATAACAGTCCATCAGTCATAAATATAAATTGCAAGTGTCCTTGTCAAATTATTATTATACCCGAAGATAAATATTCCAACTAATTGGGGATTCGAATTGTAACAAGGTTTTAATACTTTGTTTAATGAATACACCAGGTTATCGACTGCGTGTAAACCAAGGTTTTACTACTTTGTTAACAATTACACCAATTACCCTTGAATGTAATTTCACCCCTGTTTTAATTATTCTAGTGGCTATTAATCCATTCCCGTTTCCGGTTAAATGAACGATTATTCGTACATATAAATACCCCGCCCATCGTGTCCGATCGAGTGTATATGGTAATTTATAGGGACGCCCAATTGTAAATCTTTATATTAACATTAACAAACTTTCATTTAGTTAAACAAATATAAAGCCCATTAATAGCCCATAGTCTAATTTCCACAAGTGTCGTTCTTTTGTCCAGTACAAAGCCCAATTACCCAATTTTAGTAATTAGCCCAACATCATGATTACTTCGTTTTAAATAAGCATAATAATAACTTAGCTACGAGACATTAATATAAAAAGGTTGAACATAACTTACAATGATTAAAAATAGCGTAGCGTTACACGGACAGAATTTCGACTTACACCCTTACAACATTCGCTAACATACCCTTATTATTAGAATTATAATTAAAATTAAAATTAAAATATAAATTATATATATATATTTTACGTATATATGAGAGAAGAGAGAAATAGAATATGAAATTTGATCAGAATTCGGTTTGCTTTATAGCCAGAAGTGAAATTTGGGGCTCCGCGACTCGCGGCAAAATCCCCTTCAAACTCCGCGAGTCGCGGAGATAGTATTTACAGCTCAGTCCTTGGAGTTTTCTCTGCCGACGGTTTTATATATATAAATATAATATATATATAATTAATATAATTAATTATATATTATATTATATTTATATACATAGTTAACTTGTAATTTTTAGTCCGTTGCGTCGAGCGTTAAGAGTTGACTCTGGTCCCGGTTCCGGATTTTCGAACGTCCTTGCGTACAATTTTATATTTTGTACTTTGCGTTTTGAATCTTGTACTCTTGTAATTTCGAGACGTTTCTTATCAATAATTGGAACCTTTTTGATTGTCTTTTGTACTTTTGAGCTTTTTGGTCGTTTGCGTCTTCAATTCGTCGAATCTGTCTTTTGTCTTCACCTTTTATTATTTAAACGAATATCACTTGTAAATAGAACAATTGCAACTAAAAGCTTGTCTTTGTTGAGGAATAATGCTATGAAATATATGTTCGTTTTTAGCATTATCAAGTATGCATGTAATGGAAGTCTCGATCGACATTTAAGTAGCAACGCTCTAACTTGGTCTCAGCGTATCAAAATATGTCTTGATGCTGCAAGGGGACTATGCTACCTTCATAATGACAATGGCACGCATCAAAGAGTTCTTCATCGTGATATAAAAAGTGCAAATATTTTACTAGATGAAAAGTGGAACGCTAAAATATCGGACCTAGGACTGTCCAAACTAGGACCCGTGAATCAGCAGCACACGGCTCTTGTCACCGGGATTGTGGGTACCATTGGTTACCTAGATCCGATGTACTTGGAAATGGGTGTACTGACAAAAGAGTCTGACGTATACTCTTTCGGCGTTGTCTTAATGGAAGTATTGTGTGGAAAACTATGTTTTCAGAGAAATGTCAACAATGCGTTATCAACTTTGGTGCAGACGTGGAAAAAGAGTTGTAAAACTGGGAAAGTGGAGCAGATTGTATTTCAAGATGATGTAATGCAACCTTTGCATCCAGATTGTTTGCGTACATTTTCTAAAATTGCATTGCAATGTTTGAATAAGTACCGTGAAGGCCGACCTTTGATGTCTGTTGTTGTAAATGAACTCGAGATCGCACTTAAACTTCAGGAGCCTCACAATCTCAAACTCTCACTACCGATCACAAAAACCGATCTTAGCTTTGCTGCGATCGAGTCACTGGAGTCGAAATCTAATGTTCAAGATCTTCAGAAAACTTCAAGATCACACTTTTCAGTAAATAAAAAAAGTTCCATTAAAGGGTCACAATCGTGTAAGTCTACCTCTGTGGGTAAATTCAAGGAGTTTAGTGATAATGACCAAGCAGATTGTGATACAGAAATTCATTCAGTAACAGGTCTATTAAATTGTACGTTTGTTAGTATTATTGTTTAATCATTTTTCCAGCTTATTAAATTGTGCAACCGTTCACACTTCTATATATTAATTGTTATATATTCTAGGTAATGGTAATATCGAAGTGAATGATGTTGAACCTTTGTGCAACTCATCTGTGTTCCCTAATGAGGGTGAGAGGCAACAGGAGGCTTGGGTATGCTGTGATGATTGTAATAAATGGAGACGTATATCAGCTATATTGGCACATTCGATTAATTTGACAGCAAGTAGATGATATGAGTCATTTTTTTTTTTTTTTTTTTTTTTTTTGTGACATAAGTTCTTTTTTGAGACTTTATATTTATTTACTCCATTTATTGGCTGCTACAAATTGAAGGATTTGTAAGGACAACACGGATATAGCCTTTGCTAACTGCTCAATCCCACAAGAGAAGTCAAATGATGATATCAACGAGGCTGTTTGACCCATTCTTAAGTAAAAGGGTCGATTTAGGTTACATTTTATCTCAAATGGTAAGTCTGGTCAAACAATTATTTTTTGCTGAATTGGGAAACGGGCGCACTTACTGTTGCCTTCAAATTTGAATTTGACCAACATGTTTTTTTTTCATTAGTTTATTAGTGAGTTTCTTATGAATATCAGTTTTAGAAGGTATACTCGTGAGGCAAAATCTACGGACAAATGGGTTGTAAGTCGCCCAAAGTGCATATAAAAATGCATGATGCCGTTATAATTTGTTTTATTTAGAAAATTTTGTATTATTATCGTAATAATGTAGTTTTGTCATCATTTATAACACTAAATATCCTGTGTAGTTTCTGGAAAAGGAAGATGATACTCCAAAGAAGAACAAAATTGTGTTCGTTGCCCCTACAGGAGATGACATCATGAACCGTAAGCAACTGGAGCAATACCTTAATGCACACCCTGGTGGGCCCAAACTATCGGAGTTTGACTGGGGAAGCGGTGAAAGTCCGAGGCGGTCAACAAGAATTAGTGAGAAGGTCAAGTCAACTCCACCCGCAGCAGAGAATGAATCCCCTAAGAAACGGGTCAGAAAGTCTTCAAGTTTAAAGAAGGATAAAACAGAGAACAAAGAGCTCCTGAACCAATCACCGACATTGAGGTTGAAATGAAGGAAGATGAAGAGGCTGAGAAAGAAGTTGAGGAAAAAGACGGAAATGCCCCTGATGAAACAGAAGGAAAAGAAACAGAGGATATCGAGAAGGATTCGGCGGATGATAAAAAAGATGGAACGTGTAAAATCCCACATGTACCCCTGTCAGATGATGTTAACGAAGTCTTTGAAAATAACCATGGAGAATTAATCCTTGTAGCAGAGCAAATGTCGAAAACTGAGGCTGAGAAAGATGGCGCAGTTGAGGGGCATAATGGTAATTTAAAAGGTGTTAAAAAGAAAAAAGTGGAAGCCGAAGAAGAAGGCGCGGTGGAGAATGATTGTCATGTGGAGGGTCAGTAAGGTCAAACTGCTAGCATATCCTGCTTTTTTGTTAATCTTGTACGGAGTAACTCTTTAAACTGATTAGTAACATAATTTTCAGTATGTATAACCTGTCATAGGATTAGGAGTCAGTTTTAGCAGGTGTCAGCGCTAGGCCACTAGCGCTGTATTTTAGAGAAGCCAAGTAAAGAGATCAATGATATTCAGTGTTTCGCAAGTTTGTTGTTACAGTTAGTGAATTATAGGTTGGCATAAATGATATATGAATTGTTGGAGTGTGGAGACGTTTAAACAACAAGAAAACAGGTTCAGGTGATCGATGCGACGCATTTTGACATGGATGCGGCGCATTCATGCAGCGTTTTATGCCGAAGGTTTTGGATGCGGGGCTTTTAACTAATATGGCGCATCAAATACGAGTGATGCGGCGCATCACCATCTCGATGCGGCACATCCAGTGCTGGTACTTGAATCTGAAACGTGGAAAACTATAGGGATGCGGCGCATCTCTTTCAGATGCGGCGCATCGCCTCTTTGTCAGCAATTTGGCAAGTTGCAACCTTTACATCCGAGCATGCTTTGGCCTCCTTTCACTTTAGGTGCAAAGTTAATCACTTTACACCTAAAATTAGGGCTGTGATCATGCCAATACAAGGTGGAAAGCATGGCTAGTTGGTTTATCTCTCATGATTGCTAGCACACTTGAAGATCAAGTTGATGTTTCATGGTGTTCTTGTTTACTCTATATATAGAACTCATTGTATGCAATTGTAACACACCACTCTCAAATATTCAGTAAATAAACGATCTCTAGTTGGTCCGTGGACTAAAGCAATCACAACGATTGCATATAACCACGTTATATCTTGTGTCGTTTTAAATTTCTTGCATTTTAATCTTTCGTTCATTAAGTGGGTTAAGTGATCTTGATAGTATCACTACTCGGCAAGTAATCTCGTAGAATTACTTGCGTTGTTTGGGTCCTAATATCTTAACAACCGGTATCTAGAGCGCAAGGTTTCGTTAAGGGAACGATGGCGGAAGATGGGAAGTTTAGAATAGACCGATTCGATGGGAGAGACTTTGGCTTTTGGAAGATGCAAATTGAAGATTACTTGTATCAAAAGAAGCTACACAAACCCTTGTTAGAGACCAAGCCCGAAAGCATGGACGATGCCAATTGGACGCTTTTGGATCGTCAAGCTTTGGGTGCTATTCGTCTTTCACTTGCTAAGAACTTTGCATACAACGTTGTGAATGAGAAGACGACATTTGCTTGCTTGAAAGCACTCTCTAACATGTATGAGAAACCTACAGCTGCAAATAAGGTATTTCTCATGCGTCAATTGTTCAATACTAAGATGAAGGAAGGTACGAGTGCAACGGATCATATCAATGAATTTAATAATATCGTTTCAAGGCTTGAATCGGTAGAGATTAAGTTTGATGATGAACTAAAAGCACTTATCTTGCTTTCATCATTATCGAAAAGTTGGTCGGGTACGGTTACCGCGGTTAGTAGCTCTACGGGAACTACTAAGCTAGCGTTTGAAGTAATAAGGGATTTGATTCTTGGTGAAGATACTCGTAGGAGAAACTCGGGAGAATCAACGTCCGGTTCTTTGTTAAGTACCGACAACCGGGGTAGGAAATTTGAACGCGGTGATAAGAAGGGTAGGAAGAAGTCTAAGAAGAGGAATTCATCGAAAGATAGAAGTGAAGTTACTTGTTGGGGTTGCAATCAAAAAGGGCACTTTCAAAGGAATTGCAAAAATGGTTCCGCGAAAGGTGTAAACTTGGCCGAAGGGGAAAGTGATGATGCACTTTTGTGTAGTGTTGAAAATTCTATGGAGTCTTGGATTTTGGATTCGGGAGCTTCGTTTCATGCTACTCATGTCAAAAGCATGATGAAGATTTTTCGTTCATATCAAGGCAAGGTGAGATTGGCGAACAACAAGCAACTCAACATAGAGGGCATTGGAGATGTTGTTTTGAAGACTACTCTTGGTTCTAATTGGATCTTGAAAAACGTAAGGTACATTCCTAAATTGAAAAGGAAACTTATTTCGGTTGGTCAATTAGATGATGAAGGTAACTCGGTTACTTTTGAAAACCGCCAATGGAAGGTGGTTAAGGGTAGTTGTGTAGTGGATCGTGGACATAAAGGGGAACTCTTTATATGGTTGAAGTGTTTGATGAATACACGGTGGTTGCTACGGTTAATGTTGAGTCCGAATCAACTCTATGGCACCGAAGACTCGGGCATATGAGTGAGAAGGGTATGAAGATGCTTGTTTCGAGTGGGAGAATTCCGAATTTGAAAAAGGTAGAACTTGGGTTTTGCGAACCATGTGTATATGGGAAGCAAAAGAAGGTGACTTTTGGGAAATCCGGGAATGCACCTAAGTTGGAGAAATTGGAGCTCGTTCATACGGATGTGTTTGGTCCAACCAATGTAGAATCACATGGAGGTTCTTGCTATTATGTCACCTTCATTGACGACTCCACTCGAAAGGTATGGGTTTATTTTCTTAAAGCTAAATCCGATGTATTTAATACTTTTGTGAAGTGGAAAGCTATGGTAGAAAATGAGACTAACTTGAAAGTCAAGTGCTTGAAGTCGGATAATGGAGGGGAATATGGTAGTCTTATGTTTAAAGACCATTGTGCAAAGCTCGGTATTAGAATGTTGAAAACAGTACCGGAGACACCACAACACAATGGGGTTGCCGAACGTATGAATCGTACGTTAAATGAAAGGGCTAAGAGTATGAGACTGCATGCAGGTTTGCCTAAGATGTTTTGGACGGATGCGGTTAATACAGCGGCTTATTTGATAAATAAGGGACCCTCAACACCTTTGGGTTTCCGAATTCCCGAGGAAGAATGGCAAGGTAAGAAGGTGAGCTATGGTCATCTTAGGATCTTTGGGTGTAATGCATATGTGAAGACCAAAGACGCGGATAGAGACAAGATTGAAGCTAAGTCAAAGAAGTGTATTTTCATAGGCTATGGTTAGGATGAATTGGGTTATCGTTGTTGGGATAACGAGGCTAGAAAAGTAATTCTTTCTCGCGATGTTACCTTTGATGAAGATTCGGTCTATGGCAAACCGGAAACGGGGAGTCCTAAACCAGGTCGTGTTACTTTTGACGATGTTTCTATTGATGATCTTGCAGGTTCTAGTGGGAGTACGGAAAACAATGAATTGCCAACAAACGGTGAGGTGTCGGAAAAAGCTAATGATGGGGATGATTCGGAAAGCGGTGATGATTCCGAACATAGTGCAAAGTCTAGTGATGAGGAGGACACAAATGAAACCGGTCCAACCATTCCAGTTACTCCTACACCAAGACGCTCGACTAGAGTGCCCAAACCTAATCTTAGGTATTCTCCATCAGCAAACTACTTGCTCTATACCGAGAATGGTGAACCCGAAAGTTACTTTGAGGCAAGAAAAACAAAAGAATCCATACAATGGGAGCTTGCCATGAAAGAAGAGATGGGATCACTTGAGAAGAACAAGACTTGGTACTAGTGAAGTTACCTCATGATAAAAGGGCATTGCAAAGCAAATGGGTGTATAGAATCAAGAATGAGTTAGATGGCAAGAGAATGTACAAGGCTCGTTTGGTAGTCAAAGGCTTTCAACAAAAGGAAGGGGTTGACTACAAAGAGATATTTTCACCGGTAGTTAAAATGACTACTATCTGTTTGGTACTTTCTATGGTTGCATCCGAAGACTTACATCTTGAGCAACTAGATGTAAAAACTGCATTTTTACATGGTGATCTTGTTGAAGAGATCTACATGAGGCAACCCGAGGGCTTTGAGGTAAAGGGTAAAGAGAAGTGGGTTTGTAAGCTAAAGAAAAGTGTGTATGGATTGAAGCAAGCACCTCGACAATGGTACTTGAAGTTTGACGAGTTTATGAAGAAGATTGGTTTCTTAAGATGTGAAGCGGATCACTGTTGCTACTTGAAGAAATTCAAGTCTTCTTACATAATCTTATTGTTGTATGTTGATGACATGTTGCTTGCAGGTTCTAACATGTCCGAAATTAACAAGTTGAAGGGATTACTTTCCAGAGAATTCGAGATGAAGGATCTCGGTGGTGCTAAGCAAATACTTGACATGAGTATTGTGCGTGATCGTGTGAAGGGTACTCTATACTTGTCTCAATCCAAATATATTGAGAAAGTAGTAGAGAGGTTCAACATGGAAGACTCAAAGGCTCGTTCTATGCCTTTGGGAAGCACCTTAAAATTATCGAAAAGTCAATCATCAAAGATGGTAAAAGACAAAATGGAAATGGAAAAGGTTCCATATGCATCGGCCGTGTGTAGTATTATGTATGCCATGGTTTGTACAAGACCCGACATTGCTCAAGCAGTGGGAGTTGTAAGTCGTTATATGTCTAATCCGGGGAAAGAGCATTGGGAAGCGGTCAAATGGTTGCTTCGTTATTTGAAAGGTACTTCTAATATGGGATTGTGTTTCTCTAAGAACAATCTCATACTTAGAGGTTATGCGGATGCTGATTTGGGTGGATGTGATGATTCGGGGAAAAGCACTACGGGTTATGTTTTCACAATGGAGAAGACGGCGATTAGATGGTTATCTCGATTGCAAAAGAGTGTTGCTTTGTCAACCAACGAAGCCGAATACATGGCTATTGCGGAAGCTTCTAAAGAGCTAGTGTGGTTGAAGAACTTCTTAGGCGAGTTAGGTAAAAGACAAGACTATTGCGTCTTGTATTGTGATAATCAAAGTGCGGTTCATCTTGGGAAGAATCCGGTGTTTTATAGTCGAACGAAACACCTCAAGATAAGGTATCATTTTATTCGACAACATATAAATGATGGCACTTTATTCTTGGAGAAAATCCTTGGTACGAAGAATCTTGCCGATATGTTTCTAAGGTGGTTACGACGGAGAAATTGAGGTTTTGCTTTACCTCAATTGGTCTTCTCATGAAGTGATGAGAGAAGACCCCAGCTAGAGATGTGAATGGTGTTACAAGTTTAACAAGTAGTATTGAAGACCTTTTATCGAAAGTCTACTCATCCGAAGAATGTGTTGAGCGTGCGTGTCCCAAATGATATGTGGCAGTAATCGAAGGTGGTTTAATGTTCTTGGTTAAAATCATTGATATGAATGGAGTTTTGTTCGAAGTCTCCAAGTGGGAGATTTGTTGGAGTGTGGAGACGTTTAAACAACAAGAAAACAGGTTCAGGTGATCGATGCGGCGCATCTTGACATGGATGCGGCGCATTCATGCAGCGTTTTATGCCGAAGGTTTTGGATGCGGGGATTTTACTAATATGGCGCATCAAACACGAGTGATGCGGCGCATCACCATCTCGATGCGGCACATCCAGTGCTGGTACTTGAATCTGAAACGTGGAAAACTATAGGGATGCGGCGCATCTCTTTCAGATGTGGCGCATCGCCTCTCTGTCAGCAATTTGGAAAGTTGCAACCTTTACATCCGAGCATGCTTTGGCCTCCTTTCACTTTAGGTGCAAAGTTAATCACTTTACACCTAAAATTAGGGCTGTGATCATGCCAATACAAGGTGGAAAGCATGGCTAGTTGGTTTATCTTTCATGATTGCTAGCACACTTGAAGATCAAGTTGATGTTTCATGGTGTTCTTGTTTACTCTATATATAGAACTCATTGTATGCAATTGTAACACACCACTCTCAAATATTCAGTAAATAAATGATCTCTAGTTGGTCCGTGGACTAAAGCAATCACAACGATTGCATATAACCACGTTATATCTTGTGTCGTTCTTACATTTCTTGCATTTTAATCTTTCGTTCATTAAGTGGGTTAAGTGATCTTGATAGTATCACTACTCGACAAGTAATCTCGTAGAATTACTTGTGTTGTTTGGGTCCTAATATCCTAACATGAATCATGTAATATGTGTATTGTATTGACTTGATCTTAAGCCCTTCTATTTCACATGCCTTTGTTTTTAGGGTAAATAACCATATTAACCATATCCATAAAATTCTGAAGCGGTCCCTCATAAGCCGTTGTGGGGTTTCAAATTATGAAGTGATGATTGCTGAGCTTCTGTTGAGAAGTTATCCCACATCGGTCATGGACAAAAACAAATGTATGCATATAAGTCAAAGGGGAAGTCCCTTTATCACCAATTGGTTTTAGAAAAGGATGGACTCTTGGACTTATGTGTTGTGCATGTTGTTAGTCTATACGATTTATCAATTCTGTCACGGTATCAGAGCTTAGGTAAATGGTTTTACAAAGCGAGTCCGAGTCAGGCCCCCATGTGTGTGCCGCCGTCTCTACAAAGAGATTGAGTCAGGCCTTCTTCTTGCTGCCATATCTACAACCGTTCCACGCCTCGATGTGGGGGGGGCGTGTTGGGAAGTTATCCCACATCGGTCATGGACAAAAACAAATGTATGCATATAAGTCAAAGGGGAAGTCCCTCTATCACCAATTGGTTTTAGAAAAGGATGGACTCTTGGACTTATGTGTTGTGCATGTTGTTAGTCTATACGATTTATCAATTCTGTCAGCTTCACATGCTCATTTTCTGTAGTTTTGCGCTGTCGAAAGAAGTGTTGCAATGAAGTTGTGGAGTTGCTGGTAAGAGCCGGAAAAGATATAAAATTATAAAAAAATATTGATTTCCATCTAGATTTTGATTTTATTACCAAAAAGGTAAATAACTCATGTTCTGTGTTAGTTTAATTGGTTTATTATTATATGCTAAGTTTAGATTAATTAGTATTTATTTATTAGTTACGTTAAATTGTTAGCTAAAGTTTAAAATAAATAGTTGTTATGCTCTTAGAAGTGGTCTGTTTATAAGACCGACTATTTTGGTTAGGTAGTGGCCAAGAAAAGAATTAGTCTCACTGATTTTATGGTGCACGTGGAAGAGTTGATGTAGTCCATGTACCAATTTTTAGTAGTGGGTAGTCACTTGTGCTATTTCTATGCTTATGTAAAGGCTAAATATAAGCCATCTATTTACATGAATAAACACAGAAGAAGTTACAATGTAGCCGATATACAAACATTTGTTCTTTATTTGTACCACTTTTCTTTCTTATGTAAGTTGATTTTATTTTTATATTTAAGTAATAGGGGCCTGTAGTCTAACAATTGGTATCAGAGCTATGGAGCGTCTTCAACTAGGGTCATATTGTTCGTGGGATGAAACTGAAGCGGGGACAAGAAATCGTTATAACCGGGTGGGTTTGTTTTCTTGGGTGGTGTTAGAGTTTCAAGAGAAGAAATTAAACCGGGGACAAGAAATCGTTAGAGCCCGTGGCCAGGGTTTATTTTCTTGGGTGGTGGAAGAATTTCTTGGAGGAGATTGATCCGGAAAAGTTGAAGTTGCCAAAAGTAAATTTGTTCGTGAAAAGAGACTAACCGGTGGAGGTACTGAAAACGTTATTGCGTGTTTGGCTTGTTTTCTTGGGCGGTGTAAAAGGCTCTTGGAACAAACTTGATTCGAACGTGGTTGAAGTGAACATTGTAGCTATGGAGGTTCAAATCGTGGTGACTTTGGACGTGGCCGGGGGAGAGGCCGTGGGTCCGGGAAGAGTCGAGATGGTTTTGAACGTATCCGGGAAAGCCGCGCTATATGTCACAAGTTTGGTGGATGAGTAGCGGGGACAAACCAATTAAGGGGGTGATTGTTAGTTTAATTGGTTTATTATTATATGATAAGTTAAGATTAATTAGTATTTATTTATTAGTTACGTTAAATTGTTAGCTAAAGTTTCAATAAATAGTTGTTATGCTCTTAGAAGTGGTCTGTTTATATGACCGACTATTTTGGTTAGGTAGTGGCCAAGCAAAGAATTCTCACTGATTTTATGATGCACGTGGAAGAGTTGATGTAGTCCATGTACCAATTTTTAGTAGTGGGTAGTCACTTGTGCCATTTCTATGCTTATGTAAAGGCTATATATAAGCCATCTATTTACATGAATAAACAAAGAAGAAGTTACAATGTAGCGGATATACAAACTTTTGTTCTTTATTTGTACCACTTTTCTTTTTTCTGTAAGTTAATTTTATTTTTATATGTAAGTAATAGGACCTGTGGTCTAACATTCTGCACATGTAATTTGTTTGAAACATCATTGGAGGTCAACTAAAGAGACTTGGTAACCAACAATGGCTTTTTTAAACAAACCATGTAAGGTAGAAAATGGTAATCAAGAGATGACGTAGGATGACATATGCAGTGACATATGTAGAGAAGGTTGACTTTAAGTGAATAGCTGTAATAAGCTTTAATTTAACTAATATACCTTATTACAAATTTGCATACAATTTTGTGAATTAGGCATCTGCATCTCTTTTCTAGTTTTACAATTGCGATTTATTATAGTTATAAAGTAATAACAGTTGGGTTCAAATAACAGCAAACAACATATATCTTAATAATATAGTTACATAACACCACTGTTAATATTCATAATCATTTGTATTAGTTGAACAAGTTAGACAAATATAATAAGGTGGTTTAAACACTTATTTTATGAACTAGTGACGGGAGCATCTAGTTTAACACATATCGTGTTGACTTTGGGAACCTTGGTTAGTGGAACAATCAAGTTAAGTGGTTATCTTCATTGAGCATCCTCTTTGAACTTGTACATTAAACTCTCATCCAATTAATGGAGTCCTTCATGAAGGAGTTTGAACATCTGAAAATCCAGCTCACAGAGATAAAATCAGCCACTCACAACTTTGATCAAACGAAAGTTATTGGATCCGGTGGTTTCGGAAAGGTTTATAAAGGAGAATTGTCTCATTCTAAAGGGCAAGGCCTTGTTGCATACAAGTGTCTTGACCGTCAATATGGACAAGGAACCCCCGAATTCCGGAAAGAGATTATGACGCTTTCCCGTTACTCGCATGAAAATCTCATTTCTTTACTCGGATTCTGTGACGAGGATAATGAGAAGATCTTGGTTTACGAGTACGCGTCTAATGGTAGCCTCGATCGCCATTTAAGTAACACTGAGCTCATGTGGTCTCAACGTATCAAAATATGTCTTGATGCTGCAAGGGGACTATGCTACCTCCATGAGGACAACGGCGCACATCAAAGAGTTCTTCATCGGGATATAAAAAGCGCAAACATCTTATTGGATGATGAATGGAATGCTAAAGTTGCTGACATGGGTCTCTCCAAACTAGGGCCCGCAAATCAGAAGTACACGGCTCTTGTTACCGGCATTGTAGGTACCATCGGGTACCTAGATCCAATGTATCTTCAAATGGGTCTCCTAACGAAAGAGTCGGATGTATACTCTTTCGGAGTTGTCTTAATGGAAGTTTTGTGTGGAAAACTATGCTTTCAGATCGACAATGGTACGTTTTCAACTTTAGTTCATATGTGGAAACAGAGTTACAAAAAGGGAAAGTTGGACGAGATTATCTTTCAAGGCGTGATGCAACCAATGGATGTAAATTCTTTGCAAATATTTTCAAAAGTTGCGTTCCAATGTTTGAACAAGCATCCTGAAGGTCGGCCATCAATGTCTTTTGTTGTTAAAGAACTCGAGACCGCACTTGAACTTCAGGAGCCACACGATCTCAAACTGCCAAAGGAGTATGAGGTGATACTTAAGGCTGCAGTATCCCAGATTCAGTACAAATCCATAAAAGGGTTCGAAAAGCATCTGTTTGATGGGGTCTTCCTTAACGGTGGTAAAACGGTAATTAGCTAATTCTTATTCTATTTTATATTTGAAAAGAAAAAATGGGAGGAGTTAGATTTGATGATTCAAGGTATATAAGTAACAGATCATTTAACTTCTATTTTTTTAACGGCAGGACATTCAAGTGTTTTTTTATATATCCCTTAGGGTTAATTAGCTACTTCATTTACTGTTTTCTTTAGTATATACTAGTAATAGTAATAAATTCTAATTTATATCTTTATTATGACATCTTATCTTATGTCAAGATAAACATGAAGGGAACTTAATCCACTTATACTAGTAATTGATTCTCATTTATATTATATATGTACAGTGGTTTCGTTTGAATGACAAAAAAGAACACCACGTATTGATGTCAATAACAGAATGTTTGATCCCTTACAAGGGAAAGGATGTCAGTACTCAATTCTCATCTCGTTATAATTCAAGGTGACGTGTCTGCCTCTACTCGATGCTCTCTTTTGTTTTAGAATTTTAAGACTAGTAGTTCACAGTTCATTGAGCACATGAATACGTAAATAGGTGTATTTCATGCAGATTTAAAGAGTGTTTGTATATGTATACAACAAATGTCAAAGATTTCATAACACGAGTCAGAAGTCAATTCTTGTCGGAAGGAACCACATACTCAGTCAACCTTGTCTTCAAATATGTTAAGGATAAAAACGGTCAAAAGTTATGTGAAGAAAACTTTAAGTACAAGTTAGACGGTGAGGAAGAAGCTTTTAACTCCTGCCTTGCTTATAAAAGAGAAGACGACTGGTGGGCAATTGAGTTATATCAGTATTATACTAGTGATGACACCGCTGTTGATCTTGAAATTGTGTTTATATACGTGCCGGCTAGAATTATAGCAGATGGCATCGAGTTTCGACCCATTGAAAACGTAAGCTATGTACCTAAATTACTATTTTAATTTTCTTTATGATGATGGATAACTCACTTTGGAGGTAAATCATTCCATCAGCTGATTACAGAGTCCATTTTGGCTATATGTTTTATTCAGGTTGAGGAACCTGACATGTCACCTATATCAGATATAGACGACATGTATTGGGAACAAAAGTTGCCAAAAGATTACCATGACTTAATCAAATGGTCAAAGGATATTAATGTGGAGCTGTCAACGAAGAAGGAGCTGTACTCGGTTCTTCGTATCGGGTTTCCAATTGGTAATGGTCAAGAGGTAAATTTGTATGTATATAATTTTCTTATTTTATTTCCAACTTTTTAAAGCGGAATTATTCGCTCGATCATGTCTTGTGGACCATGTGAAGGTGGTTCCATTATATTTTAATGCAACGGAATTGAAGTACTAATTACATATCTATATTGATGGATTGATAGTGGTTTTATGTTGATAAAAATGGGAATAAATGTCTAATGCAATCAGCAAGATCGGCCTGCAAATTGGACCCCATCGATGATTTCAGTTGGCAGTCATTACCGGAATCCGAATCCAAGTATATATATACAGTATCCAGCCAGCTATATTTTATGAATCAATGTTTATAAGAAACTTTTTTTATGTTTTTTTCAGATTTAGGGAAGCATTGGTGGCGCGTTATTATTTTTGGAATTCTAACATTCTTAATATAAACAAATCGAGAGTATTATCACCTCGAACAAAGTACGGAAGTTTCATTGTGTACAAACTACTAGAAGAAGGAAAAACCCTTTTTGGTCCTATGAAAGTGAGGGATAGTGATTTGGGTTCAGATTATTGGTATGATAGTAAATTTTGGTACGTCTATTTTGTTAGTCCTCAAACACCAGTTATAAGACCGAAAGCTGATCAAAACACCCACAATCCACATAATCTATTGAAAATAGAAGGTCTTCCACAGCATAGGGATGATGGTTGGATGGAGGTACAAGTATATGAATTTGAAACTGATTCTGACACTACAATGGAAGAGATTTTGTGCCTTGAATTAAAAAGTACCCATATGTATCTTAAGGGCCTTATTATGCAAGGAATTGATTTGAGACCCATATAGATAATAATGCTTTTATAATCCAGCTAAACTGTGTACAAATCCTTATAGTGAGATATATGGTTTGGTTAAGTATCATCTTAATATTTTTTCCTTCAAAAAACAGAATTTAAATTATAATAGATTAAGTGGAAGGATTTTCATTTTCTCCTTAATGTGGTTTTCCCTCAACACACTTCAAAGAATAAATTAAATTAAAATAGATACAAGTGTTACAAAATTGAATATGAAATTTAATCTGTTGAAACTCAATATAAATAATTACATTACACAAATAATTACAATACACAAATACAGAACCAATTGAAACAAACTTGTCTAAGTATAAATCGAACCTCTCTTAACAAACTAGCCCTATCTAAAATGGAGCCGAAACGTCTTCGAAGGCCAAAAACTGTAGTGACCCGAACTTTTCCATGTTTATATATATATATATATATTAAATAAAATTGTTATTTACATGATTAAGTGTTTCCAACATATTAAGCAATCAAACTTGTTAAGACTTGATTAATTGAAATAGGTTTCATATAGACAATTGACCACCCAAGTTGACCGGTGATTCACGAACGTTAAAACTTGTAAAAACTATATGATGACATATATATGGATACATATATAGTTAACATGATATTATGATAAGTAAACATATCATTAAGTATATTAACAATGAACTACATATGTAAAAACAAGACTACTAACTTAATGATTTTGAAACGAGACATATATGTAACGATTATCGTTGTAACGACATTTAATGTATATATATCATATTAAGAGATATTCATACATCATAATATCATGATAATATAATAATTTAAAATCTCATTTGATATTATAAACATTGGGTTAACAACATTTAACAAGATCGTTAACCTAAAGGTTTCAAAACAACACTTACATGTAACGACTAACGATGACTTAACGACTCAGTTAAAATGTATTTACATGTAGTGTTTTAATATGTATTCATACACTTTTGAAAGACTTCAAGACACTTATCAAAATACTTCTACTTAACAAAAATGCTTACAATTACATCCTCATTCAGTTTCATCAACAATTCTACTCGTATGCACCCGTATTCGTACTCGTACAATACACAGCTTTTAGATGTATGTACTATTGGTATATACACTCCAATGATCAGCTCTTAGCAGCCCATTTGAGTCACCTAACACATGTGGGAACCATCATTTGGCAACTAGCATGAAATATCTCATAAAATTACAAAAATATGAGTAATCATTCATGACTTATTTACATGAAAACAAAATTACATATCCTTTATATCTAATCCATACACCAACGACCAAAAACACCTACAAACACTTTCATTCTTCAATTTTCTTCATCTAATTGATCTCTCTCAAGTTCTATCTTCAAGTTCTAAGTGTTCTTCATAAATTCTACAAGTTCTAGTTTCATAAAATCAAGAATACTTCCAAGTTTGCTAGCTTACTTCCAATCTTGTAGAGTGATCATCCAATCTCAAGAAATCTTTATTATTTACAGTAATATATCTTTCTAATACAAGGTAATACTCATATTCAAACTTTGATTCAATTTCTATAACTATAACAATCTTATTTCGAGTGAAAATCTTACTTGAACTGTTTTCGTGTCATGATTCTGCTTCAAGAACTTTCAAGCCATCCAAGGATCCTTTGAAGCTAGATCCATTTTTCTCATTTCCAGTAGCTTTATCCAGAAAACTTGAGGTAGTAATGATGTTCATAACATCATTCGATTCATACATATAAAGCTATCTTATTCGAAGGTTTAAACTTGTAATCACTAGAACATAGTTTAGTTAATTCTAAACTTGTTCGCAAATAAACGTTAATCCTTCTAACTTGACTTTTAAAATCAACTAAACACATGTTCTATATCTATATGATATGATAACTTAATGATAAAAACCTGGAAACACGAAAAATACCGTAAAACTGGATTTACGCCGTCGTAGTAACACCGCGGGCTGTTTTGGGTTAGTTAATTAAAAACTATGAAAAACTTTGATTTAAAAGCTATACTTCTAGGAAAATGATTTTTCTTATGAACATGAAACCATATCCAAAAATCATGGTTAAACTCAAAGTGAAAGTATGTTTTCTAAAATGGTCATCTAGACGTCGTTTTTTCGACTGAAATGACTACCTTTACAAAAACGACTTGTAACTTATTTTTCCGACTATAAACCTATACTTTTTCTGTTTATATTCATAAAATAGAGTTCAATATGAAACCATAGCAATTTGATTCACTCAAAACGGATTTAAAATGAGGAAGTTATGGGTAAAACAAGATTGGATAATTTTTTCTCATTTTAGCTACGTGAAAATTGGTAACAAATCTATTCCAACCATAACTTAATCAACTTGTATTGTATATTATGTAATCTTGAGATACCATAGACACGTATACAATGTTTTGACCTATCATGTCGACACATCTATATATATTTCGGAACAACCATAGACACTCTATATGTGAATGTTGGAGTTAGCTATACAGGGTTGAGGTTGATTCCAAAATATATATAGTTTGAGTTGTGATCAATACTGAGATATGTATACACTGGGTCGTGGATTGATTCAAGATAATATATATCGATTTATTTCTGTACATCTAACTGTGGACAACTAGTTGTAGGTTACTAACGAGGACAGCTGACTTAATGAACTTAAAACATCAAAATGTATTAAAAGTGTTGTAAATATATCTTGAACATACTTTGATATATATGTACATATTTGTTATAGGTTCGTGAATCGACCAGTGGCCAAGTCTTACTTCCCGACGAAGTAAAAAATCTGTGAAAGTGAGTTATAGTCCCACTTTTAAAATCTAATATTTTTGGGATGAGAATACATGCAGGTTTTATAAATGATTTACAAAATAGACACAAGTACGTGAAACTACATTCTATGGTTGAATTATCGAAATCGAATATGCCCCTTTTTATTAAGTCTGGTAATCTAAGAATTAGGGAACAGACACCTTAATTGACGCGAATCCTAAAGATAGATCTATTGGGCCTAACAAACCCCATCCAAAGTACCAGATGCTTTAGTACTTCGAAATTTATATCATATCCGAAGGGTGTCCCGGAATGATGGGGATATTCTTAAATATGCATCTTATTAATGTCGGTTACCAGGTGTTCACCATATGAATGATTTTATCTCTATGTATGGGATGTGTATTGAAATATGAAATCTCGTGGTCTATTATTATGATTTGATAATATATAGGTTAAACCTATAACTCACCAACATTTTTGTTGACGTTTTAAGCATGTTTATTCTCAGGTGATTATTAAGAGCTTCCGCTGTCGCATACTTAAATAAGGACGAGATTTGGAGTCCATGCTTGTATGATATTGTGTAAAAACTGCATTCAAGAAACTTATTTTGTTGTAACATATTTGTATTGTAAACCATTATGTAATAGTCGTGTGTAAACAGGATATTTTAGATTATCATTATTTGATAATCTACGTAAAGCTTTTTAAACCTTTATTGATGAAATAAAGGTTATGGTTTGTTTTAAAATGAATGCAGTCTTTAAAAACGTCTCATATAGAGGTCAAAACCTCGCAAAGAAATCAATTAATATGGAACGTTTTTAATCAATAAGAACGGAACATTTCAGTTGGTATCCGAGCGTTGGTCTTAGAGAACCAGAAAATTTGCATTAGTGTGTCTTATCGAGTTTGTTAGGATGCATTAGTGAGTCTGGACTTCGACCGTGTTTTCTTTAAAAATGATTGCTTAACATTTTTGTTGGAAACTATATATTATTAACATGTATATATTATGTGATATATTAATCTCTTAACATGTTTGATATTGTGTGATAGATGTCTACCTCTAGCACAAATCCCATTGACTCACCTAATAATAACGAAGAGTCGAATATATATTGGACTGATTCACAAGTTCCCGAAGAAGAACCGGAAGAAGAATCAGAACCGGAAGAGGAGGAACCGGAGGAGGAAATAGAACCGGTGGGGGAAATAATAAAACGGTTAAGTAAAAGAAAATCCTCAACCAACCGACCAAGGTTAATTATTGAAAGGACCCGTTCATATACATTATAAACGATTCACAATAGTTGATTACATCGCGAGGTATTTGACCTCTATATGATACGTTTTACAAACATTGCATTCGTTTTTAAAAGACAAACTTTCTTTACATCTAAAATTTACGGCATGCATACCATTTTATATTACATCCAACTATAATTGACTTAATATTAATCTTGATGAACTCAACGACTCGAATGCAACGTCTTTCAAAGTATGTCATGAATGATTCCAAATAATATCCTTAAAATGAGCTAATGCACAACGGAAGATTTCTTTAATACCTGAGAATAAACATGCTTTAAAGTGTCAACCAAAAGGTTGGTGAGTTCATTAGTTTATCATAATCAATCATTTCCGTAATAGTAATAGACCACAAGATTTCTGTTTATAAATATATGTACACTCGCAAGTGTATAAAAGTATTCTATAAGTTGTAGGCACCCGGTAACAAGCCTTAACGCTCATGTTTTACCCTCTGAAGTACACCAGATCAGGTGTGTTTAATATAACCTCGAAGTACTAAAGCATCCCATAGTCAGGATGGGGTTTGTCAGGCCCAATAGATCTATCTTTAGGATTCGCGCCTACCGTACATAGACAAGTAGCTTAATGTTACCAAGCTAAGGGTATATTTCTGGTTTAAACCCACGTAAAATTAGTTTTAGTACTTGTGTCTATTTCGTAAAACATTTATAAAACAGCGCATGTATTCTCAGCCCAAAAATATATATTGCAAAAGCAATTAAAAAGGGAGCAAATGAAACTCACAATACTGTATTTCGTAGCAATTATGTATATGACGGCACTGAACAAGTGCAGGGTTTATCTCGGATTCACGAACCTATATTAAGTATATATATTTATATGTTGGTCAATATCTGTCTAACAATTTAGGTCAAGTCGTAGTGTATCACAATCCTAATGCTCGAGACCGACATGCAAAAGTCAACAAAAGTCAACTTGACCCAAAATGACTTCCAAAATCAATACATGTTTATTATATAACTTATATATAGTCGTTTTATATATTTAAATATATTTATCAGATCTTATTATACTAAATAATACAAGTCATTTATTAATAAATAAAAATTTATATTTAAATTCGTATATGATAAAAATATACTTTTATATATCTCAAGTAATAAAATTTATAAAATTCACTTAATATCATAAAAATATAGTGGTATGTATTATTAATGTAATTATATTACGTATGGTAAAAATATCTTTATACGCATATTTATTTGATTAAATAATATTGATAATAATAATAATGATAAAAATAATAAAATGATAGTTTCAATAAAAATATTAATTTTTAGTAATAAATATTAAAATTAATAATAATTCATTTGACCATATCTTTTAATCCGTTCATTGAACCCACACGATTTCTAAATGAAAAGTTATTAATTTTTCTTTAGCTTTTCAACGACATGCATATCATATACCTTATCTCAGTAGCATATGTATCAAATTTGTGATTTATCATAAACTATTTAACGACGAAACTAAGCATACAAACATGCATAATCATATATACTCGAGCACTAGTCAGGGATACACTATTAATATATAAAAGATAAGATATGAATGCTCACGTATCAATATTGTGATTCAATATTGCAGGAAAGTACGTAGACGCAACGAAAATGATAAACGTTAGGTTGACCTCACGAGCAATACCCTTGAACAATACCCATAACCTCCATAGCAATAACCCATAATTTCCTTAGCTCTATCCCGTTTGAAAACTTATTTTGAAATCGTCTGAATATAACTCTGTCGTAGTATTTTATGTATACTAATAATATCTTGAAATAATACTAAGTAAATATATATATGTAATTCGATTGAGAGAGTTTAGAGAAATATATTTTCAAGTTTCTATGAAATAATGAAACCTATTGAATTCTATTTATAATAGATTTTTGAATTATTAAAGTGAATTATTAAAGTATGAATTATTAAAGTGAATTATTAAAGTATGAATTATTAAAGTGAATTATTAAAGTATGAATTATTAAAGTGAATTATTAAAGTATGAATTATTAAAGTGAATTATTAAAGTATGAATTATTAAAGTTAAAGTAAAGTAAAAGTAAAGTAAAAGTAAAGTAAAAGTATAAAACTATGTACGTATAATACGCGTATAAATATATTTAATATTAATTTAAATCGTTATATCATAAAACATTTTAGAAAAGTAGAATTATATATATTCATAATAGGTTTCAAGTTTTTAAATTACAGTCTGTTGGTGAAGCATGGGATAAAGTCCAAAGGTTTAATAAACGTATGAAATCATCTTAATGAAAAATGTCGAGTTACTTAACTTGTCGATATCCAACACCTAAGTTATTTACACTCCACGTTCTTACTTATAGATCACTTTACCATTTTCCGAATATTGTCAAAAAGAATAGATTTCTTAAATCACAGTGGACCTCATAACATTGGCCCATAATCATATCATAATGTATCTGATAATTCAATCATTTGATATTATCTCTTAATTCTGTTGATAAATATATCGAAACAAATACGTTCATGTAAAGTATCATATATATCAAATACTTTGTTAATGTTTTCAGTTATTATATATTATATATACATATCTATATACACATAATTGTTCGTGAATCGTCGAACACGTTCAAAGGGTAATTGATTACATGAATGTAGTTCCAAACTTTTTGAGATTCAACATTACAAATTCTGCTTATCGTGTCGGAAACATATAAAAGTTAGGTTTAAATTTGGTCGGAAATTTCCGGGTCGTCACAATTATGGTCAATGGTGTTTCCGCCAAGGAAGCAAAATATTGGGAGGATTACCAATTCTCCGATGAATCGGATTCCGACGAGAATTCCGATGATGTTATAGAAATTACCCCAACTGAATTTAAAAAGGCAAAAGAAAATAATAAGGGAAAGGGCATAAAAATAGAGAAATCTAATTCCAACCCCGATGAACTTTATATGTATCGTCAACCCCCGAAGCCCTTAAGTTGTAACAATGACCCGGGAACCTCTAAACCACCAGGTTTTTCTAAACCGTTGTGGAAAACGACAGCTCGTATTAGGGGAACATCATATATCCCTAGAAACTTGGCAAAATGAACCAAAACCGAAGAAGAAGAAACGAGCGAGTCGGAATAAGATAGTTGTATTCGTGTGGTGTAATATATGTAATATAGTGTGCTTATGCTTTATGATATATGTAAAAATTGCTTGTATTAATAAGTATTTTTTTATATGAATCTAACTCTTGTCTATTTTACAGTATAAAAACACAAAATGTATAGACAACCCAATATTTTAAGAGACCTACCCGGAGACATGATTGATGAAATCTTGTCTAGAGTCGGTCAGAATTCTTCGGCACAACTATTTAAGGCGAAATCAGATTGTAAGACATTCGAAGAACGTTCCAAGAATGCCTTGGTTTATAAGAGACTTTTGTTTGAAAGATGGGGGATATCACATTGGGAAACCCATAAGTTACGATGTGTTTACTTTGACGCATATATTGCGGGGAACCCAAGTGCTATTTTACGCAACGGGTTAAGAAATTATTTTGACTCAATATATCCGAATATAGGACTTCGTGATTTAGAAAAAGCGGCTAACATGCAACATAAAGAAGCATGTTATGCTTACGGGTTAGTAATGTTCGCTTCTCACCAAAGTGAGAACAAGAACATCGGGCTACAACTATTAAACAAAACGTTCCCACAAGTGACAGAGTCGATAATTGGGGTAAGAAATGAGGTTTTTAGGTTATTACGAGACTGTTGGTCATTACGTAACCCTCGTCCCTTTGACGACGTTACAACACGCTGTCTTATCAACGGCCATAACGGTTATGTTCCACAAGACCAAGGATGGGAAGTAGTCCTAGTAAAACCAGAATGTATGACTTGTTTCTGGACGTATGAATTACGTGTCTTTATTGTCTTTGCTGAACGACTTGTGTACTAGCTAGAATATCACAACTATCTTGTATCAAAGTTATTGTGTGCTATATTTCATGCTTTATGTAAAATAAGCGGTATTGTAAGTTGTAAAATATTGTATAAAAGTTTGAACGCGAAATATTATTATAATCAGTTTTTCATATAGAATTGTAGTAGTTGAATTGTATATTAGCTACTAAGTATGAACTTAACGGGTAGGTACTACCCGAATTTAAACTTATAAAACGCTAATATGAAGAAAAAGCTTTTATAAATGAGTTCATATTATGCTACGAAATACTATTAACTACTCTTAATATTCTGTATGATTAACTTGTTCCATTTGACTATTTTGAAGGAAATGGCACCGACTACTCGACACACCGTGAATATGAATGAAGAGGAATTTCGTACTTTTCTAGCTTCAAACATAGCCGCAGTACAGGCTGCGCTACATACCAACAATAACCTTGGATCTAGCAGTACAGGAAACCGTGTAGGATGCACCTACAAAGAATTCACTGCCTGCAAACCTTTAGAATTTGATGTAACCGAAGGACCGATCGGATTGAAACGGTGGACCGAGAAGGTCGAATCAGTGTTTGCCATAAGTAAGTGTACTGAAGAGGACAAAGTGAAGTACGCTACGCATACCTTCACAGGTTCTGCGTTAACATGGTGGAATACCTATCTAGAGCAAGTGGGACAAGATGATGCGTACGCACTACCGTGGTCAGCATTCAAGCACTTGATGAACGAGAAGTACAGTCCCAGAACCGAGGTTAATAAGCTCAAGACAGAACTTAGAGGGTTACGAACCCAAGGATTTGATATTACCACGTACGAAAGACGATTCACAGAATTGTGCCTATTGTGTCCGGGAGCGTTCGAAGATGAGGAAGAGAAGATCGACGCGTTTGTGAAAGGATTACCAGAAAGAATCCAAGAAGATATAAGTTCACACGAGCCCGCCTCCATACAACAGGCATGTAGAATGGCTCACAAACTAGTGAACCAGATTGAGGAAAGAATTAAAGAACAGACGGCAGAAGAGGCCAATGTGAAGCAAGTCAAAAGAAAGTGGGAGGAAAACAGTGATAAGAATCACCAATACAACAACAACAGCAATTACAACAATAATCGCAACAATTATCCCAACAATCGCAACATCAATCGCAACTACAACAAACGGGCCAACAACAACAACAACAACAACAACAACAACAACAACAGCAACTACAACAATCATCCCAACAACAATAACAACCGCAACAACAACAACAATCAGAAGCAGCTATGCCAAAGGTGTGAAAAGTATCACTCGGGGTTCTGCACCAAATTTTACAACAAGTGTAAAAGAAATGGTCATAGCGCGGAGAAGTGTGAGGTCTACGGACCAGGGGTTAACAGAATGAAAGGAACAAATGGTGTCGGAACGAGTAATGGCGGAGCAAGTAGTGTCGGAGCAAGTTATGCCAATGTAGTTTGTTATAAATGTGGAAAACAGGGGCCACATTATTAGAAATTGCCCGAACCAGGAGAACACGAATGGACAAGGCCGCAGAAGAGTTTTCAATATTAATGCGGCAGAGGCACAGGAAGACCCGGAGCTTGTTACGGGTACGTTTCTTATTGACCATAAATCTGCTTACGTTTTATTTGATTCGGGTGCGGATAGAAGCTATATGAGTAGAGATTTTTGTGCTAAATTAGGTTGTCCATTGACGTCGTTGGATAGTAAATTTTTACTCGAATTAGCAAACGGTAAATCAATTTCAGCAGATAATATATGCCGGAATCGAGAAATTAAACTGGGTAGCGAAATATTTAAGATTGATTTGATACCAGTAGTGTTAGGGAGTTTTGATGTAATAGTTGGCATGGACTGGCTGAAGAAGATGAAAGCAGAGATTGTATGTTACGAAAATGCAATTCGCATTGTACGAGAAGAAGGAGAACCCTTAATGGTGTACAGAGAAAAGGGCAACACGAAGCTACATCTTATTAGTAATTTGAAGGCACAAAAACTAATAAGAAAAGTTTGCTATACTGTTCTAGCACATGTCGAGAAAGTACAAACTGAAGAAAAGAGCATCAATGATGTTTTTGTCGCAAAAGAATATCCCGATGTATTTCCGAAAGAATTACCGGGACTACCTCCACATCGATCTGTTGAATTTCAAATAGATCTTATACCAGGAGCTGCACCAATAGCTCGTGCTCCTTATAGACTCGCACCCAGCGAGATGAAAGAACTGCAGAGCCAACTGCAAGAACTATTAGAACGTGGTTTTATTCGATCAAGCACGTCACCATGGGGAGCTCCTGTTTTGTTTGTCAAGAAGAAGGATGGTACATTTAGGTTGTGTATTGACTACAGAGAGTTGAACAAACTTACCATCAAAAACCGTTATCCACTGCCGAGAATTGACGACTTATTTGATCAACTACAAGGCTCATCTGTTTATTCGAAGATCGATTTACGTTCTGGATATCATCAAATGCGAGTAAAGGAGGATGATATTCCAAAAACTGCTTTTAGGACGCGTAATGGACATTACAAGTTTATGGTTATGCCGTTTGGATTGACTAACGCACCAGCTGTGTTCATGGACCTTATGAACCGAGTGTGTGGGCCATATCTTGACAAGTTTGTTATTGTTTTCATCGATGACATACTTATTTACTCAAAGAATGATCAAGAGCACGAAGAACATTTGAGAAAAGTGCTAGAAGTATTGAGGAAAGAAAAACTGTACGCTAAGTTTTCAAAGTGTGCATTTTGGTTGGAAGAAGTTCAATTCCTCGGTCACATAGTGAACAAAGAAGGTATTCATGTGGATCCAGCAAAGATTGAAACCGTTGAAAAGTGGGAAACCCCGAAAACTCCGAAACACATACGCCAGTTTTTAGGACTAGCTGGTTACTACAGAAGGTTCATCCAAGACTTTTCCAGAATAGCAAAACCCTTGACTGCATTAACGCATAAAAGGAAGAAATTTGAATGGAAGGATGAACAAGAGAAAGTGTTTCAGTTATTGAAGAAAAAGTTAACTACGGCACCTATATTGTCATTACCTGAAGGGAATGATGATTTTGTGATATATTGTGACGCCTCAAAGCAAGGTCTCGGTTGCGTATTAATGCAACGAACAAAAGTAATTGCTTATGCGTCTAGACAATTGAAGATTCACGAACAAAATTATACGACGCATGATTTGGAATTAGGCGCGGTTGTTTTTGCATTAAAGACTTGGAGGCACTACTTATATGGGGTCAAAAGTATTATATATACCGACCACAAAAGTCTTCAACACATATTTAATCAAAAACAACTGAATATGAGGCAGCGTAGGTAGATTGAATTGTTGAATGATTACGACTTTGAAATTCGTTACCACCCGGGGAAGGCAAATGTGGTAGCCGACGCCTTGAGTAGAAAGGACAGAGAACCCATTCGAGTAAAATCTATGAATATAATGATTCACAATAACCTTACTACTCAAATAAAGGAGGCGCAACAAGGAGTTTTAAAAGAGGAAAATTTAAAGAATGAAATACCCAAAGGATCGGAGAAGCATCTTAATATTCGGGAAGATGGAACCCGGTATAGGGCTGAAAGGATTTGAGTACCAAAATTTGGAGATATGAGAGAAATGGTACTTAGAGAAGCTCATAAAACCAGATACTCAATACATCCTGGAACGGGGAAGATGTACAAGGATCTCAAGAAACATTTTTGGTGGCCAGGTATGAAAGCCGATGTTGCTAAATACGTAGGGGAATATTTGACGTGTTCTAAGGTCAAAGCAGAGCATCAGAAACCATCAGGTCTACTTCAACAACCTGAAATCCCGGAATGGAAATGGGAAAATATTACTATGGATTTCATCACTAAATTACCAAGGACTGCAAGTGGTTTTGATACTATTTGGGTAATAGTTGATTGTCTCACCAAATCAGCACACTTCCTGCCAATAAGAGAAGATGACAAGATAGAGAAGTTAGCACGACTGTATTTGAAGGAAGTCATCTCTAGACATGGAATACCAATCTCCATTATCTCTGATAGGGATGGCAGATTTATTTCAAGATTCTGGCAGACATTACAACAAGCATTAGGAACTCGTCTAGACATGAGTACTGCCTATCATCCACAAACTGATGGGCAGAGTGAAAGGACGATACAAACGCTTGAAGACATGCTACGAGCATGTGTTATTGATTTCGGAAACAGTTGGGATCGACATCTACCGTTTGCAGAATGTTCCTACAGCAATAGCTATCATTCAAGCATTGAGATGGCTCCGTTTGAAGCACTTTATGGTAGAAAGTGCAGGTCTCCGATTTGTTGGAGTGAAGTGGGGGATAGACAGATTACGAGTCCGGAGATAATACAAGAAACTACCGAGAAGATCATCCAAATTCAACAACGGTTGAAAACCGCCCAAAGTCGACAAAAGAGCTACGCCGACATTAAAAGAAAAGATATAGAATTTGAAATTGGAGAGATGGTCATGCTTAAATTTGCACCTTGGAAAGGCGTTGTTCGATTTGGCAAACGAGGGAAATTAAATCCAAGGTATATTGGACCATTCAAGATTATTGATCGTGTCGGACCAGTAGCTTACCGACTTGAGTTACCTCAACAACTCGCGGCTGTACATAACACTTTCCACGTCTCGAATTTGAAGAAATATTTTGCTAAAGAAGATCTCACTTTTACGTTAGATGAAATCCAAATCAACGAAAAACTTCAATTCATCGAAGAACCCGTCGAAATAATGGATCGTGAGGTTAAAAGACTTAAGCAAAACAAGATATCAATTGTTAAGGTTCAATGGAATGCTCGTAGAGGACCCGAGTTCACCTGAGAATGAGAAGATCAGACGAAGAAGAAATACCCGCATTTATTTCCAAAAGATACGTTAACACCTCCAACTGCTTAAAATTTCGGGACGAAATTTATTTAACGGGTAGGTACTGTAGTGACCCGAACTTTTCCATGTTTATATATATATTAAATGAAATTGTTATTTACATGATTAAGTGTTTCCAACATGTTAAGCAATCAAACTTGTTAAGACTTGATTAATTGAAATAGGTTTCATATAGACAATTGACCACCCAAGTTGACCGGTGATTCACGAACGTTAAAACTTGTAAAAACTATATGATGACATATATATGGATACATATATAGTTAACATGATATTATGATAAGTAAACATATCATTAAGTATATTAACAATGAACTACATATGTAAAAACAAGACTACTAACTTAATGATTTTGAAACGAGACATATATGTAACGATTATCGTTGTAACGACATTTAATGTATATATATCATATTAAGAGATATTCATACATCATAATATCATGATAATATAATAATTTAAAATCTCATTTGATATTATAAACATTGGGTTAACAACATTTAACAAGATCGTTAACCTAAAGGTTTCAAAACAACACTTACATGTAACGACTAACGATGACTTAACGACTCAGTTAAAATGTATTTACATGTAGTGTTTTAATATGTATTCATACACTTTTGAAAGACTTCAAGACACTTATCAAAATACTTCTACTTAACAAAAATGCTTACAATTACATCCTCGTTCAGTTTCATCAACAATTCTACTCATATGCACCCGTATTCGTACTCGTACAATACACAGCTTTTAGATGTATGTACTATTGGTATATACACTCCAATGATCAGCTCTTAGCAGCCCATGTGAGTCACCTAACACGTGTGGGAACCATCATGTGGCAACTAGCATGAAATATCTCATAAAATTACAAAAATATGAGTAATCATTCATGACTTATTTACATGAAAACAAAATTACATATCCTTTATATCTAATCCATACACCAATGACCAAAAACACCTACAAATACTTTCATTCTTCAATTTTCTTCATCTAATTGATCTCTCTCAAGTTCTATCTTCAAGTTCTAAGTGTTCTTCATAAATTCTACAAGTTCTAGTTTCAAAAAATCAAGAATACTTCCAAGTTTGCTAGCTTACTTCCAATCTTGTAGAGTGATCATCCAATCTCAAGAAATCTTTCTTATTTATAGTAAGATATCTTTCTAATACAAGGTAATACTCATATTCAAACTTTGATTCAATTTCTATAACTATAACAATCTTATTTCGAGTGAAAATCTTACTTGAACTGTTTTCGTGTCATGATTCTGCTTCAAGAACTTTCAAGCCATCCAAGGATCCTTTGAAGCTAGATCTATTTTTCTCATTTCCAGTAGCTTTATCCAGAAAACTTGAGGTAGTAATGATGTTCATAACATCATTCGATTCATACATATAAAGCTATCTAATTCGAAGGTTTAAACTTGTAATCACTAGAACATAGTTTAGTTAATTCTAAACTTGTTCGCAAATAAAAGTTAATCCTTCTAACTTGACTTTTAAAATAAACTAAACACATGTTCTATATCTATATGATATGCTAACTTAATGATTTAAAACCTGGAAACACAAAAAACACCGTAAAACTGGATTTACGCCGTCGTAGTAACACCGCGGGCTGTTTTGGGTTAGTTAATTAAAAACTAAGAAAAACTTTGATTTAAAAGCTATACTTCTAGGAAAATGATTTTTCTTATGAACATGAAACCATATCCAAAAATCATGGTTAAACTCAAAGTGAAATTATGTTTTCTAAAATGGTCATCTAGACGTCGTTTTTTCGACGTCATTTTAGCTACGTGAATATTGGTAACAAATCTATTCCAACCATAACTTAATCAACTTGTATTGTATATTATGTAATCTTGAGATACCATAGACACGTATACAATGTTTCGACCTATCATGTCGACACATCTATATATATTTCGGAACAACCATAGACACTCTATATGTGAATGTTGGAGTTAGCTATACAGGGTTGAGGTTGATTCCAAAATATATATAGTTTGAGTTGTGATCAATGCTGAGATATGTATACACAGGGTCGTGGATTGATTCAAGATAATATATATCGATTTATTTCTGTACATCTAACTGTGGACAACTAGTTGTAGGTTACTAACGAGGACAGCTGACTTAATGAACTTAAAACATCAAAATGTATTAAAAGTGTTGTAAATATATTTTGAACATACTTTGATATATATGTACATATTTGTTATAGGTTCGTGAATCGACCAGTGGCCAAGTCTTACTTCCCGACGAAGTAAAAAATCTGTGAAAGTGAGTTATAGTCCCACTTTTAAAATCTAATATTTTTGGGATGAGAATACATGCAGGTTTTATAAATGATTTACAAAATAGACACAAGTACGTGAAACTACATTCTATGGTTGAATTATCGAAATCGAATATGCCCCTTTTTATTAAGTCTGGTAATCTAAGAATTAGGGAACATACACCCTAATTGACGCGAATCCTAAAGATAGATCTATTGGGCCTAACAAACCCCATCCAAAGTACCAGATGCTTTAGTACTTCAAAATTTATATCATATCCGAAGGGTGTCCCGGAATGATGGGGATATTCTTAAATATGCATCTTGTTAATGTCGGTTACCAGGTGTTCACCATATGAATGATTTTATCTCTATGTATGGGATGTGTATTGAAATATGAAATCTTGTGGTCTATTATTATGATTTGATAATATATAGGTTAAACCTATAACTCACCAACATTTTTGTTGACGTTTTAAGCATGTTTATTCTCAGGTGATTATTAAGAGCTTCTGCTGTCGCATACTTAAATAAGGACGAGATTTGGAGTCCATGCTTGTATGATATTGTGTAAAAACTGCATTCAAGAAACTTATTTTGTTGTAACATATTTGTATTGTAAACCATTATGTAATGGTCGTGTGTAAACAGGATATTTTAGATTATCATTATTTGATAATCTACGTAAAGCTTTTTAAACCTTTATTGATGAAATAAAGGTTATGGTTTATTTTAAAATGAATGCAGTCTTTGAAAAACGTCTCATATAGAGGTCAAAACCTCGCAACGAAATCAATTAATATGGAACATTTTTAATCAATAAGAACGGGACATTTCAAAAACAACCAAGATCCTATTGCAACCAACGACGCCAGTCATCGCAACCAGACCCAAACTAGGAGTCACCCTAACTACATCTAACAATTCAAAAGTCGCAATCATAGACATGTATAAAACCATTAGAATCCAAAACTCACTGAGTAAACCCGCCCAATCATGAATGTCGATGCCGGGGATTGAAATTGACAAATGGATACCCGAAAGCTTCGTTAAAACCACAAACCACAACCAAAAGAAGAAAATTCCACGAAAGCAAACCCCATAAAAGGTGTAGCATCTAAGGGGAAAAGCAGCGGCCCACGATGAGTGAAGCGAGATCCAGTCTGGAAGTACTAACGTGAAAACTGTAACAACCCAAACTAACCCTCGACCAAACCAAGCGAAAATACAAAAAAAAATTTCCTGTGCAGCATACCCGCGCGGCGCACCAGGTAGGGGCGCGGCGCGCCAAAGTGGTCTGTCCGGAAAGTTTTAAAATGCGAAAAAGATCGGCTAGTTCCCTACATTTTTAGACGACACGCTTTTAACCACACATTCAAATATGTAAAACTATCACGATTCAAACATAAAAATGATGTTTTACAAGTGGGGCCCACATTGGCCGTTTTACGAGTTTAATACCATCTACGAGTTTCGACAACCAAAAAGTTTAAGTTCCAAACTACACAATGAGCATGGCGTTTAGGATTAAACTACCCAACTATCGGTCAAACTCCAAGAGCTACTAAAGCCAAAAGCGTCCCCTAGCATCAAGCGGGATCTCTAGTCCAAAACGATGCCCTTACCCTTGTCCAAAACCGCACCTATAAAATGGTAAACAACGAGAGGGTAAGCAAAGCTTAGTGAATGCAATAATTATACGAATACATATATAATTATACCTACTTGCATACACTTACACACCAAACCGCAAACACGCTAGCATACACACTTAGCTTACCATCACAATAACGAGCTATAAATCACCAATACTACAAGCTAGCATAATAACCGCATATGAATATAACTCGAATAATATAATATGCTTACAACACAAATAACCATGGTCGACCAATAGTACAAGGGAACGGCGCTCGCGAAAATGCCATCGGTGTTCATAACATCCGTTAGGACACTTAACACCTCGCACCACTAACCCCTAGGGTGGCACCTTAACACCTCGGCACATCACCCCGAGTGGCATCTTAACACCTCGATGCAACACTCATTATTTTACGGAGTGGTGTCTTAACACCTCGACACTACACTCCTAGGTGGCATCTTAACACCTCGATGCTACACCCGAGTGGCATCTTAACACCTCGATGCTACACTCTTCACGTGAAACGTGGTGTCTTAACACCTCGACACTACACCTTTCACGCTACAACAAATAGATACATTATATACATACGCATATAATTATTTCACTCACCTCAAAGTCTTGTGAAAAGATACCCGAGCTTGCAAGACCTCAAAGTAACGTACCTATCATATTATACACATCATCAAACGCAAACTCAAGTCGGTCAACCAAACCCTTTCACCATTCTAAGCCATTTTGACCCAATGGTGCAATTTCAACCCATTTGCACCCTTAACCCTAAATTGGGTCAACACACACCAAAACCCTAATCATTCGTCAAGATGGGTTTAAAACACATTTAGGTCACAAGGCTAACTCGTTTTCATAATTGCTAGGCCACTTAGGTCATTAAAGACTCATTTGACCCATTTCAAGGTCAACACACCCATTTGGGTCATCCATACCCAATAACACCCATTTACATATTATTAAAGTGTTCTAGCACTAACTAACTAAATTTAAGACTTAAAAGTCCAATTAACACATTCAAACCCTAGGTTAGTCATCAATGAGCCTTCATAACCCATATTCACCCAAAATCCCCAAAATACTAACAAAATGGGTCTTTGGTTCATCACTAGCCCAAACCCTAACCCTTAAAGCAATTAAAGTAAGAAATTGGGTTTTATAACTTACCAACACAATTACCACGTAGCTATCGACTAGATAAACGACTTTATAACTTGCACCGAGACCCGATTCAACCTCTTTTACCCTTTAATGGAGCTTTCTCTCTCAAGGATTGCACTCTCTCTCTAGAGTTTAATTGGAAAAGATGAGGTTGTTGTGGGAGTAGTAAATGAGCTCCCCAAAACTGATCTAGGGTATTAAATTCAGCCCCAAGTGAAATTACACAATCGCCCTCAAAATATCTATTTTAAAAAGAAGAAAGGAATCTGTCGCAGACAGATGGCGCGGCGCGCCACCTAGCCGCGCGGCGCGCGACCTCCCAGTTCAGCATCTTTTGTCTTTTTAATTATGTGCAACAAAAACCCCAAACTTGAGTAACTCATATACACATATGTACACTACGAATATTCGGGTCTTACAACTCTCCCCCACTTATTCGGATTGCGTCCTCGCAATCCAAGCCACATGACACGAGGGAAGATAAACTAACACGAACTCTTCGGGCTCCCAAGTGAATCGGAACCTTTACTTCGTCGCCATTGAACCTTAAAGGTCCTCACCTCTTTATTCCTCAACATTTTCACCTTCTCGTCAAGGATAGCAATCGGTTCTTTGACATATTCTAACTTGTTGTTTAGCTCGATCTCGTCTAAAGGCATCCATGAGGAATCATCCGCAAGACACTTACGGAGGTGGGAAACATGAAATGTATTATGGATCCCCGCAAGCTCTTCGGGTAATTCTAATCGATATGCAACTTCACCAACACGAGCTAAAACCTTGAACGGTCCAATAAACCGAGGAGCTAACTTTCCCCGTTTTCGAAATCGAATAATACCTTTCCATGGCGAAACCTTAAGCATCACCATATCTGTGACGACCCGGAAATTTCCGACCAAATTTAAACTTAATCTTTATATGATATCGAAACGATAAGCAAAGTCTGTAATGATGAGTCTCAGAAATTTTGAACTGTTTCATGTATTCATTTAACCCTTGACTATTCCCGGCTATTCCCGACGATTCACGAACAATTATTTGTAAATAGATAAATATTATTATAAGAAAGATTGAAAGTATAAATTAGATATGATTTAAATAAATTATTAGTTATTAGTATTTTCAAATTTATCATTATTAAATATCGTTATTATTGATATCATTCTCATTATTAGTATTATTTTTTTTTTGATATTATTATTATTATTAACACTATTTTAATAACTATCATTAGTCCTTATTATTAATATTAATGTTATTATTATTATTATTATTATTATTTTATATTAAATGTATTATTATTATACTTGTAGTTATTAATTATTAATATCAAATAAATATAAATTATATATAAAATCGAATGAATCTAAATTCAATTTAACATCCATGTATGTGTTTGGATTATTTTCTTCTGATTAAATTTATTGAATAGTAAAAACCAAAAATTTGTTACAGATCAACATCACTTTTATTTATTTTATTTTTATTTTTGTCTGCCATTCTATTTGGTTGTGATTTTTGGTCGACACATTTACATCTATCTATATTATATGATTAACCATAGAGACAAAGTAACACTATCATCATCAAATTATTACTACTACTTTTCTTGTTTCCATTACTTAAAAACCATCACTCTTGAACAACATCATCTGGATAGCCGCCTTACGATTGAAATCCACCACCACCAAGAACCATAGACATATTCATTAATATGTTGCTGCAACCCATTCTATCTTAACAATTAACCATGTTACTAGATTTATGTTGCAAACGAAATCCGTCACCACCCATTTAACCAACTCGACACAATCAACAAAACCATTCCATTTTAACACCCATTAGATGCTACTACTACCATAGTTATGGTTTCTTCTTGTTTCAACCGAAACCAAAACATCAAACTAATCGGACCATGTAATATATTCTACTTGAATGTGTCTGTCTAATATTCTAACTGGAATCCATCATCACCACCTTTTAAACTTAGGAATATTACAACCAACCACCTCATTCGTTGACAAACCATCACCATACCATCCTCCTACAAGTACTCGATTTATGTCTTTTTCTGTTCAAACAACTCGACCCAAACCATTGAAACCGCCACTTTATTAAACCACATGGCCAAACTATTTACTAATTCAATCGAAGTGTAACCCATTTGTATCTTGTTTGGTTGTAAACCAAACCAAAACCACTTGTTTATACAGCTACTATTCGGAGTGTTACTGCAATTTGCTGCTACTGTTGGGTTGCCGAGACATAGACCATCATAAACCCACTCGAAAACCACCATCTCCGTTGCCTTCTACGATCATTAAAAACCATCAACTGTGCTCGTTCCTTTCATGATTCTTTAATTCGAAACCCTTCATATTGGTAACTACTGTTTCTATATGATCTATAACTGAATCAAAACATTGAATTTCTGTTGTTGTTGCTGTGCACTGTTTCTGTTAAGGTACAAACACCCAGCCAAATCGTCACCATCTCGCCACCTTATTATTCTATTTACAATAACCGAAATCGTTACCTATTTAACAACCACCACAAACACCACCACTAAACACTACAGCTGGTATATATTTTTTTTCCTTCTTCCGTTTCATACTCGCTGCTATTACTCGAAATTATCTTGTTTCTGTTTCGATGTGGACAGCAGCTTTGCTGCAACTGCTTCTCGCCACTTTTGTTGATTCAATATATTTTTTTAAAACCCATTTGTGAGACATTAATAATTGAAACCGATATGTGAACTTTTTTTTTCTTATTTCCTTTTTGGCCGACAAAGAAGTCACAAAAGAATTCCCACTTGCAAACTAATGAATATGGTGGACCAGAAATTTCTACTTCACGTGCCAACTTGAGGCTCCTTTATACACATGGCTAGAAAAAAATTAATTACTAGATTTAATCCTTTGTATATGGGCCACCGGGATTTAATCTATACAATGGATCGCTATTACTAATACTTATAGGTTGGTGGGCCGTAACTGATAAACCATCATGCATATTTTATTCGATTATGTAGAATGGTGATGATGAACCCGAATTGTTATTGACTGAGAAACGAAAAATATTAAAATGATAATCATGATGATGATTGATAGACGATAGGATTGATGATGATGTATGGTTATGATCGAATGATAATGATAATCGATGATCTAAATGATGACGAGATGATCATTGGTGTGTACGATGATATGAAGAAGAATTTGAAACAGAATAGCGAGTTATATATATTTTGGGGTTGTAATAATAACAGAAGTACACGTATAGCAGTGCAATGGTTAAGGGATGTTTTGGGTTAGCAGGAGGTTGTGGGTTCGAGCCCTTTCAAAGGCAGTTATTTTCCTTTTTGGAGCTTTTTCATGTGAGGTAGTACTATTATTATTATTATTATTATTATTATTATTATTATTTTTTATCATTATTATTATGATTATCATTAAACATGATTTTAGTATTATAATTAATATTATTATTTTTATTATTGTTATCATTATTTTTAGTATCATTATTATAGGTATCATTATTTTTAATATATTATTTTTATCATTATTGTTTTTACAATAAAAATTAATCATATAAAAACATACTTAATAAAACTATATTATAATTATTTATTTAATGTATACAAAATAAATGTAATTAATTAGGTTATTAATGAAATACATAATTAAAATAACAATTATAGCACTAACAATATATAAATTTGTTCGATTACGATTATATGATTTAATAGATATATAAATGATATAGGTTCGTGAATCCGAGGCCAACCCTGCATTGTTCAGTTTGTCTAATGTTGTCATATGTATTTTTACTACAAAATACATTCGGTGAGTTTCATTTGCCCCTTTTACTTTTTACATTTTTGGGCTGAGAATACATGCAAATGCTTTATTAACTGTTTTACAATATTTATATGTGTGAGTTTTCATTAATCCCTTTTTAAATGCTTTTGCAATATATATTTTTGGGACTGAGAATACATGCAAATACTTTATTAACTGTTTTACAATATTTATATGCGTGAGTTTCATTATTCCCTTTTTACTCATTTCATTTTTGGGTTGAGAATACATGCAATGCTTTAATAACTGTTTTACAATATTTATATGCGTGAGTTTCATATGATCCCTTTTACTCTTTACATTTTTGGGCTGAGAATACATGCGCTGCTTTATAACTGTTTTATGAAATGGATACAAATACTAAAACTGATTTATATGCGTAAGTTTCATTAATCCATTTTAAATGCTTTTGCAATATATATTTTTGAGACTGAGAATACATGCGCTGTTTTTATAACTGTTTTACGAAATAGACACAAGTAATTGAAACTACATTATATGGTTGAATGATCGAAATCGAATATGCCCCTTTTTATTAAGTCTGGTAATCTAAGAATTAGGGAACAGACACCCTAATTGACGCGAATCCTAAAGATAGATCTATCGGGCTCAACAAGCCCCATCCAAAGTACCGGATGCTTTAGTACTTCGAAATTTATATCATGTCCGAAGGAGGATCTCGGAATGATGGGGATATTCTTATATGCATATTGTGAATGTCGGTTACCAGGTGTTCAATCCATATGAATGATATTTTTGTCTCTATGCATGGGACGTATGATTATGAGAAATGGAAGTATGAAATCTTGTGGTCTATTAAAATTATGAAATGATTCTTTATGATAAACTAATGAACTCACCAACCTTTTGGTTGACACTTTAAAGCATGTTTATTCTCAGGTACGAAAGAAATCTTCCGCTGTGCATTTGCTCATATTAGAGATATTACTTGGATTCATTCATGACATATTTCAAAAGATGTTGCATTCGAGTCGTTGAGTTCATCAAGATTATTATTAAGTCAATTATATTTGGAGATATTATGAAATGCTTTACATGCCTGTCAACTGTCGATGTAACGAAAGTTTGTCTTTTAAAAACGAATGCAATGTTTGTAAAATTTATCATATAGAGGTCAATTACCTCGCGATGTAATCAACTGTTGTGAATCGTTTGTAATCGATATGGACTTCGTCCGGATGGATTAGGACGGGTCTTCACAATATCGCCTTCTTGGAACTCAATCAATCGCCTACGTCTATCGGCATACGACTTTTGCCTATCTTGAGCCTTCTTCAAATGTTCCCGAATCAAATCGATCTTGCTATTAGTCTCTAAAACCAAATCGGTACTCCCGATCTCTCTTTGACCCACTTCTCCCCAACAAACGGGAGTTCGACACCTACGCCCATAAAGCATTTCGTAAGGTGGCATCCCGATACTAGTATGATAACTATTATTGTACGAGAATTCCACCAAAGGCAAATGCTCATCCCAACTACCACCGAAGTCAATGATGCACGCTCGTAGCATATCTTCCAAAGTTTGATTCGTACGTTCGGTTTGACCATCCGTTTGAGGATGATACGCCGTGCTCAACTTCAATTGCGTACCCATATCTTCATGAAACTTTTCCCAAAACCGAGATGTAAAACGGGTATCTCGATCCGAAATAATAGATATAGGAACCCCATGTCGCGAGACCACTTCCTTGATAAACAACTTAGCCAAGGTCTCCAACGATATCGCTTCTTTAATGGGAAGAAACAAAGCGCTTTTTGTCAATCGGTCAACTATAACCCAAATCGAATCGAATTGGGTTCTCGCCATTTTAGGTAACTTTGTAATGAAATCCATGGTAATGTGCTCCCATTTCCATTTCGGGATTTCTAACGGTTGCAACTTACCATACGGCTTTTGGTGTTCGGCTTTTACTTGTAAACACGTGACACATTGCTCAACATACTTCACAACATCACGTTTCATGCCCAGCCACCAATAATCTTTCTTCAAGTCATGATACATTTTTGTCGCGCCCGGATGAATGGAATATTTTGACTTATGTGCTTCATCAAGTAGCACCCGTCGGTAATCACCCATCTTAGGCACCCACACCCTTCCTTGAAAGGACAACAAACCACGCGGGCCCATAGTAATGAACTCCGATTGGCCCACGATTCGTTCCACATGCTTATTGTGAACATAAGCCTCTATTTGAATCTCGCCAAGCTTCTCAAGAAAATCGTTGGAAATAATCAAACGTAACGACCCCACTTTTATCGCCGGATGTTGGCTCTTTCGACTCAACGCATCCGCGACAACATTCGCCTTACCCGGATGATAAAGTATTTCACAATCGTAGTCTTTCACCACATCCATCCACCTACGTTGGCGATAATTCAAATCTCGTTGATTAAAGAGATGTTTCAAACTCTTATGATCCTAATAAATCGTACACTTGACACCATACAAGTAATGGCACCAAATTTTCAACACATGCACTACCGTCGCCAACTCAAGATCATGAGTCGGATATCTTGTTTCGTGTTCCTTTAATTGTCGAGAGGCATAAGCGATGACTTTACCTCTTTGCATTAGAACACACCCGAGCCCATTTAGCGAAGCATCACAATAAACCGTCATATCTTCCACACCTTCCGGTAATACTAACACCGGAGCTTGACACAACTTCACTTTTAACAATCGAAAAGCAATTTCTTGTTCGTTCTCCCAAATAAACTTAGCATTCTTCCTCGTCAACTTCGTTAATGGAGAAGCAATCTTAGAAAAGTCTTGGATAAACCGACGATAATAACCGGCCAATCCGAGAAAACTTCGGATTTCCGTAGGTGTAGTCGGTCGTCCCCAACTCTTCACCGTCTCTATCTTCCCGGATCTACTTGAATACCGTCTTTGTTCACAATATGACCAAGGAATTGGACTTCCCTTAGCCAAAATTCACATTTGGAGAACTTAGCATACAACTTCTCCTTTCGTAGCGTCTTCAATACTTCACGCAAATGACGTTCATGCTCGTTCATACTTTTCGAGTAGACTAGTATGTCGTCAATGAACACTATTACCGACTTGTCCAACATAGGTTGACACACTCCGTTCATAAGATCCATGAATGCCGCCGGTGCATTCGTAAGGCCAAAAGGCATCACCACAAACTCAAAATGCCCATACCGCGTTCTAAAAGCCGTTTTCTCAATATCTTCCTCACGGACCCGCATTTGGTGATAGCCGGACCGTAGGTCGATCTTAGAGAAATACGTTGCACCTTGAAGTTGATCAAATAAATCGTCAATCCTAGGTAATGGATAACGATTCTTGATCGTCACTTTATTCAACTCACGGTAATCAATGCACATACGCATACTACCATCTTTCTTCTTCACAAATAACACCGGAGCGCCCCACGGTGAAGCACTCAGTCGAATAAAACCCTTCTCGAGCAATTCTTGAATTTGATTTAACAACTCTTGCATCTCCGTTGGCGCTAAACGATAAGGAGTTTTAGCAATGGGGGTAGCCCCCGGAACCAACTCGATGCGAAATTCAACTTGTCTTTCCGCCGGAACACCCGGTAATTCGTCCGGAAAAACGTCTTCAAAATCACTAACAACCGGAATTCCACGAATGGGTGGCGGCTCATCACGAGTATCAACAACATGAGCAAGGAAAGCCATGCCGCCGGTAACAACATGATGATGTGCCCGTGCAAAAGTGCATATCGGCACCGGTCTCCTCCGCCTATCACCATGAATAATCAACTCTCCCCCACTTGGGGTCTTCACACGAATAAACTTATCATGGCATGCAATATCGGCTCTATAACGATCAAGCCAATACATACCAATGACAATATCAAAGTCGCCCAAGGTCATTGGAATAAGATTAATTTTAAAGGTTTCGGCACCAAAAACAACATCACAATTTTCACACACATCAACCACTAGCACCGTCTTGCCGTTCGCTATTTCGACTTCTACCGAACGACTCAACTTAGCTAATGGTCTATCAAGTTTAGGCACAAATTTAGGAGACACAAACGACAAATTTGCACCGCTATCAAAAAGAATCCTCGCCGGATTAGAATTAACCATGAAAGTACCTGAGACAACTTCGTTCGATTGTTTGGCTTCATCATTAGTCATCAAGTAGTTGCGACCCCTAGCCGTACCCACCGCCTTCTCTAACCGCTTCACATTATCATTTCGCAAATCGGGACACTCCGGCTTCTTATGCCCCTCTTTGCCGCAATTAAAACAAGTGATTTTGTTTCCGAAACGTGGTTTCGGACACTCACGAGCCATATGACCAGGTTGCCCACAGTTGTAGCACGTATAAGAAAACCCGCCGGTAGTGCCCTTCTTCGCACTATTGACACTTTCGGCCCCCCTCTTGCTCTTGCTCTTCTTGCTTGAGGCGTTAGAGTAACTAGAACCTTCAAACTTTCTTTTGGAAAACATGAAATCACTCTTTCTTGGAACCTCCGGCTCAAAACCCCGAGCCAACTCGAACAATTCATCAAAAGACTTAGCCATACCCCGACTAATCTTCCCCTTGTACTCATCATTCAAAGTACGTTAGAAATCCTTCATGAGCTTATGATCATCACCCACATATTCCGGGCAAAAACGAGTCTTTGCCAAGAATGTAGACTTGAGGGTAACCAAATCCATGGAACCTTGTTGCAAATGGTGCAACTCGTCCCGGATTCTATCGAGATCGGATGAAGTTCGGTATTCTCTGAAAAATTCTTTCTTGAACTCCTCCCATGTCAAGCCCATACATTGTTCTTCACCATACAAGTTGATTTTATCGTCCCACCATAACTTAGCTTCTTCGCGTAACATGCTAGAACCATACCTCGTCTTCCTTTCGGGAGGACATTCCGCGGTACGGAAAACTCCCTCAATATCAGAGATCCAACATGTACTTTTTAAAGGATCCCGCACCCCATTAAACATCGGGGGTTGAGCATCCTTGAAGTTCTTGTAGTGGAAGTCCCGCCTTCCTTCACCTCCTTCACCGCGAGGGTAGATATTCCTAGCGTCAAGGGCTTCTTCGATAGTGGCCTTCATTCGTTCATTAATTAGATCGGTTATTTGCTCATCAACCGAATCTTGGAAGACCTTTCAAACGTCCGCAAGAAAATCCGATTTTAACTTCTTAAAGATGGCCTCAACCTTGGTTGAGAACTCGGCGTCCCCGCTTGTACTTCCATTATCATGTTCGGGACCGTTTCTCGTCTTCATTCTATAAAACGAATTAGGTTAAACCACAAAACGGAAGGACATATTACATATATACATACATATACGCCACACTACTCCATCTCGCTCAACAATCGTCGTACATTACTTGTTTGACACGATTTGCACTCGTAGTGATGGTAGCTAGTCATTACTACGCGAGCACGTCGCGTTAACTCGCTAGTACAACGTCCATCTCGCTTGATGATTGCTAAACACAACACAACAAATAGCGCATGATTAGTTCACATAAACCTATGCACTAACCATCCCGATCCGACCCAAAGTCCTACAAGTCCCGCATAAACGCGCACACAAAAAGTCTAAGTCTAGGCGCCTATCTCAAGTCACCTAAATCCCTTAGACCATGCTCTGATACCACTTGTAACAACCCAAACCAACCCTCGACCAAACCACGCGAAAATACAAAAAAAAAAATTTCCTGTGCAGCATACCCGCGCGGCGCGCCAAAGTGGTCTGTCCAGAAAGTTTTAAAATGCGAAAAAGATCGACTAGTTCCCGACATTTTTAGACGACACGCTTTTAACCACACATTCAAATATGTAAAACTATCACGATTCAAACATAAAAATGATGTTTTACAAGTGGGGCCCACATCGGCCGTTTTACGAGTTTAATACCATCTATGAGTTTCGACCACCAAAAAGTTTAAGTTCCAAACTACACAATGAGCATGTCGTTTGGGATTAAACTACCCAACTATCGGTCAAACTCCAAGAGCTACTAAAGCCAAAAGCGTCCCCTAGCATCAAGCGGGATCTCTAGTCCAAAACGATGTCCTTACCCTTGTCCAAAACCGAACCTATAAAATGGTAAACAACGAGAGGGTAAGCAAAGCTTAGTAAATGCAATAATTATACGAATACATATATAATTATACCTACTTGCATACACTTACACACCAAACCGCAAACACGCTAGCATACACACTTAGCTTACCGTCACAATAACGAGCTATAAATCACCAATACTACAAGCTAGCATAATAACCGCATATGAATATAACTCGAATAATATAATATGCTTACAACACAAATAACCATGGTCGACCAATAGTATAAGGGAACGGCGCTCGCGAAAACGCCATCGGTGTTCATAACATCCGTTAGGGCACTTAACACCTCGCACCACTAACCCCTAGGGTGGCACCTTAACACCTCGGCACATCACCCTGAGTGGCATCTTAACACCTCGATGCAACACTCATTATTTTACGGAGTGGTGTCTTAACACCTCGACACTACACTCCTAGGTGGCATCTTAACACCTCGATGCTACACCCGAGTGGCATCTTAACACCTCGATGCTACACTCTTCACGTGAAACGTGGTGTCTTAACACCTCGACACTACACCTTTCACGCTACAACAAATAGATACATTATATACATACGCATATAATTATTCCACTCACCTCAAAGTCTTGTGAAAAGATACCCGAGCTTGCAAGACCTCAAAGTAACGTACCTATCATATTATACACATCATCAAACGCAAACTCAAGTCGGTCAACCAAACCCTTTCACCATTCTAAGCCATTTTGACCCAATGGTGCAATTTCAACCCATTTGCACCCTTAACCCTAAATTGGGTCAACACACACCAAAACCCTAATCATTCGTCAAGATGGGTTTAAAACACATTTAGGTCACAAGGCTAATTCGTTTTCATAATTGCTAGGCTACTTAGGTCATTAAAGACTCATTTGACCCATTTCAAGGTCAACACACCCATTTGGGTCATCCATACCCAATAACACCCATTTACATATTATTAAAGTGTTCTAGCACTAACTAACTAAATTTAAGACTCAAAAGTCCAATTAACACATTCAAACCCTAGGTTAGTCATCAATGAGCCTTCATAACCCATATTCACCCAAAATCCCCAAAATACTAACAAAATGGGTCTTTGGTTCATCACTAGCCCAAACCCTAACCCTTAAAGCAATTAAAGTAAGAAATTGGGTTTTATAACTTACCAACACAATCACCACGTAGCTATCGACTAGATGAACGACTTTATAACTTGCACCAAGACCCGATTCAACATCTTTTACCCTTTAATGGAGCTTTCTCTCTCAAGGATTGCACTCTTTCTCTAGAGTTTAATTGGAGAAGATGAGGTTGTTGTGGGAGTAGTAAATGAGCTCCCCAAAACTGATCTAGGGTATTAAATTCGGCCCCAAGTGAAATTACACAATCGCCCTCAAAATATCTATTTTAAAAAGAAGAAAGGAATCTGTCGCAGACAGATGGCGCGGCGCGCCACCTAGCCGCGCGGCGCGCAACCTCCCAGTTCAGCATCTTTTGTCTTTTTAATTATGTGCAACAAAAACCCCAAACTTGAGTAACTCATATACACATATGTACACTACGAATATTCGGGTCTTACAAAAACCAACCAGCAAACTTTAAACCAAAACAACCAAACAAACATCCTTTGAACCAAAGAAACCCACAAACTTTGAGCAAATACACCCAAATTGACATCCTTTGTACCTAACCAACCAACAAACTTTGAACAAACATTCTTTCAACTAAAGAAACCCACAAACTTTGAAAAAATACACCCAAATTGACATCCTTTCCATCTAACTAACCAACAAACTATTGCAACTACAAAATTAGTGATGAGATTCAAAGCGGGAAACATTATGAAACCAAACCACCCAACGACCTTTGAAACGAAATCGAAACTCTTGTGTCTCACCACACCGGGAAAGACAAAACCGGAGCTCCGACAATGAGGCAAAAGAAAACCTCTTAAATAACAAACTCATCATGAACCTTGCAGGCAAATTGTTGACGGGGAATAAGCACGTGGAACGGGAAAACGAAGAGATCACAGACGAAGATAAATTTACCAGAAAAACATATTACAAGAAGAATGACCTAACTCCAACGAGATCCATAACTTTACAACCACCTAGATACACTAGCTGTAACGACCCGACCTTTTCGACTTGCTTTTATGCCTTGTATTTTAGCGAAACTGCGTATTTGTGCGTACTGTGCTACTTTATACTCTGGAATCTTTAAATACATGGTTTACTTTCATTTATATGTTAAAACGTGCCTTAGAGTACGTAGGATTCGAATAAACCGCGAACTGCGCACACGTTTAACTTTTGTCGTAATCGGAATATTATGACTACGAAATATTAATTATTATTTTATAAAAATAATTACTTGGGTTTTTGGATGCTTAATTATGCGTAGTAATTTAATTATGCTTACTCGTTAGTCTTGTTGGACTTTCTACCTTGTTGGACTTAAGCCCACCCTACTCTAGCTAGTAGCCCATTTATTTAGCCCACTTATTAATTACTAGTGACCCAATAATAAGTAAGAAAAATGCCCATTTATTAGAGGGAACATGCTAGCATTTGTGTCAAGTATTATCCTTAATGTTGCATGGGATCCTAACATAAGCACCAACTTTAGACAACCATTAACCCAAAAGCAAACTTTTATCCCCCTTGTCCCCCTCCTAATTCACAGCCACCACCACCACCCTCACCCCTCATTCACCTATAAATACTAGCGTTATTCCATCCATTTTACACTTACTTTCATTTGTAATTCACACACACTCACTCTCTAATTCTCTCTCTAGTCTTTCTCTCTCTAAAAGTGTAAGTATATTGAATTTCTCTTCTTCTTCTCCTTCTAATCATCATGAATTCATCATCATCATCATCATGGGTCTAGCTTTTTAGCTTTTGATCTTGATTACATCTTGTAGATTCAAACATGGATTTGAATCCTTCAAGAACATGGAAGATTCAAGATTTCAGGCTTTGAATCTTCACCCACTTTGTAGATCTATATCTTTTAACTTTAAACTTGTTATTTTGTTATAAAGATTAAAACTTGTGTTTGTAATCTTCATGTAACTTAAAGATCCAAGCTTTATGCTTCAAGACCTTCAAGAACAATCAAGATGCAAGCTTTCTAGCTTGAATCTTCATATCTTTTGTTGGATCTAAGTTTTCTAACTTATGATCTCATTATTTTGTTATAAAGATCAAAACTTGTGTTTATGGTCTTCATGTAACTTAAAGATCCAAGCTTTATGCTTCAAGATCTTCAAGAACACTAAAGGTTCAAGCTTTCTAGCTTTGTGACCTTATAACTTGTGTGAAAGGGATCCAAGCTCTCTAGCTTAGGGTTCCATCACTTCATTTGACTTAGATTATGTTCATACTTGTTTGATTAAAGTAAATTTTGTAGCATTAGTTGTAAATATAACTTGTAATTGTGTTAAGACTAAGGATATGATGTAACCTTGGTTCATCATCCATCTAAGACTCTTAAATGAGTTGTGTTCTTACTTGGTCTTAACATATTGTGTGTTGATGGTAGAATCTTAGTCAAGGTGATGCTAACCCATCAACGAGTTGTACACTTGAAGCTACAAGCATCAAGGATGAGAACCGTGATGAGCATCAAGCACTAAGAACCCCACCGGAGCACTTTGCTTACTAATTTCGGGATCTGATCAGACCACCTGGGCTACTGGAAAGTTAATTTTCAGTTAGTTCGGTTCAAGTATATGATTTTCCATTTAGACCTCGTCTTAATCCGAGTTACGGTTTAGGATTTATGGCCTTCCAAAATTCATTACAACCTATTAACGTTGTGCTGAAATTTCTGACCTACTCGCACTTAAACCGTCACCACGGTCAAACGAAGACGAGTTTGGTTCTGGAAATTGGTCAAAAACTAGGGGACTCATATACGGAGCCATAACCACTGATTACGTGTCTTTTCGATTTACGTAGAGGTCGTAGCAGCTGACCGAAGTCAGCCTATTATTTTGATCTCTATTCTTGTCAAACTTACTTAGCTTTTATGATGATGAACGATGATGATGATGACACTTAAACTTATTTTATGCACTAATAGAACTTATAAATGTAGTGACCCGAACTTTTCCATGTTTATATATATATATATATATATATATATTAAATGAAATTGTTATTTACATGATTAAGTGTTTCCAACATGTTAAGCAATCAAACTTGTTAAGACTTGATTAATTGAAATAGGTTTCATATAGACAATTGACCACCCAAGTTGACCGGTGATTCACGAACGTTAAAACTTGCAAAAACTATACGATGACATATATATGGTTATATATATAGTTAACATGATTTTATTATAAGTATGTATCTCATTAGGTATTTTAACAACGAGTTATATACATAAAAATGAGACTATTAAATTAAGAAACTCGAAAACGATATATATAACGATTATCGTTATAACAACGTCTTACTAGGTACATATGAATCATATTAAGATATTGATACACTTGGTTAATTATGTTAAATGATAAGTAAATATATTATTAAGTGTATTAACAATGAAATACATATGTAAAAATAAGACTACTAACTTAATGATTTCGAAACGAGACATATATGTAACGATTATCGTTGTAACGACATTTAACTATATATATATATATATATCATACTAAGATATATTATATATCATAATATCATAATAATATAACAATTTAACATCTCATTTGTTATAATAAATAATGGGTTAACAACATTTAACAAGATCGTTAACCTAAAGGTTTCAAAACAACATTTACATGTAACGACTAACGATGACTTAACGACTCAGTTAAAATGTATATACATGTAGTGTTTTAATATGTATTCATACACTTTTGAAAGACTTCAAGACACTTATCAAAATACTTCTACTTAACAAAAATGCTTACAATTACATCCTCGTTCAGTTTCATCAACAATTCTACTCGTATGCACCCGCATTCGTACTCGTACAATACACAGCTTTTAGATGTATGTACTATTGGTATATACACTCCAATGATCAGCTCTTAGCAGCCCATGTGAGTCACCTAACACATGTGGAAACCATCATTTGGCAACTAGCAGGAAATATCTCATAAAATTACAAAAATATGAGTAATCATTCATGACTTATTTACATAAAAACAAAATTACATATCCTTTATATCTAATCCATACACCAATGACCAAAAACACCTACAAACACTTTCATTCTTCAATTTTCTTCATCTAATTGATCTCTCTCAAGTTCTATCTACAAGTTCTAAGTGTTCTTCATAAATTCCAAAAGTTCTAGTTTCATAAAATCAAGAATACTTCCAAGATTGCAAGTTTACTTCCAAGTTTTCTAAATCCATTCCAAGTAATCATCCAAGATCAAGAAACCTTTGTTACTTACAGTAGGTTATCTTTCTAATACAAGGTAATAATCATATTCAAACTTTAATTCAATTTCTATAACTATAACAATCTTATTTCGAGTGGAAATTTTACTTGAAATTGTTTTCGTGTCATGATTCTGCTTCAAGAACTTTCAAGCCATCCAAGGATCCTTTGAAGCTAGATCCATTTTTCTCATTTCCAGTAGGTTTATCTAAGGTACTTGAGGTAGTAATGATGTTCATAACATCATTCGATTCATACATATAAAGCTATCTTATTCGAAGGTTTAAACTTGTAATCACTAGAACATAGTTTAGCTAATTCTAAACTTGTTCGCAAATAAAAGTTAATCCTTCTAACTTGACTTTTAAAATCAACTAAACACATGTTCTATATCTATATGATATGCCAACTTAATGATTTAAAACCTGGAAACACGAAAAACACCGTAAAACCGGATTTACGCCGTCGTAGTAACACCGCGGGCTGTTTTGGGTTAGTTAATTAAAAACTATGATAAACTTTGATTTAAAAGTTGTTATTCTGGGAAAATGATTTTTATTATGAACATGAAACTATATCCAAAAATTATGGTTAAACTCAAAGTGAAAGTATGTTTTCTAAAATGGTCATCTAGACGTCGTTCTTTCGACTGAAATGACTACCTTTACAAAAACGACTTGTAACTTATTTTTCCGACTATAAATCTATACTTTTTCTGTTTAGATTCATAAAATAGAGTTCAATATGAAACCATAGCAATTTGATTCACTCAAAACGGATTTAAAATGAAGAAGTTATGGGTAAAACAAGATTGAATAATTTTTCTCATTTTAGCTACGTGAAAATTGGTAACAAATCTATTCCAACCATAACTTAATCAACTTGTATTGTATATTATGTAATCTTGAGATACCATAGACACATATACAATGTTTCAACCTATCATGTCGACACATCTATATATATTTCGGAATAACCATAGACACTCTATATGTGAATGTTGGAGTTAGCTATACAGGGTTGAGGTTGATTCCAAAATATATATAGTTTGAGTTGTGATCAATACTGAGATACGTATACACTGGGTCGTGGATTGATTCAAGATAATATTTATCGATTTATTTCTGTACATCTAACTGTGGACAACTAGTTGTGTAGAGACCCGTCCTAATCCATCCGGACAAAGTCCATATCGATTATAAATGATTTACAACAGTTGATTACATCGCGAGGTACTTGACCTCTATATGATACATTTTACAAACATTGCATTCGTTTTTGAAAAGACAAACTTTCATTTCATCGAAAGTTGACGGCATGCATACCATTTCATAATAAATCTAACTATAATTGACTTAATAATAATCTTAATGAACTCAACGACTCGAATGCAACATCTTTTGAAATATGTCATGAATGACTCCAAGTAATATCTTTAAAATGAGCAAATGCACAGCGGAAGATTTCTTTCGTACCTGAGAATAAACATGCTCTAAATTGTCAACCAAAAGGTTGGTGAGTTCATTAGTTTAACATAAATAATCATTTCATAATTTTAATAGACCACAAGATTTCATATTTCCATTTCTCATAAACATACGTCCCATGCATAGAGACAAAATATCATTCATATGGATTGAACACCTGGTAATCGACATTAACAATATACATATAAGAATATCCCCATCATTCTGGGATCCTCCTTCGGACATGATATTAATTTCGAAGTACTAAAGCATCCGGTACTTTGGATGGGGCTTGTTGGGCCCGATAGATCTATCTTTAGGATTCGCGTCAATTAGGGTGTCTGCTCCCTAATTCTTAGATTACCAGACTTAATAAAAAGGGCATATTTGATTTCAATAATTCAACCATAGAATGTAGTTTCACGTACTTGTGTCTATTTCGTAAAACATTTATAAAAGCAGCGCATGTATTCTCAGTCCCAAAAATATATATTGCAAAGGTATTTAAAAAGGGAATAATGAAACTCACGCATATAAATATTGTAAAACAGTTAATAAAGCATTTGCATGTATTCTCAGCCCAAAAACGTAAAGAGTAAAAAAAGGCAAATGAAACTCACCTAATGTATTTTGTAGTAAAAATACATATGACTATATTGAACAACGGAACAATGCAGGGTTGGTCTCGGATTCACGAACCTATATCATTTGTATATTTATTAAGACATATAATCGTAATATAGTAACATTATATATTTTTAGTTATGTATTAAGTTCAATATTTATATATACTTTTATTAATACTTATAATATATTATTATGCTTATTTGATATATAATTTAGTTAGCGTTATATCAATATCAATAATATCATATCATAATATTAAGTGATATTAGTATAATTATGTAACAAATATATTTTATATAAATTTCTTTTGTTTGCAAAGTAATAGTTATTGTAATAATAGTACTAATAATACTAATGATAATTATAATACTTTTAGATATAATCCCAATGATAATAATTATATTCTTTATAATAACAATAATACTAAAAGATCAATAATCTTGTATTAGTAGTAATAACAATAATAATAAGAATATTATAATACTAATAATAATAACAATGACAATAATAATAATAATCATATTTGTAATTTTAATTATGATAAATAATAAATGGTAACTAATAATAATAATAATAATAACTATACTACTTGTATTAATAACAATCACTAATAATAACAATAATTATAACGATAATAATAATGACAATAATAATAATGATAATAATAATAGAAATGTTAGATGACTACCTCATAATAATGGAGTTTAAAAAGAAATGCCACCAGTGGGTCTCGAACCCGAGACCTCCTACTCACACCCAATACACCTTAACCGCTCAGCTAGGCTTGTTTTCCTGAATTTGATCCCTTTCAATTAGTTATAACCCATATTATCTTTACTCCCTAATTCATCTTCTTCTTCCTCAATCCAAACCATCCCAACAATACAAATAACTAATATAACGAAATACTATATTTGTCTAATACTTGTAATCAACCATAGAAGTAAAAAAAAAATATGATCTTGATAGTAAAAAAAAAAAAAAAAGTATCCAACACAGTAGCTGTCGTCGCTGGGTTTAAAAAAAAATGATTTTCGATATCCATCACTTAATACTCTATAATCATAAGATAAAATAGTTTGATAATCATATCTAGAAACTATTTAAATCATCAATCGAACTTGAAACGTAACAAATAGCTTGAATTCGTTCGAAGAACAAAAGTTGACGTTTTAGAAAAATTACCTTTGACTTCGAAATTGAAACTTGATACTTGGAATTGGAACTTGAAATTTTGCAGGTAGAATCACGACATGAATTAGATCCCTTCTGCATTTTTAGTTTTTGCAATATGATTTGAATTCGAATTATGAATAAAAAGTGAAACGTGCAGAGCAGTCCTTTTTTTTTTTTTTAATAAGGGTGGACAAACAAATGAATTCATTTCTAATATATGGCTGATCAAATAGTGATATGAATTGGAACTCGACAGAATATTCTTGCCAAGAAGATGAGACAAAAAAATTAATAAAGCAGATGGGGAAAGCTAACAAATTTGTACCAAATATCTGTCCTTAATTTCTTTTGAGTTTTTGTTTTGTTCAATAAAGGATTGACAACATGAGATGGCTAATCGATTTATAGAGAAAAAAATATATTCGACACTGGTTCACGAGTACACAGAAAATAGATTAATAAATATAACTGATTGTGATATGTATGTTTTATATAAACGTGTGTATGGTATATATATATATATATATATATATATATATATATATATATATATATATATATATATATCTTATACTTAACATAAGTAATTATTAAATATCTTAATAATAATAATACTTTTACTTATTAATAATAATAACAATAACTTTTATATTACCCTAACAATATTAATAACAACAGTGAAATTTCTTTTAAGTATAATGTTTTTAATAATATTAATAATAATAATAATTTTTATAGTAATGAGAGTAACAATATTGATATAAAATTTTATTTTAACTAGTCATTAAAAATATTACATATTATTGTTTATGAAATTTTTATAATTATGTAACAACTCATATTAAGTAGTAACTTTTTATATGTATATATATATCTAGGTACTTCAACTGCTATATATTTAATTACGTTTTTAAATACCAAGTAAATGAATGTATTAATTAAATATATTGAAACAATTAATCTCAGAGTATAACATTCAATACTTTATTAGTATTGACAAATTATGCACATTCAATCTACTCTCTATATTTAAATGAGCAATTTTAAATAACAAGTTTAAGTTTTATTTCGTAACAAACTAAATCGTATGATAGTTTATTAGTATATTTAATTTATAATATATAATTTATTTACATGCATAGTTGTCTCTTTTTATTATTTATTGATTCGTGAATCGTTGGAATTGGTTGCGGGTTGAATGAATCCATATAAACAGTTCAAAATTTATGAGACTCAACATTTCAGACTTTGCTTATCGTGTCGAAATTAATAAAGATTAAGTTTAAAATTTGGTCAGAAATTCCCGGGTCATCACTAGTTGTAGGTTACTAACGAGGACAGCTGACTTAATAAACTTAAAACATCAAAATGTATTAAAAGTGTTGTAAATATATTTTGAACATACTTTGATATATATGTATATATTGTTATAGGTTCGTGAATCAACTAGTGGCCAAGTCTTACTTCCCGACGAAGTAAAAATATGTGAAAGTGAGTTATAGTCCCACTTTTAAATTCTAATATTTTTGGGATGAGAATACATGCAGGTTTTATAAATGATTTACAAAATAGACACAAGTACGTGAAACTACATTCTATGGTTGAATTATCGAAATCGAATATGCCCCTTTTTATTAAGTCTGGTAATCTAAGAATTAGGGAACACACACCCTAATTGACGCGAATCCTAAAGATAGATCTATTGGGCCTAACAAACCCCATCCAAAGTACCGGATGCTTTAGTACTTCGAAATTTATATCATATCCGAAGGGTGTCCCGGAATGATGGGGATATTCTTATATATGCATCTTGTTAATGTCGGTTACCAGGTGTTCACCATATGAATGATTTTTATCTCTATGTATGGGATGTGTATTGAAATATGAAATCTTGTGGTCTATTATTATGATTTGATAATATATAGGTTAAACCTATAACTCACCAACATTTTTGTTGACGTTTTAAGCATGTTTATTCTCAGGTGATTATTAAGAGCTTCCGCTGTCGCATACTTGAATAAGGACGAGATTTGGAGTCCATGCTTGTATGATATTGTGTAAAAACTGCATTCAAGAAACTTATTTCGTTGTAACATATTTGTATTGTAAACCATTATGTAATGGTCGTGTGTAAACAGGATATTTTAGATTATCATTATTTGATAATCTACGTAAAGCTTTTTAAACCTTTATTTATGAAATAAAGGTTATGGTTTGTTTTAAAAATGAATGCAGTCTTTGAAAAACGTCTCATATAGAGGTCAAAACCTCGCAACGAAATCAATTAATATGGAACGTTTATAATCAATATGAACGGGACATTTCAATAAAGACAACCTACTGACCTAGTAACCTTTGATTTAGGTTGACGACCTTTCGGACCGACTTACTACTTGCACACTTTTGTATCGACTTGTATTGCTTATTCACTGTGAGTTATAGCATCCCTTTTTACTACTTTTTACTATTTTTGGGACTGAGATTACATGCGCCTTTTTATGTTTTACCTATTTGACACGAGTACTTAAACTTTACATATGTATGGGTTATATAACGGCATAAACTTTCCCCTTAGCACGGTAACGTTTAACTATTGGTTTTTGAACCGGTAGACGCGAATCTTAGATATGGATCCATAGGGTTTGACATCCCCACTCGGGCTAGTCACGCTAGCATTTAACGGGTGTTTAATACTTCGAGGACATACGCACTCGCCAGGTGTACTTTTAGGGGGTGATATTTATATTTACGTTAAGTCTAGTTACCATGTGCCCACGGTTATACATATACTTTTCATACTGTTTTGAAACATTGAAACCTAGTGGTCAATCTTATATTACTGTTACAATTTAAACTATAGCTCACCAACATTATTGTTGACGTTTTAAGCATGTTTTCTTAGGTGCTTAGAGGTATCTTGCTTCCGCTGTTAGACTTGCTGTCATGCTGTTTAGACTTGCTGTTAAGGACCTGCTGTGTTAGATATCCGCTGCATAACTTAGAGATGTCTCAATTATGGAACTTTTCTTTTGCATTCGTAATTTATGTTATTTTCAAACAATGGCTTTGTAACGACCTTAGGGTCAAATAATTTATGTTTATGCTTCTATTCATAGGAAGCATATTATCTTTTGTAAAACGTTATCTTTTCATGAATGCAAATTGGTTTTCAAACAGCATATAGTGTTTGACCATGTAATGATCCTGTTGTTGATGATCCGTAAACGATGGTTTTGTAGGCGTCACATTTGGTATTAGAGCATTGGTTGTAGGGAATTAGGTTGCATTAGTGAGTCTAGACCGACCCGAGTAGGATTCACTAATAGGACTAATCTACAACTTGCTAGTTTACTTGTTTCTGCGAAACTTACTGCATGCTATTGCTTATCTTTACTGCAATGCGAACTTGCTGTATGCTTATTTCCGCTATTGCATGATTACTAACTGCTTTCACATGTTATTTCTGTTTACCGTTGTTATTATTGCCATGCTGTATACTGTTTTAGACAACCTAGGTTGCTGTAGTGCCTAATACGTGCTTGCTTTATGACTTACTGACACGGAAAAAGTTATTTTTCCTTGTTCAGATGTCGGATATCCCGCCCATTGTAATTTTGGAGAGCGACTCAGACACATCCGCCACCTCGCCTGCCATTGTTGCCAATTCTCAGATCCCGTCATCGACACCCTCCAGTGACCCTGGCGCTTCGTCCTCCGGAGCTAGCAGCCATGTACCCGACCCAGTGGTTATCTCAGAAGGACATGAGGATCCACCAGGGATTCCAGCTCCACTCATCCCAGTACCTCCGGAGCCACAGCCCCATCCCGGTGGTGCTGTGATTCCCGGGGAATACGGAGACGTTCTTTTCCGTAATGAGCATAACCATTGGTGCCGACGCCTTCTTGATGGACGTATCATACCGATCCCACCTTTCAGATATCGGATTATGACTACCAGCCGAGCAGAGCCACCTCCAACTGTTTTCAACGACTCATCATCCGACGACTCATCCTCTGATGACTCCAGTGACGAGGATTTCGATGAGGACCCTGAGGAGGCGCTCGTGCAGCCACCCTCTACCCCGCTGAAGAAGCGGTATCGTTTCGATGGTATCGTTGTTCCAGGGGTTAACGGAGGTAGGTCGTTCGTTAGCGCACATGGACTGAGGACTAGGGTCACCGCCCACAAGCGGGTTGTGCCGTATCCTGCCGATCCATTTGTGCGTAAGGCTTACCGTTACGTGAAATGTCCCGTTCTTATTGATTAAAAACGTTCCATATTAATTGATTTCGTTGCGAGGTTTTGACCTCTGTATGAGACATTTTTCAAAGACTGCATTCATTTTAAAACAAACCATAACCTTTATTTCATCAATAAAGGTTTAAAAAGCTTTACGTATATTATCAAATAATGATAATCTAAAATATCCTGTTTACACACAACCATTACATAATGATTTACAATACAAATATGTTACAACGAAATAAGTTTCTTGAATGCAGTTTTTACACAATATCATACAAGCATGGACTCCAAATCTCGTCCTTATTTAAGTATGCGACAGCGGAAGCTCTTAATAATCACCTGAGAATAAATATGCTTAAAACGTCAACAAAAATGTTGGTGAGTTATAGGTTTAACCTATATGAAATGTCCCGTTCTTATTGATTAAAAACGTTCCATATTAATTGATTTCGTTGCGAGGTTTTGACCTCTATATGAGACATTTTTCAAAGACTGCATTCATTTTTAAAACAAACCATAACCTTTATTTCATAAATAAAGGTTTAAAAAGCTTTACGTAGATTATCAAATAATGATAATCTAAAATATCCTGTTTACACACGACCATTACATAATGGTTTACAATACAAATATGTTACATCGAAATCAGTTTCTTGAATGCAGTTTTTACACAATATCATACAAACATGGACTCCAAATCTTGTCCTTATTTTAGTATGCAACAGCGGAAGCTCTTAGTATTCACCTGAGAATAAACATGCTTTAAACGTCAACAAAAATGTTGGTGAGTTATAGGTTTAACCTATATATATCAAATCGTAACAATAGACCACAAGATTTCATATTTCAATACACATCCCATACATAGAGATAAAAATCATTCATATGGTGAACACCTGGTAACCGACATTAACAAGATACATATATAAGAATATCCCCATCATTCCGGGACACCCTTCAGATATGATATAAATTTCGAAGTACTAAAGCATCCGGTACTTTGGATGGGGTTTGTTAGGCCCAATAGATCTATCTTTAGGATTCGCATCAATTAGGGTGTCTGTTCCCTAATTCTTAGATTACCAGACTTAATAAAAAGGGGCATATTCGATTTCGATAATTCAACCATAGAATGTAGTTTCACGTACTTGTGTCTATTTTGTAAATCATTTATAAAACCTGCATGTATTCTCATCCCAAAAATATTAGATTTTAAAAGTGGGACTATAACTCACTTTTACAGATTTTTACTTCGTCGGGAAGTAAGACTTGGCCACTGGTTGATTCACGAACCTATAACAATATATACATATATATCAAAGTATGTTCAAAATATATTTACAACACTTTTAATATATTTTGATGTTTTAAGTTTATTAAGTCAGCTGTCCTCGTTAGTAACCTACAACTAGTTGTCCACAGTTAGATGTACAGAAATAAATCGATAAATATTATCTTGAATCAATCCACGACCCAGTGTATACGTATCTCAGTATTGATCACAACTCAAACTATATATATTTTGAAATCAACCTCAACCCTGTATAGCTAACTCCAACATTCACATATAGAGTGTCTATGGTTGTTCCGAAATATATATAGATGTGTTGACATGATAGGTTGAAACATTGTATACGTGTCTATGGTATCTCAAGATTACATAATATACAATACAAGTTGATTAAGTTATGGTTGGAATAGATTTGTTACCAATTTTCACGTAGCGAAAATGAGAAAAATTATCCAATCTTGTTTTACCCATAAGTTCTTCATTTTAAATCCGTTTTGAGTGAATCAAATTGCTATGGTTTCATATTGAACTCTATTTTATGAATCTAAAAAGAAAAAGTATAGGTTTATAGTCAGAAAAATAAGTTACAAGTCGTTTTTGTAAAGGTAGTCATTTCAGTCGAAAGAACGACGTCTAGATGACCATTTTAGAAAACATACTTCCACTTTGAGTTTAACCATAATTTTTGGATATAGTTTCATGTTCATACTAAAAATCATTTTCCCAGAATAACAACTTTTAAATCAAAGTTTATCATAGTTTTTAATTAACTAACCCAAAACAGCCCGCGGTGTTACTACGACGGCGTAAATCCGGTTTTACGGTGTTTTTCGTGTTTCCAGGTTTTAAATCATTAAGTTAGCATATCATATAGATATAGAACATGTGTTTAGTTGATTTTAAAAGTCATGTTAGAAGGATTAACTTTTATTTGCGAACAAGTTTAGAATTAACTAAACTATGTTCTAGTGATTACAAGTTTAAACCTTCGAATAAGATAGCTTTATATGTATGAATCGAATGATGTTATGAACATCATTACTACCTCAAGTTCCTTGGATAAACCTACTGGAAATGAGAAAAATAGATCTAGCTTCAAAGGATCCTTGGATGGCTTGAAAGTTCTTGAAGCAGAATCATGACACGAAAACAATTTCAAGTAAGATTTCCACTCGAAATAAGATTGTTATAGTTATAGAAATTGAATTAAAGTTTGAATATGATTATTACATTGTATTAGAAAGATAACCTACTGTAAGTAACAAAGGTTTCTTGATCTTGGATGATTACTTGGAATGGATTTAGAAAACTTGGAAGTAAACTTGCAATCTTGGAAGTATTCTTGATTTTATGAAACTAGAACTTTTGGAATTTATGAAGAACACTTAGAACTTGAAGATAGAACTTGAGAGATATCAATTAGATGAAGAAAATTGAAGGATGAAAGTGTTTATAGGTGTTTTTGGTCGTTGGTGTATGGATTAGATATAAAGGATATGTAATTTTGTTTTCATGTAAATAAGTCATGAATGATTACTCATATTTTTGTAATTTTATGAGATATTTCATGCTAGTTACCAAATGATGGTTCCCACATGTGTTAGGTGACTCACATGAGCTGCTAAGAGCTGATCATTGGAGTGTATATACCAATAGTACATACATCTAAAAACTGTGTATTGTACGAGTACGAATACGGGTGCATACGAGTAGAATTGTTGATGAAACTGAACGAGGATGTAATTGTAAGCATTTTTGTTAAGTAGAAGTATTTTGATAAGTGTCTTGAAGTCTTTCAAAAGTTTATGAATACATATTAAAACACTACATGTATATACATTTTAACTGAGTCGTTAAGTCATCGTTAGTCGTTACATGTAAATGTTGTTTTGAAACCTTTAGGTTAACGATCTTGTTGAATGTTGTTAACCCATTGTTTATTATAACAAATGAGATGTTAAATTGTTATATTATCATGATATTATGATATATAATATATCTTAGTATGATATATATACAGTTAAATGCCGTTACAACGATAATCGTTACATATATGTCTCGTTTCGAAATCATTAAGTTAGTAGTCTTATTTTTACATATGTATTTCATTGTTAATACACTTAATAATATATTTACTTATCATTTAACATAATTAACCAAGTGTATCAATATCTTAATATGATTCATATGTACCTAGTAAGACGTTGTTATAACGATAATCGTTATATATATCGTTTTCGAGTTTCTTAAATTAATAGTCTCATTTTAATGTATATAACTCATTGTTAAAATACCTAATGAGATACATACTTATAATAAAATCATGTTAACTATATATATAACCATATATATGTCATCGTATAGTTTTTACAAGTTTTAACGTTCGTAAATCACCGGTCAACTTGGGTGGTCAATTGTCTATATGAAACCTATTTCAATTAATCAAGTCTTAACAAGTTTGATTGCTTAACATGTTGGAAACACTTAATCATGTAAATAACAATTTCATTTAATATATATATAAACATAGAAAAGTTCGGGTCACTACACTATATATATCAAATCGTAACAATAGACCACAAGATTTCGTATTTCAATACACATCCCATACATAGAGATAAAAATCATTCATATGATGAACACCTGGTAACCGACATTAACAAGATGCATATTTAATAATATCCCCATCATTCCGGGACACCCTTCGGATATGATATAAATTTCGAAGTACTAAAGCATCCGGTACTTTGGATGGGGTTTGTTAGGCCCAATAGATCTATCTTTAGGATTCGCGTCAATTAGGGTGTCTGTTCCCTAATTCTTAGATTACCAGACTTAATAAAAAGGGGCATATTCGATATCGATAATTCAACCATAGAATGTAGTTTCACGTACTTGTGTCTATTTTGTAAATCATTTATAAAACCTACATGTATTCTCATCCCAAAAATATTAGATTTTAAAAGTGGGACTATAACTCACTTTCACAGATTTTTACTTTGTCGGGAAGTAAGACTTGGCCACTGGTCGATTCACAAACCTATAACAAATATGTACATATATATCAAAGTATGATCAAAATATAATTACAACCATTTTTTATGTTTTAAAGATTTGAGTGTATTAAGACACCTGTCCTCGTTATTAACCTACAACTAGTTGTCCACAGTTAGATGTACAGAAATAAATCGATATATATATTATCTTAAATCAATCCACGACCCAGTGTATACATATCTCAGTATTGATCACAACTCAAACTATATATATTTTGGAATCAACCTCAACCCTGTATAGCTAACTCCAACATTCACATATAGAGTGTCTATGGTTGTTCCGAAATATATATAGATGTGTCGACATGATAGGTCGAAACATTGTATACGTGTCTATGGTATCTCAAGATTACATAATATACAATACAAGTTGATTAAGTTATAGTTGGAATAGATTTGTTACCAATTTTCACGTAGCGACAACAAGAAAAATTATCCAATCTTGTTTTACCCATAACTTCTTCATTTTAAATCCGTTTTAAGTGAATAAAATTGCTATGGTTTCATATTGAACTCTATTTTATGAATCTAAACAGAAAAAGTATAGGTTTATAGTCATAAATATAAGTTACAAGTCATTTTTGTAAAGGTAGTCATTTCAGTCGAAAGAACGACGTCTAGATGACCGTTTTAGAAAACATACTTCCACTTTGAGTTTAACCATGATTTTTGGATATAGTTTCATGTTCATAAGAAAAATCATTTTGCCAGAAGAACAACTTTCAAATCAAAGTTTATCATAGTTTTTAATTAACTAACCCAAAACAGCCGCAGTGTTACTACGACGGCGTATGTCCGGTTTTACAGTGTTCTTCGTGTTTCCAGGTTTTAAATCATTAAGTTAGCATATCATATAGATATAGAACATGTGTTTAGTTGATTTTAAAAGTCAAGTTAGAAGGATTAACTTTTGTTTGCGAACAAGTTTAGAATTAACAAAACTATGTTCTAGTGATTACAAGTTTAAACCTTCGAATAAGATAGCTTTATATGTATGAATTGAATGATGTTATGAACATCATTACTACCTCAAGTTCCTTGGATAAACCTACTGGAAATGAGAAAAATGGATCTAGCTTCAAAGGATCCTTGGATGGCTTGAAAGTTCTTGAAGCAGAATCATGACACGAAAATAATTTCAAGTAATATTTCCACTCGAAATAAGATTGTTATAGTTATAGAAATTGAATTAAAGTTTGAATATGATTATTACCTTGTATTAGAAAGATAACCTACTGTAAATAACAAAGGTTTCTTGATCTTGGATGATTACTTGGAATGGATTTAGAAAACTTGAAAGTAAACTTGCAATCTTGGAAGTATTCTTGATTTTATGAAACTAGAACTTTTGGAATTTATGAAGAACACTTAGAACTTGAAGATAGAACTTGAGAGAGATAAATTAGATGAAGAAAATTGAAGAATGAAAGTATTTGTAGGTGTTTTAGGTCGTTGGTGTAAATAAGTCATGAATGATTACTCATATTTTTGTAATTTTATGAGATATTTCATGCTAGTTGCCAAATGATGGTTCCCACATGTGTTAGGTGACTCACATGGGCTACTAAGAGCTGATCATTGGAGTGTATATACCAATAGTACATACATCTAAAAGCTGTGTATTGTACGAGTACGAATACGGGTGCATACGAGTAGAATTGTTGATGAAACTGAACGAGGATGTAATTGTAAGCATTTTTATTAAGTAGAAGTATTTTGATAAGTGTCTTGAAGTCTTTAAAAAGTGTATGAATACATATTAAAACACTACATGTATATACATTTTAACTGAGTCGTTAAGTCATCGTTAGTCGTTACATGTAAATGTTGATTTGAAACCTTTAAGTTAACGATCTTGTTAAATGTTGTTAACCCAATGTTTATTATATCTAATGAGATGTTAAATTATTATATTATCATGATATTATTATATATTAATATATCTTAATATGATATATATACAGTTAAATGTTGTTACAACGATAATCGTTACATATATGTCTCGTTTCGAAATCATTAAGTTAGTAGTCTTGTTTTTACATATGTAGTTCATTGTTAATACACTTAATGACATGTTTAATTATCATTTATAATGATTAAACATAGTGTATCAATATCTTAATATGATACATATGTATTTAGTAGACGTTATCATAACGATAATCGTTATATATATCATTTCGAGTTTCTTAACTTAGTAATCTCATTTCTTATGTATATCACACATTGTTAATATACTTAGTGAGATACTTACTCATCATAATCTTATGTCAACTATATATATATGTCTATATATACCACAACATGTACTTTTTACAATTTTGTAACGTTCGTGAATCGCCGGTCAACTTGGGTGATCAATTGTCTATATGAAACTTATTTCATTTAATCAAGTCTTAACAAGTTTGATTGCTTAACACGTTGGAAACATTTAGTCATGTTAATATCAATCTCAATTAATATATATAAACATGGAAAAGTTCGGGTCACTACAGTACCTACCCGTTAAATAAATTTCGTCCCGAAATTTTTAAGCTGTTGAAGGTGTTGACGAATCTTCTGGAAATAGATGCGGGTATTTCTTTTTCATCTGATCTTCACGCTCCCAGGTGAACTCGGGTCCTCTACGAGCATTCCATCGAACCTTAACAATCGGTATCTTGTTTTGCTTAAGTCTCTTAACCTCACGATCCATTATTTCGACGGGTTCTTCAATGAATTGAAGTTTTTCATTGATTTGGATTTCGTCCAACGGAATAGTGAGATCTTCTTTAGCAAAACATTTCTTCAAATTCGAGACGTGGAAAGTGTTATGTACAGCCGCGAGTTGTTGAGGTAGCTCCAGTTGGTAAGCTACTGGTCCGACACGATCTATAATCTTGAATGGTCCAATGTACCTTGGATTTAGTTTCCCCCGTTTACCAAATTGAACAACGCCTTTCCAAGGTGAAACCTTAAGCATGACCATTTCTCCAATTTCAAACTCTATATCTTTTCTTTTACTGTCCGCGTAGCTCTTTTGTCGACTCTGGGCGGTTTTCAATCTTTGTTGAATTTGGATGATTTTCTCGGTAGTTTCTTGTATTATCTCCGGACCCGTAATCTATCTATCCGGCACTTCACTCCAACAAATTGGAGACCTACATTTTCTACCATAAAGTACTTCAAATGGCGCCATCTCAATGCTTGAATGGTAGCTGTTGTTGTAGGAAAATTCTGCTAACGGTAGATGTCGATCCCAACTGTTTCTGAAATCAATAACACAAGCTCGTAGCATGTCTTCAAGCGTTTGTATCATCCTTTCGCTCTGCCCATCAGTTTGTGGATGATAGGCAGTACTCATGTCTAGACGAGTTCCTAATGCTTGCTGTAATGTCTGCCAGAATCTTGAAATAAATCTGTCATCCCTATCAGAGATAATAGAGATTGGTATTCCATGTCTGGAGATGACTTCCTTCAAATACAGTCGTGCTAACTTCTCCATCTTGTCATCTTCTCTTATTGGCAGGAAGTGTGCTGATTTGGTGAGACGATCAACTATTACCCAAATAGTATCAAAACCACTTGCAGTCCTTGGTAATTTAGTGATGAAATCCATGGTAATGTTTTCCCATTTCCATTCCGGGATTTCGGGTTGTTGAAGTAGACCTTATGGTTTCTGATGCTCTGCTTTGACCTTAGAACACGTCAAACATTCCCCTACGTATTTAGCAACATCGGCTTTCATACCTGGCCACCAAAAATGTTTCTTGAGATCTTTGTACATCTTCCCCGTTCTAGGATGTATTGAGTATCTGGTTTTATGAGCTTCTCTAAGTACCATTTCTCTCATATCTCCAAATTTTGGTACCCAAATTCTTTCAGCCCTATACCGGGTTCCATCTTCCCGAATATTAAGATGCTTCTCCGATCCTTTAGGTATTTCATCCTTTAAATTTCACTCTTTTAAAACTCCTTGTTGCGCCTCCTTTATTTGAGTAGTAAGGTTAGTGTGAATCATTATATTCATAGATTTTACTCGAATGGGTTCTCTGTCCTTTCTGCTCAAGGCGTCGGCTACCACATTTGCCTTCCCCGGGTGGTAACGAATCTCAAAGTCATAATCATTCAACAATTCAATCCACCTATGCTGCCTCATATTCAGTTGTTTCTGATTAAATATGTGTTGAAGACTTTTGTGGTCAGTATATATAATACTTTTGACCCCATATAAGTAGTGCCTCCAAGTCTTTAATGCAAAAACAACCGCGCCTAATTCCAAATCATGCGTCATATAATTTTGCTCGTGAATCTTCAATTGTCTAGACGCATAAGCAATCACCTTCGTCCGTTGCATTAATACACAACCGAGACCTTGCTTTGATGCGTCACAATAAATCACAAAATCATCATTCCCTTCAGGCAATGACAATATAGGTACCGTAGTTAGCTTTTTCTTTAATAATTGAAACGCCTTCTCTTGTTCATCATTCCATTCAAATTTCTTCCCTTTATGCGTTAATGCAGTCAAGGGTTTTGCTATTTTGGAGAAATCTTGGATGAATCTTCTGTAGTAACCAGCCAATCCTAAAAATTGGCGTATACGCTTCGGAGTTTTTGGGGTTTCCCACTTTTCAACGGTTTCAATCTTTGCCGGGTCCACCTGGATACCTTCTTTGTTCACTATGTGACCGAGGAATTGAACTTCTTCCAACCAAAATGCACACTTTGAAAACTTAGCGTACAATTTTTCTTTCCTCAATACTTCTAGCACTTTTCTCAAATGTTCTTCGTGCTCTTGATCATTCTTTGAGTAAATAAGTATGTCATTGATGAAAACAATGACAAACTTGTCAAGATATGGCCCACACACACGGTTCATGAGGTCCATGAACACAGCTGGTGCGTTAGTCAACCCATATGGCATAACCATAAACTCGTAATGACCATAACGCGTCCTAAAAGTAGTTTTCGGGATATCATCCTCCTTTACTCGCATTTGATGATATCCAGAACGTAAATCAATCTTTGAATAAATTGACGAGCCTTGTAGTTGATCAAACAAGTCGTCAATTCTCGGCAGTGGATAACGGTTTTTGATGGTGAGTTTGTTCAACTCTCTGTAGTCAATACACAACCTAAATGTACCATCCTTCTTCTTGACAAAAAAAACAGGAGCTCCCCATAGTGATGTGCTTGGTCGAATGAAACCACGTTCTAATAGTTCTTGCAGTTGGCTTTGCAGTTCTTTCATCTCGCTGGGTGCGAGTCTATAAGGAGTACGAGCTATTGGTGCAGCTCCTGGTACAAGATCTATTTGAAATTCAACAGATCGATGTGGAGGTAGTCCCGGTAATTCTTTTGGAAATACATCGGGAAATTCTTTTGCGACGGGAACATCATTGATGCTCTTTTCTTCAGTTTGTACTTTCTCGACGTGTGCTAGAACAGCATAGCAACCTTTTCTTATTAGTTTTTGTGCCTTCAAATTACTAATAAGATGTAGCTTCATGTTGCCCTTTTCTCCGTACACCATTAAGGGTTCTCCTTCTTATCGTACAATGCGAATTGCATTTTTATAACATACGATCTTTGCTTTCACCTTCTACAGCCAGTCCATGCCAACTATTACATCAAAACTCCCTAACTCTACTGGTATCAAATCAATCTTAAATATTTCGCTACCCAGTTTAATTTCTCGATTCCGACATATATTATCTGCTGAAATTAATTTACCATTTGCTAATTCGAGTAACAATTTACTATCCAACTGCGTCAATGGACAACTTAATTTAGCACAAAAATCTCTACTCATATAGCTTCTATCCGCACCCGAATCAAATAAAACGTAAGCAGATTTATTGTCAATAAGAAACGTACCCGTAACAAGCTCCGGGTCTTCCTGTGTCTCTGCCGCATTAATATTGAAAACTCTTCCACGGCCTTGTCCATTCGTGTTCTCCTGGTTCGGGCAATTTCTAATAATGTGGCCCGGTTTTCCACATTTATAACAAACTACATTGGCATAACTTGCTCCGACACTACTTGCTCCACCATTACTCATTCCGACACTATTTGTTCCTTTCGTTCTGTTAACCCCTGGTCCGTAGACCTCACACTTCGCCGCGTTATGACCATTTCTTTTACACTTGTTGCAAAATTTGGTGCAGAACCCCGAGTGATACTTTTCACACCTTTGGCATAGCTGCTTCTGATTGTTGTTGTTGTTACGGTTGTTATTGTTGTTGGGATGATTGTTTTAGTTGCTGTTGTTGTTGTTGTTGTTGTTGGGCCGTTTGTTGTAGTTGCGATTGTTGGGATAATTGTTGCGATTATTGTTGTAATTGTTGTTGTTGTTGTATTGGTGATTCTTATCACCGTTTTCCTCCCACTTTCTTTTGACTTGCGTCACATTGGCCTCTTCAGCCGTCTGTTCTTTAATTCTTTCCTCAATCTGGTTCACTAGTTTGTGAGCCATTCTACATGCCTGTTGTATGGAGGCGGGCTCGTGTGAACTTATATCTTCTTGGATTCTTTTCGATAATCCTTTCACAAACGCGTCGATCTTCGCTTCCTCATCTTCGAATGCTCCCGGACACAATAGGCACAATTCTGTGAATCGTCTTTCGTACGTGGTAATATCAAATCCTTGGATTCGTAACCCTCTAAGTTCTGTCTTGAGCTTATTGACCTCGGTTCTGGGACGGTACTTCTCGTTCATCAAGTGCTTGAATGCTGACCACGGTAGTGTGTAAGCATCATCTTGTCCCACTTGCTCTAGATAGGTATTCCACCATGTTAACGCAGTACCTGTGAAGGTATGCGTAGCGTACTTCACTTTGTCCTCTTCAGTACACTTACTTATGGCAAACACCGATTCGACCTTCTCGGTCCACCGTTTCAATCTGATCGGTCATTCGGTTCCATCAAATTCCAAAGGTTTGCAGGCAGTGAATTCTTTGTAGGTGCATCCTACACGATTTCATGTACTGCTAGATCGAAGGTTATTGTTGGTATGTTGCGCAGCCTGTACTGCGGCTATGTTTGAAGCTAGAAAAGTACGGAATTCCTCTTCATTCATATTCACGGTGTGTTGAGTAGTCGGTGCCATTTCCTTCAAAATAGTCAAATGGAACAAGTTAATCATACAGAATATTAAGAGTAGTCGATAGTATCTCGTAGCATAGTATGAACTCATTTATAAAAGCTTTTTCTTCATATTAGCGTTTTATAAGTTTAAATTCGGGTAGTACCTACCCATTAAGCTCATACTTAGTAGCTAATATACAATTCAACTACTACAATTCTATATGAAAAACTGATTATAATAATATTTCGCGTTCAAACTTTTATACAATATTTTACAAACTTACAATACCGCTTATTTTACATATAGCATGAAATTATAGCACACAATAACTTTGATACAAGATAGTTGTGAAGATAATTCTAGCTAGTACACAAGTCGTTCAGCAAAGGCAATAAAGACACGTAATTCATACGTCCAGAAACAAGTCATGCATTCTGGTTTTACTAGGACTACTTCCCATCCTTGGTCTTGTGGAACATAACCGTTATGGCCGTTGATAAGACGGCGTGTTGTAACGTCATCAAAAGGATGAAGGTTACGTAATGACCAACAGTCTCGTAACAACCTAAAAACCTCATTTCTTACCCCAATTACCGACTCCGTCACTTATGGGAACGTTTTGTTTAATAGTTGTAGCCCGATGTTCTTTTTCTCACTTTGGCGAGAAGCGAACATTACTAACCCGTAAGCATAACATGCTTCTTTATGTTGCATGTTATGTAATGACCCGGAATTTTCCGACCAAATTATATTTATGAGATTAATATTTACATAAATTAAACCATACCAACATGATAAGCAATCCAAATTGTTGAGACTTGTGTTTTTGAAAAGAGTTTTACACAACGTTTGACCGTCCAATATGACCGATGATATCACGAACTATATAACATACGATAATTATACGTTTGTGTATATATATGTATTTATATATATTTAACATGATCTAAGGATGGTTTAACATCTCATTGTGTACTAATGACAATGAGTTATAAGTATATTTTGAAACTACTAACTTAAGTTTTCAAAACGATAACTATACGTAACATTCTTTGATATATATACTTATAATTTATAATGCTTATACATGTATCGTATATATAATGTATTTAATCACTTTTAAAGTACTTAAATACATAAAACAATATAAGTATATTCAGAAAAGATAGCTATATTTGAATTCTCGTTCCGTTTCCTCAAGATTTCTATACGTATATCTAGGGTATATGTACCCGTATCATACCCAGCTTCTATACGTATTTACTATTGGTATATACACATCAAATCAACATCCTAATCAACATTATTACTGCCCTAGATATGAGGTAACTAAAATTTGTCAATTAGTATGAATTATTAGTAAGAAAACAAAATTAGGAATCCTTTTCTTTCTTTATAAACTAAAAACGTTTTTATAAATGAACACCATTTCTTCACTCTATTTTCTCATACCTACACCCTCACTTCTCTCTCAAAATACTCCTAACTTCATACTTGATCATCTCCAAGCATTTTCCCCATCATTTAGCTTCAATTACAAGCCTTAAACACCATAAGAAAACTCTTTCAAGAACATATCAAAATAACCACCCATTTGAAGAAGTTTACTTCCAACCTTTTGATCTAACTCCACCACTCTTTGATTCTAATATTATTTCTTATCTTTTGTAGTAACTTTGTCCAAGTCACTTGAGGTAGTAACCTTGTTCATAATCTTATTCAATTCATATTCATATAGATATCTTATTTTGTGGTATAAAATTTTAACAACAAGAACATAGTTTGAATGATTTCAAACTTGTTCGCAAACTAAATAGATCCCTCTAACTTGAATTTTAAAACACTTCAAGACCTGTAATATATCATAATAATATGCTAACCTAACAAGATATAACTTGGTTTTACAAAGAACATCTTAAAAACTGAATCTACGTCGTCGGAGTGCAACCGGGGGCTGTTTTGGGTTGGATAATTAAAAACCATCTTGAACTTTGAATTGGAAGTTCATGTTCTGGAAAAATAATATTTCTTATGAATATGTTAACACATAAAAATTTCATGGTTTAACTCAAAGTGTAAATATTTTTAGAAAATGATCATTAAATGTTGTTTTTATGATGGAAAATAATCACTTTCATAAGTTTCACCAAAGTTTAACCTATAACCTATGATTTCTAATACAAACTAAGGTATTTTCATTTCATATTCTTAAAATTTGACTCGATCCAAGGAAGTGGCAAGTTGAACCAACAAAAACGGAGTTGTAATGAAGAAACTACGAATAAAACAATATTGGGTATCCGAAGCTAGTTTAGCTACGAAAATATTTGGAGAAAAAGTAAATTAATCATATCTTTTCTAATTAATATGATATTTTATATATAATTACTTATGATTTGATTTTATATATTTCAGGACCACCCGTAAACAACACGAGAAGATTAATCATAAGACCTCATGATTGTACGCAACACGTCATTTGACAACACGGTACTTTATGTACGCAACACGTAATTTGACAACATGGTACCATGGATCGAGATTAATTATGATCAATACGAATACGATAGGGTCTTTATTTATTTTATTTAAGCAACTAATTGTGGACCACTAACATCGGACTGCTAACTACGGTGTAACGACCCGGATTTTTCCGATCATTTTATACTTATGAGATTAATATTTACATAAAATAAACCTTACCAACATGATAAGCAATCCAAACTGTTGAGACTTATGTTTTTGAAAAGAGTTTCACACAACGTTTGACCGTCCAATTTGACCGATGATATCACGAACTATATAACACACGATAATTATACGATTATGTATATGTACATATCTATACATATTTAACATGATTTAAGGATGGTTTAACATTTCATTGTGAACTAACAACAATGAGTTATAAGTATACTTTGAGACCACTAACTTAAGTTATCAAAACGATAACTATATGTAACATTCTTTGACATATATACTTACAATATATAATGTGTTGGTGATCTATGTCACCAATATGATTTAAGTGTAATGGGATTAATTTGTAACCAAAATAATCTTGATAAATATCGAACAAGTTTGGGGAAGTGTGGAGTGCACACTTGTTTGAACTTATCTTGATTATGGCGGGGTCCAAGGGGCAGAGCCCCTGGCTGGGGTCGAGCTGCCAGGTCAGCTTGGAAATTTTTTTTTGGGCTAACATTGCTTTATTAAAAATGTCTTAAAATTTTATTTTGGCCCGGTTTGACCCAAAAATAAAAGCCCAGTTTTGAGCCTCTTTTACAGTTATAAACCCGTCCATATTTGAATTCTCGTTCCGATTCCTCAAAATTTCTACAAGTATATCTAGGGTATATGTAACCGTATCATACCCGGCTTCTATACGTATTTACTATTGGTATATACCAATAATAAACTTCAATGATCAGCCACTAGACATGATGTTACATGTGGGAACCAGCCATTTAACCTCATGTGTGACTTTTGTGGAAGAAAACAAACTAAATCTCCTATATATCCATCCCATAATCATGCTATTTTGCACACACACATATACAATTTCATTTCCAATTTTCTTTCAAGTTAATTCATTCCCTAATCTCTCTTCATTTACCTACTCAAGAACGTATCAATATAGTCATCCGATTTCAAGGAGATTACTTTCAAATCTTTCAATCTCACTCCACCACTCTTTTGATTCCAAGATTTTTCTTACCTTTTCCAGCAGCTTTGTCCAAGTAACTTGAGGTAGTAACCTTATTCATAACCTTATTCGATTCATATTTATATAGCTATCTTATTTTGTGTTATAAAATTTTAACAACAAGAACATAGTTTGAGTGATTTCAAACTTGTTCGCAAACTAAATAGATCCTTCTAATTTGATTTTTTAAAAACACTTCAAGACCTGTAATATATCATATTATGACAAAATCGGATTAATCATATCTTGGCTAATTAACATAATATTTAATATATATTTACTTATGATTTTATTTTATATATTTCAGGACCACCCGTAAACGACACAAGAAGATTAATCATAAGACCTCATGATTGTACGCAACACGTCATTTGACAACACGGTACTTTATGTACGCAACACGTCATTTGACAACATGGTACCATGGGTCAAGATTAATTCTGATCAACACGAATACGATGGGGTCTTTATTTATTTTATTTAAGCAACTAATTGTGGACCACTAACATCGGACTGCTAACTACGGACTAAGAAAATATTAAAAGTACTAAAAGTATATATATATATATATATATATATATATATATATATATATATATATATATATATATATATATATATATATATATATATATATGTAACGATTACTTGAAAAGAAAATATGTTGATATATTATATATATGGTTAGGTTCGTGATATCTATCGGAGACCAAGTCGAGTTAAATACCTTCAAGACAAAAGTGAGTATATAGTCCCACTTTTAAACTCTAAATATTTCGGGATGAGAATACATGCATTTTATGATTTACGTTATGGACACAAGTGATTAAAAATATATATTCTACGTTGAGTTGTACCACTGGCATACTTCCCTGTAACTTGGTAACTACTATTTACATGAGGTATTGTAAACGCGAATCCTGTTGATAGATCTATCGGGCCTGACAACCCCAACCGGACTGGACGACCAGTATTCAACGGTTGCACAGTACTTCGTTTCGGTGACTACACTTGGTACGGTGTAGTAAGATTTCATAATAAAGGGAATATGCGACGTTGATTAATTGTTAAGTATGGTTATCAAGTGCTCAACAACTTAGAATATTTTTATTAAAACGTTTATATATGAAATCTTGTGGTGTATATTCATAACGCTGCCGGCATTAAACCTATATCTCACCAACTTTATGTTGACGTTTTAAGCATGTTTATTCTCAGGTGATAACTAAAAGCTTCCGCTGCAACATGTTGAATTTAAGCAAGATCTTGAGTATGCATATTTGTGTCAAAAATAAAACTGCATATCGGAGGATTTGTAATGTAAAATATGTTGGAGGTCGTATTGTTATTATCACATGTAAAGTTTGTAAGTCTAAGATTATCGCTAAACGATAATCATTATTAAGTTGTTTAAACCTTGTATTTGTAATAAAAGCTATGGTTTGTATTGTAAAAACGAATGCAGTTTTTGAAAAATGTCGCATATAGAGGTCAATACCTCGCGATGAAATCATATGTTATTGTATTCGTCCTTATGGTTAAGGTCGGGTTATGACATGTGCTTTCAGAGCGTTGGTCTTAGAGAACCAGAGAATTTGCATTAGTGTGTCTTATCGAGTTTGTTAGGATGCATTAGTAAGTCTGGACTTTGACCGTGTTTGATTTCGAAAACTATTGCTTATCCTTGTTGGTTAAAAATTAATATGTAAATATTATGTGGTATTAACGTACTAGTTGTTATGTGATAGATGTCTGGCTTAGAACTTATTATCACATTCAGCGACTCCGAACCAGACTCTTCAGATGGTGTTCCAGTCATTAATCTATCTGATGATGAAAATGATACCTTTGGGGAAGACTCACAAGTTCCGGATGAATCAATTGAAGAGGAACCGGAAAGTGATCCTGAGGAGGAAGAAATACATGAAATTACGAAAGACAAGTTCGAACGAGGAAAGAAACGAAAGGCTACTGAAATGGAAAATCTAAATCCCGAGTCTAGAGAGGATGTTGTGGCACCAACTCCACCAGATACTTCCACACCTATTCCCGCTATTCCTATTAGTTCTATCCCGACATCCAGTTCTTCGGTTCCTCAGCCAAAACGCAGGGAGACAACCAGGATAACCTTTAAGAGATTTCTTTGAACACAAACGCTTTGGGTTAAATGATGTGCTGTTGTTTTAAACCATGGGATCATATAATGTTTTGTATAATATTACTAGTGTGGTTTGCTTAATGTTTGATGTAAGATAAGCATATGTAAAATAGTGAAGTGTGAAATGCAATAATTTTCCATGGTTAAGTATTATTTGGGTGGTAGTAATTGATTTTCGTACTAAGCTATTAAGTATGAACTGTAACGGGTAGGTACTACCCTAGATATAATTATAAAACGCTAATAAGAAGAAAAGGCTTTTATAATAATAACTGGTTCATATTATTAATAAGCTACGATGTACTGTAAATACATACTACATCTATAATATTCCATGTGAATAATTATTTTTTTCATTCTTGTTGAAGATTATGGCGCGATTGAACCGAATGACGGAACAAGAAATCCAGGAACTCATCAATCAGCGAGTGAACGACAGAATGTTATGGGTCGAGGCTGCAAGAGGTGCTGCAGTTAACCCAAATCCTCGTGTGGGGTGCACTTACAAAACTTTTCAAGGTTGCAAGCCCTCATCATTCAGTGGAACAGAAGGACCGGTTGGTTTAACCCGGTGGATCGAAAAGATTGAGTCTGTGTTTAAAATCAGTGGTTGTATTGAGAAGGACATGACCAAGTATGCATCGTGCACCCTACAAGATAGTGCACTCACGTGGTGGAAAAACTATGTGAAGGCCGTAAGAGGAGATGTAGCTTATGATACTCCTTGGGAAGAATTCAAAACAATGCTAATCAACAAATATTGTCCAAGGAACGAGTTAGGAAGTTGGAAGCTGAATTACGAAGCCTGAAAGCTGTTGGTACTGAACTCACCACCTACAATCAGCGATTCATGGAATTAGCTTTGCTATGTCCCGAATTGGTACCAACCGAAGAACGGAAGATTGAACTGTACAAAGACGGTTTGCCTAAAAAGGTCAAGGCAAATGTTACAGCATCCAAACCCAAGACTATTCATGAAGCTATCACCATGGCGAACGAGTTGATGGACCAGATTATTCTGGATAAGAACACCGATGTCAAGACATCGGGAAACAAAAGAAAGTGGGAAGGTAATCATCAACAATCCAACAAGAAACAAGAAACCACGCAAGGTGCGGGTAGCGGTTCAAACTCGGGTTACAAGGGACGAAATCCTTTATGTAACAGATGCCACAAACATCACTCTGGTTATTGTAATGTGGTGTGCAACAATTGTAATCGAAAAGGTCATCTTGCTGAAGATTGTAGGGTTCCCGCTACAAATACAAATGGTACCAAGACTCCTGCCACCAATGCAAATAGAACTGCCTTGGCCACTGTTACCTGTTATGGGTGTGGGAAACAGGGTCATTATAAGAGTCAGTGCCCGAATCCAGAGAAGAATAACGGATCTGCACGTGGAAGAGCATTTGTTATTAATGCTAGAGAGGCGTATGAAGACCCGGAGCTTGTTACGGGTACGTTTACCATTAATAACTTATTCGCATCTATTATATTTGATACTGGTGCCGATAGAAGTTACGTGTGTAGAGACTTTCACGTTAAATTGAATTGTTCATCATTACCTCTAGATGCTAAGTACATGATTGAGTTAGCTAATGGTAAACTAATTAAAGCCGATAAAATTTGCCGTGATTGTAAAATAAATTTAGCCGGAGAAACATTTAAGATTGATTTGATACCCGTAGAATTAGAAAGTTTTGATGTAATAGTCGGCATGGACTGGATGTCCAAAATAGGAGCTGAAGTTGTGTGCGCCAAGAAGGCAATTCGCATTCCTCGTAAGGATAGAACGCCATTAATGATTTATGGAGAGAAGGGTAACTCAAAGCTAAAACTCATTAGTTGTTTGAAAGCTCAAAAGTGCTTGAAGAAAGGGTGCTATGCTATCCTAGCACATGTTAATAAAGTCGAAACGAAGGAAAAAGTGAAGAGCATCAACGACGTGCCTGTGGCAAGAGATTTTCCTGAAGTATTTCCGGAAGAGTTGCCGGGATTACCTCCATTTAGATCTGTAGAATTTCAAATAGATCTAGTACCAGGAGCTGCACCAGTGGCTCGTGCTCCATATAGACTTGCACCATCTGAGATGAAAGAGTTACAAAGCCAGTTACAAGAATTACTGGACCGCGGTTTCATTCGACCGAGCACTTCACCGTGGGGAGCTCCGATTTTATTCGTCAAGAAGAAAGATGGATCTTTCCGAATGTGTATAGATTACCGTGAATTAAATAAGTTAACTATCAAGAATCGGTATCCACTACCGAGAATTGATGACTTATTTGATCAATTACAAGGATCATGTGTGTACTCGAAAATCGACTTAAGATCGGGCTATCATCAATTACGTATCAAAGAAGAAGATATTCCGAAAACTGCTTTTCGGACACGCTACGGTCATTATGAATTTTTGGTCATGCCGTTTGGGTTGACTAATGCGCCAGCTGTATTCATGGACCTCATGAATCGAGTTTGTAGTCCGTATTTAGATAAGTTTGTTATCATTTTCATTGACGATATTCTTATCTATTCCAAGAGTGAGCAAGAGCATGAGCAGCATTTAAGCTTGGTATTAGAATTGTTAAAAAAAGAACAGTTATACGCCAAATTTTCTAAGTGTGCATTTTGGTTGAAAGAAGTGCAATTTCTTGGCCACGTTGTTAGTAGCAAAGGAATTCAGGTTGATCCAGCTAAAATTGAGGCCATTGAAAAATGGGAGACTCCTAAGACACCAACGCAGATACGCCAATTTTTGGGTTTAGCCGGTTATTATAGAAGGTTTATTCAAGATTTTTCCCGAATAGCTAAACCATTGACAGCGTTAACACAAAAAGGGAAGAAGTACGAATGGACCGTTGAGCAGGAGAGTGCATTTCAATTACTCAAGAAGAAGTTGACCACGGCACCTATTTTATCGTTACCTGAAGGGAACGATGATTTTGAGATATATTGTGACGCTTCGCGACAAGGTTTTGGTTGCGTCCTTATGCAACGAAAGAAAGTTATTGCATACGCATCTCGACAATTGAAGATTCACGAGCGAAATTATACGACGCATGATCTAGAATTGGGGGCAGTAGTGTTTGCATTGAAGATATGGAGACACTATTTATATGGAGTTAAATGCACTGTGTTTACTGATCATAAAAGCCTTCAACATATTTTCGATCAGAAACAGCTGAACATGAGGCAACGTAGGTGGGTCGAGCTGATAAACGACTATGATTGTGAGATTCGCTATCATCCCGGGAAAGCGAATGTAGTAGCCGACGCTCTAAGCAGAAAGGAACGGGAACTAACTCGAGTACGAGCAATGAACATAAAAATTCGCATGAATCTCAACTCACAAATCAAAGAGGCTCAACGAGAAGCTCTTACTAAAGAAAACATAGGAAATGAAATAATGAAGAAGTATGGGAAACAACTCGTTATACGGGAAGACAGAATTCGATATTTTGCAAACCGTATTTGGGTACCAAAGTTGGGTGGATTAAGGAAGTTGATATTGAACGAGGCACATAAGACAAGATACTCGATACATCCTGGAGTTGGAAAGATGTATCAAGATCTTAAGACGCATTATTGGTGGCCTAATTTAAAGACAGATGTTGCAACATATGTTGGGGAATGTTTAACTTGTTCCAAAGTCAAAGCAGAACACCAGAAGCCATCAGGGTTACTTCAACAACCAGAAATCCCAGAATGGAAATGGGATGGTATTACAATGGATTTCATCACAAAGTTACCTAAGACTGCTTGGGGTTATGACACCATTTGGGTAATAGTTGATCGTCTCACCAAATCTGCACATTTCTTGCCTATAAAGGAAACGGATAGAATGGAGAAACTATTACGATTATACATAAAGGAAATTGTTTCAATGCATGGAATACCTATTTCCATTATATCCGATCGTGATAGTAGATTTACATCAAAGTTTTGGCAATCACTACAGGAGGCCCTGGGAACCCGTTTGGATATGAGCACCGCATACCATCCGCAAACTGACGGGCAGAGTGAAAGAACAATTCGGACTCTTGAAGACATGCTCAGGGCATGTGTGATCGATTTTGGAAATGGATGGGATAAATATCTACCATTAGCAGAATTCTCGTATAATAATAGTTATCATGCGAGCATTAAAGCTGCACCATTCGAAGCACTGTATGGAAGGAAGTGTAGATCCCCTATCTGTTGGAATGAAGTAGGAGATCGACAATTAACTGGTCCCGAGATCATCCATGAAACTACTGAGAAGATAGTGCAAATCAAGGAGAGATTGAAAACAGCCCGTTGTCGCCAAAAGAGCTACGCCGATGTCCGAAGGAAACCATTAGAGTTTCAGATCGGTGACATGGTTATGCTAAAGGTGTCACCTTGGAAAGGTGTAATACGTTTTGGAAAAAGGGGTAAACTGAACCCAAGGTATGTAGGCCCGTTCAAAATCATCGAACGCATCGGACCGGTAGCTTATCGACTCGAGTTACCACAACAACTCACCGGGGTACATAATTCATTTCACGTCTCAAACCTCAAGAAATGTCTTGCAAAGGAAAATCTCACCATTCCTCTTGAAGAAATCCAAGTCGATGAGAAACTACAATTCATAGAAGAACCAGTCGAAATCATGGACCGTGAAGTTAAACGGCTCAAGCAGAGCAACATACCAATCGTTAAGGTTCGTTGGAATGCTCGAAGGGGTCCCGAGTTTACTTGGGAACGAGAGGATCAGATGAAACAAAATTATCCACATTTGTTTCCGGACAATGCAAAATAGGTACAACTTTAAAATTTCGGGACGAAATTTATTTAACGGGTAGGTACTGTAACGACCCGGATTTTTCCGATCATTTTATACTTATGAGATTAATATTTACATAAAATAAACCTTACCAACATGATAAGCAATCCAAACTGTTGAGACTTATGTTTTTGAAAAGAGTTTCACACAACGTTTGACCGTCCAATTTGACCGATGATATCACGAACTATATAACACACGATAATTATACGATTATGTATATGTACATATCTATACATATTTAACATGATTTAAGGATGGTTTAACATTTCATTATGAACTAACAACAATGAGTTATAAGTATACTTTGAGACCACTAACTTAAGTTATCAAAACGATAACTATATGTAACATTCTTTGACATATATACTTACAATATATAATGTGTTGGTGATCTATGTCACCAATATGATTTAAGTGTAATGGGATTAATTTGTAACCAAAATAATCTTGATAAATATCGAACAAGTTTGGGGAAGTGTGGAGTGCACACTTGTTTGAACTTATCTTGATTATGGCGGGGTCCAAGGGGCAGAGCCCCTGGCTGGGGTCGAGCTGCCAGGTCAGCTTGGAAATTTTTTTTTTGGGCTAACATTGCTTTATTAAAAATGTCTTAAAATTTTATTTTGGCCCGGTTTGACCCAAAAATAAAAGCCCAGTTTTGAGCCTCTTTTACAGTTATAAACCCGTCCATATTTGAATTCTCGTTCCGATTCCTCAAAATTTCTACAAGTATATCTAGGGTATATGTAACCGTATCATACCCAGCTTCTATACGTATTTACTATTGGTATATACCAACAATAAACTTCAATGATCAGCCACTAGACATGATGTTACATGTGGGAACCAGCCATTTAACCTCATGTGTGACTTTTGTGGAAGAAAACAAACTAAATCTCCTATATATCCATCCCATAATCATGCTATTTTGCACACACACATATACAATTTCATTTCCAATTTTCTTTCAAGTTAATTCATTCCCTAATCTCTCTTCATTTACCTACTCAAGAACGTATCAATATAGTCATCCGATTTCAAGGAGATTACTTTCAAATCTTTCAATCTCACTCCACCACTCTTTTGATTCCAAGATTTTTCTTACCTTTTCCAGCAGCTTTGTCCAAGTAACTTGAGGTAGTAACCTTATTCATAACCTTATTCGATTCATATTTATATAGCTATCTTATTTTGTGTTATAAAATTTTAACAACAAGAACATAGTTTGAGTGATTTCAAACTTGTTCGCAAACTAAATAGATCCTTCTAATTTGATTTTTGAAAAACACTTCAAGACCTGTAATATATCATATTATGACAAAATCGGATTAATCATATCTTGGCTAATTAACATAATATTTAATATATATTTACTTATGATTTTATTTTATATATTTCAGGACCACCCGTAAACAACACGAGAAGATTAATCATAAGACCTCATGATTGTACGCAACACGTCATTTGACAACACGGTACTTTATGTACGCAACACGTCATTTGACAACATGGTACCATGGGTCAAGATTAATTCTGATCAACATGAATACGATGGGGTCTTTATTTATTTTATTTAAGCAACTAATTGTGGACCACTAACATCGGACTGCTAACTACGGACTAAGAAAATATTAAAAGTATTAAAAGTATATATATATATATATATATATATATATATATATATATATATATATATATATATATATATATATGTAACGATTACTTGAAAAGAAAATATGTTGATATATTATATATATGGTTAGGTTCGTGATATCTATCGGAGACCAAGTCGAGTTAAATACCTTCAAGACAAAAGTGAGTATATAGTCCCACTTTTAAACTCTAAATATTTCGGGATGAGAATACATGCATTTTATGATTTACGTTATGGACACAAGTGATTAAAAATATATATTCTACGTTGAGTTGTACCACTGGCATACTTCCCTGTAACTTGGTAACTACTATATACATGAGGTATTGTAAACGCGAATCCTGTTGATAGATCTATCGGGCCTGACAACCCCAACCGGACTGGACGACCAGTATTCAACGGTTGCACAGTACTTCGTTTCGGTGACTACACTTGGTACGGTGTAGTAAGATTTCATAATAAAGGGAATATGCGACGTTGATTAATTGTTAAGTATGGTTATCAAGTGCTCAACAACTTAGAATATTTTTATTAAAACGTTTATATATGAAATATTGTGGTCTATTTTCATTACGCTGCCGGCATTAAACCTATATCTCACCAACTTTATGTTGACGTTTTAAGCATGTTTATTCTCAGGTGATAACTAAAAGCTTCCGCTGCAACATGTTGAATTTAAGCAAGATCTTGAGTATGCATATTTGTGTCAAAAATAAAACTGCATATCGGAGGATTTGTAATATAAAATATGTTGGAGGTCGTATTGTTATTATCACATGTAAAGTTTGTAAGTCTAAGATTATCGCTAAAAGATAATCATTATTAAGTTGTTTAAACCTTGTATTTGTAATAAAAGCTATGGTTTGTATTGTAAAAATGAATGCAGTTTTTGAAAAATGTCGCATATAGAGGTCAATACCTCGCGATGAAATCATATGTTATTGTATTCGTCCTTATGGTTAAGGTCGGGTTATGACATACGGACTAAGAAAAATATTAAAAGTATTAAAAGTATATATATATGTAACGATTACTTAAAAAGAAAATATGTTGATATATTATATATATGGTTAGGTTCGTGATATCTATCGGAGACCAAGTCGAATTAAATACCTTCAAGGTAAAAGTGAGTTTCATTTGCTCCCTTTTTAATTGCTTTTGAAATATATATTTTTGGACTGAGAATACATGCGCTGCTTTTATAAATGTTTACAAAATAGACACAAGTACTTAAAAATATATTCTACGTTGAGTTGTACCACTGGCATATTTCCCTGTAGCTTGGTAACTACTATTTACATGGGTATTGTAAACGCGAATCCTGTTGATAGATCTATCGGGCCTGACAACCCCAACCGGACTGGACGACCAGTATTCAACGGTTGCACAGTACTTCGTTTTGGTGACTACACTTGGTACGGTGTAGTGAGATTTCATAATAAAGGGAATATGCGACGTTGATTAAATGTTAAGTATGGTTACCAAGTGCTCAACCACTTAGAATGCTTTACATACACTTGCGAATGTATTATGTTTATGATTATGAAATCTTGTGGTCTATTAACATATTGAAATGATTGTTATGATAAACCTATGAACTCACCAACCTTTTGGTTGACACTTTAAAGCATGTTTATTCTCAGGTACGAATTAAGTCTTCCGCTGTGCATTTGCTCAATATAAGGACATTACTTGGAGCCAATCATTGCAATGGGACCAAATGTTGATGACTTCGTTCAGGTGGATTAGGACGGGTCCTTTCATGTTAGCCGTTTTTTCTAAATCATGAAGTCCTATATTCGAATACATTGAGTCAAAATAATTTCTTAACCCGTTGCGTAAAATAGCATTTGGGTTCCCCGCAATATATGCGTCAAAGTAAACACATCGTAACTTATGGATTTCCCAATGTGATATCCCCCATCTTTCAAACGAAAGCCTTTTATAAACCAACGCATTCTTGAAACGTTCTTCGAATGTCTTACAAACTGATCTCGCCTTAAATAGTTGCGCTGAGGAATTCTGACCGACTCTAGACAGGATTTCATCAATAATGTCTCCGGGTAGGTCTCTTAAAATATTGGGTTGTCTATCCATTTTGTGTTTTTATACTGTAAAATAGACAAGAGTTAGATTCATAAAAAAAATACTTATTAATACAAGCAATTTTTACATATATCATAAAGCATAAGCACACTATATTACATATATTACACCACACGAATACAACTATATTATTCTGACTCGCTCATTTCTTCTTCTTCGGTTTTGGTTCGTTTTAACAAGTTTCTAGGGATATATGATGTTCCCCTAATACGAGCCGTTGTTTTCCACATTGGTTTAGAAAAACCTGGTGGTTTAGAGGTTCCCGGGTCATTGTTACAACTTAAGGACTTCGGGGGTTGACGATACATATAAAGTTCATCGGGGTTGGAATTAGATTTCTCTATTTTTGTGCCCTTTCCCTTATTATTTTCTTTTGCCTTTTTAAATTTAGTTGGGGTAATTTCTATAACATCATCGGAATTCTCGTCGGAATCTGATTCATCGGAGAATTGGTAATCCTCCCAATATTTTGCTTCTTTAGCGGAAACACCATTGGCCATAATTAACCTTGGTCGGTTGGTTGAGGATTTTGTTTTACTTAACCGTTTTATTATTTCCCCCACTGGTTCTATTTCTTCTTCCGGTTCCTCCTCCTCCGGTTCCTCCTCTTCTGGTTCTGATTCTTCTTTCGGTTCTGATTCTTCTTCCGGTTCCTCTTCGGGAACTTGTGAATCAGTCCAATATATATTCGACTCTTCATTATTATTAGGTGAGTCAATGGGACTTGTTCTAGAGATAGACATCTATCACATAATATCAAACACGTTAAGAGATTAATATATCACATAATATTCACATGTTAAAAATATATAGTTTCCAACAAAAATGTTAAGCAATCATTTTTAAAGAAAACACGGTCGAAGTCCAGACTCACTAATGCATCCTAACAAACTCGATAAGACACACTAATGCAAATTTTCTGGTTCTCTAAGACCAACGCTCGGATACCAACTGAAATGTCCCGTTCTTATTGATTAAAAACGTTCCATATTAATTGATTTCGTTGCGAGGTTTTGACCTCTATATGAGACGTTTTTCAAAGACTGCATTTATTTTAAAACAAACCATAACCTTTATTTCATCAATAAAGGTTTAAAAAGCTTTACGTAGATTATCAAATAATGATAATCAAAAATATCCTGTTTACACACGACCATTACATAATGGTTTACAATACAAATATGTTACAACGAAATAAGTTTCTTGAATGCAGTTTTTACACAATATCATACAAGCATGGACTCCAAATCTCGTCCTTATTTAAGTATGCGATAGCGGAAGCTCTTAATAATCACCTGAGAATAAACATGCTTAAAACGTCAAAAAAAATGTTGGTAAGTTATAGGTTTAACCTATATATATATATATATATATATCAAATCGTAACAATAGACCATAAGATTTCATATTTCAATACACATCCCATAGATAGAGATAAAAATCATTCATATGTTGAACACCTGGTAACCGACATTAACAAGATGTATATTTAAGAATATCCCCATCATTCCGGGACACCCTTCGGATATGATATAAATTTCGAAGTACTAAAGCATCCGGTACTTTGGATGGGGTTTGTTAGGCCCAATAAATCTATCTTTAGGATTCGCGTCAATTAAGGTGTCTGTTCCCTAATTCTTAGATTACCAGACTTAATAAAAAGGGGCATATTCGATATTGATAATTCAACCATAGAATGTAGTTTCACGTACTTGTGTGTATTTTGTAAATCATTTATAAAACCTGCATGTATTCTCATCCCAAAAATATTAGATTTAAACGTGGGACTATAACTCACTTTCACAGATTTTTACTTCGTCGGGAAGTAAGACTTGGCCACTGGTCGATTCACGAACCTATAACAAATATGTACATATATATCAAAGTATGATCAAAATATAATTACAACCATTTTTTATGTTTTAAAGATTTGAGTGTATTAAGTCAGCTGTCCTCGTTATTAACCTACAACTAGTTGTCCACAGTTAGATGTACAGAAATAAATCGATATATATTATCTTGAATCAATCCACGACCCAGTGTATACTTATCTCAGTATTGATCACAACTCAAACTATATATATTTTGGAATCAACCTCAACCCTGTATAGCTAACTCCAATATTCACATATAGAGTGTCTATGGTTGTTCCGAAATATATATAGATGTGTCGACATGATCAGTCGAAACATTGTATACGTGTCTATGGTATCTCAAGATTACATAATATACAATACAAGTTGATTAAGTTATAGTTGGAATAGATTTGTTACCAATTTTCACGTAGCTAAAACAAGAAAAATTATCCAATCTTGTTTTACCAATAACTTCTTCATTTTAAATCCGTTTTGAGTGAATAAAATTGCTATGGTTTTATATTGAACTCTATTTTATGAATCTAAACAGAAAAAGTATAGGTTTATAGTCAGAAATATAAGTTACAAGTCGTTTTTGTAAAGGTAGTCATTTCAGTCGAAAGAACGACGTCTAGATGACCGTTTTAGAAAACATACTTACACTTTGAGTTTAACCTTGATTTTTGGATATAGTTTCATGTTCATAAGAAAAATCATTTTCCCAGAAGAACAACTTTCAAATCAAAGTTTATCATAGTTTTTAATTAACTAACCCAAAACAACCGCGGTGTTACTACGACGGTGTATGTCCGGTTTTACAGTGTTCTTCGTGTTTCCAGGTTTTAAATCATTAAGTTAGCATATCATATAGATATAGAACATGTGTTTAGTTGATTTTAAAAGTCAAGTTAGAAGGATTAACTTTTGTTTGCGAACAAGTTTAGAATTAACTAAACTATGTTCTAGTGATTACAAGTTTAAACCTTCGAATAAGATAGCTTTATATGTATGAATCGAATGATGTTATGAACATCATTACTACCTTAAGTTCCTTGGATAAACCTCCTGGAAATGAGAAAAATGGATCTAGCTTCAAAGGATCCTTGGATGGCTTGAAAGTTCTTGAAGCAGAATCATGACACGAAAACAATTTCAAGTAAGATTTCCACTCGAAATAAGATTGTTATAGTTATAGAAATTGAATTAAAGTTTGAATTTGATTATTACCTAGTATTAGAAAGATAACCTACTGTAAATAACAAAGGTTTCTTGATCTTGGATGATTACTTGGAATGGATTTAGAAAACTTGGAAGTAAACTTGTAATCTTGGAAGTATTCTTGATTTTATGAAACTAGAACTTTTGGAATTTATGAAGAATACTTTGAACTTGAAGATAGAACTTGAGAGAGATCAATTAGATGAAGAAAATTGAAGAATGAAAGTGTTTGTAGGTGTTTTTGGTCGTTGGTGTATGGATTAGATATAAAGGATATGTAATTTTGTTTTCATGTAAATAAGTCATGAATGATTACTCATATTTTTGTAATTTTATGAGATATTTCATGCTAGTTGCCAAATGATGGTTCCTACATGTGTTAGGTGACTCACATGGGCTGCTAAGAGCTGATCATTTGAGTGTATATACCAATAGTACATACATCTAAAAGCTGTGTATTGTACGAGTACGAATACGGGTGCATACGAGTAGAATTGTTGATGAAACTGAACGAGGATGTAATTGTAAGCATTTTTATTAAGTAGAAGTATTTTGATAAGTGTCTTGAAGTCTTTCAAAAGTGTATGAATACATATTAAAACACTACATGTATATACATTTTAACTGAGTCGTTAAGTCATCGTTAGTCGTTACATGTAAATGTTGATTTGAAACCTTTAAGTTAACGATCTTGTTAAATGTTGTTAACCCAATGTTTATTATATCTAATGAGATGTTAAATTATTATATTATCATGATATTATGATATATTAATATATCTTAATATGATATATATACAGTTAAATGTTGTTACAACGATAATCGTTACATATATGTTTCGTTTCGAAATCATTAAGTTAGTAGTCTTGTTTTTACATATGTAGTTCATTGTTAATACACTTAATGACATGTTTAATTATAATTTATCATGATTAAACATAGTGTATCAATATCTTAATATGATACATATGTATTTAGTAGACGTTATCATAACGATAATCGTTATATATATCATTTCGAGTTTCTTAACTTAGTAATCTCATTTCTTATGTATATCACACATTGTTAATATACTTAGTGAGATACTTACTCATCATAATCTTATGTCAACTATATATATATATATATATATATATATATATATATATATATATATATATATATATATATATATATATGTCTATTTATACCACAACATGTACTTTTTACAATTTTGTAACGTTCGTGAATCGCCGGTCAACTTGGGTGATCAATTGTCTATATGAAACTTATTTCATTTAATCAAGTCTTAACAAGTTTGATTGCTTAACACGTTGGAAACATTTAGTCATGTAAATATCAATCTCAATTAATATATATAAACATGGAAAAGTTCGGGTCACTACATTGCGCACCTTCTACTTCTGGCGCTGGACCATCTGCACCACCTGTACCGACTGCACCGCCTGCCCCACCATCTCCCTCCGTCGAGGAACTGACGAGGGAAGTGGAGATCCTCCGTGCTCAGGTAACTGAGCTCGAGGACCAGATGTCCCACGTAGTGGACATCCTTTACCCACCGTCACCATAGGGCATTGTAGTAGATTTCATTATGTAATCTCATTTGTAGTTTCATGTTTTACTCATGTATTGTGCGAACCTATGCGGATGTATGCAACTTATTATTAATGAATGGAACTTAGTGTTGTTTACTTTTTGTACGGTGTTCTAATTACGTTACTGTATGGTGTTTCTATGGTATCTGTATCTAGTTGCATTACTTAGTTAACATGTGTTGCGTTGATTCCATGTTGGTTGCCATATACTATATTATTATTTATTGAATGCCTGATTTTGACTTAAGTCAAAACTTTTGTTTAAAAGAGCAATGGCAAATGGAAGAGCAGCGCCCACAGCAACACAAATTGAGGAAATGATTGCGGAAAGAGTAGCCGCAGCTATTGCGGAAATCAACCCCCAAGCTCCACCGGTTAACCCGCCAATCCATAACGGGTGTACATATAAGGAGTTTCAAAGCTGCAAGCCCCACAAATTTAGTGGTACTCAGGGGCCAGTTGGATTGACTATATGGTTTGAGAAACAAGAAGCTGTGTTCCGTGTAAGCAACTGCTCAGAGAAAAACAAAACCAAGCATGCCTCCTGTACGCTGTCGGACGGCGCCCTAACCTGGTGGAACACACTTGCTCAGGCTAAGGGTATTGACGAGGCTTATGCCACTCCTTGGGAAGAATTTAAGGGAGCCATGATCGAAGAGTACTGCCCCAGAACAGAGATACAGAAAATGGAGGATGAGTTCTGGGAGTTGAAGGTTGTGAGAAATGATCTTGATGGTTACAACCGTAGGTATCTGGAATTAGCGCTGATGTGTCCCTCGATGGTTACCCCGGAGTTTTAGAGAATGGAACGATACTTGTGGGGACTTCCCAAGTCCATTCAGGGAAATGTCACCTCTTCTAAGCCACCCAACGTCCCGGCAGCTATGCGCATGGCGCAAACCCTTATGAACCAAATTATCAGCAAGGAATCGGAAAAGGCAAAATCCGAATCGGGAGCCAGTGGTGAGAAGCGTAAGTGGGACAATAACAAGGGGAGAGTCTATGATCAAACCCCCGCTAAGAGGCATAACGACAGAAGGAACCCCAACCCGAACACCAGCTCGAACCCCAACTACAAGGGTAGTTTACCGTAGTGCAAGAGGTGCTACAAGCACCATACCGAGTACTGTAATGTGGTCTGTGAAAAGTGCAAAAGGACCGAACATATTGGCAAGGACTGCAAGATTCCCATCCCAGCTATGAGGACCAACCCCAATGGACCAAAAAAGTGTTATGAGTGTGGACAGGTCCACTTCAAGAATGAGTGTCCCAACAAGCGAAAGGACAGTGGACCCCCGCATGGAAGAGCTTTTAATGTAAACGCAAGGGATGCCCGTGAGAACCCTGACTTGGTTACAGGTATATTCACTATCAACAATCTATTAGTTTATGTCCTATTTGATACTGGTGCCGATAGGAGCTATGTTTGTAGACACTTTTGCTCTAAGATAGATTGGTCGTTAGTGCATTTAGAGGAGAGTATGCTAGTTGAGGTAGCCAATGGGAAACTTGAGAAGGTCGACCAAATTGGCCGAGGAGCTATTATCAACATAGCTGGTGTGGATTTCGGAATTGACTTGATACCCATCAAATTGGGAAGCTTTGACGTGATTGTCAGCATGGACTGGTTGACCAAAGTGAGGTCCCACATTATCTGTGGAGATAAAGCTCTTCGTATACCACAAGGAGATGGTGAGCCACTAGTTATATACGGAGAGAGATGTAACTCGGAGCTGAACCTCATTAGTTGTATGAAAGCGTAGAAGATCATGAAGAAAGGACGTCTTGCTGTTTTAGCACACGTGAAGGCTTTAGAAACAGAAGAGAATAGCGTGAATGATATGCGAATCGTGAATGAATTCCCCGACGTCTTTCCGAAAGAACTGCCTGGATTACCGCCACCAAGAGCCGTGGAGTTCCAGATCGATCTAGTGCCGAGAGCTGCACCCGTAGCTCGTACACCTTATCGACTAGCACCTTCCGAACTGCAAGAGTTGCAGAGTCAACTGCAAGAATTGCTCGACCGAGGGTTTATCCAACCGAGCTCGTCTCCTTGGGGCGCACCTGTTTTATTCGTGAAGAAGAAGGACGGATCCTTCCGCATGTGTATTGACTACCGCGAACTTAACAAATTGACGATCAAGAACCGATATCCTCTTCCCCGAATTGACGATCTTTTTGATCAGCTGCAAGGATCAAGCGTTTACTCTAAGATCGATTTGCGATCCGGTTATCACCAGTTGAGGGTGAAGGAGAGTGATGTGATGAAGACTGCGTTCAGAACCCGCTATGGTCATTATGAGTTTCTCGTGATGTCGTTCGGTTTAACCAACGCACCCGCTTATTCATGGACCTCAAGAATCGTGTATGCAAGCCATACCTGGATAAGTTCGTTATCGTCTTCATAGATGATATCCTCATCTACTCCAAGAGCGAAGAAGAACATGAGCAACATCTCCGACTAGTGCTTGAACTCTTGAGACAAGAGCAACTTTATGCCAAATTCTCAAGTGTGAATTTTGGTTGAAGGAAGTCCAATTTCTGGGTCATATTGTGAGTGATCAAGGTATCAAAGTTGATCCCGCAAAGATCGAGGCTATCAGAAGTGGGAGACACCCACTACTCCAACTCACATTCGCCAATTTCTAGGCCTTGCCGGTTATTACCGGAGATTTATTGAAGGTTTTTCGTTGATTGCGCGTCCTTTGACCGCACTGACTCACAAAGGGAATAAGTTCGTTTGGGAGAACGAACAAGAATCAGCATTTCAAACCCTGAAGCAGAAGTTAACCACTGCACCTATCTTGTCACTTCCTGAAGGCAGTGACGACTTCGTTGTGTACTGCGATGCTTCAAAAAATGGTTTTTGTTGCGTATTGATGCAAAGAACGAAGGTCATTGCTTATGCTTCTGGTCAACTGAAGATACACGAGCAAAACTACACTACCCATGATCTCGAACTTGGAGCCGTTGTCTTCGCTTTGAAGTTGTGGAGACACTATCTTTATGGGACAAAGAGTACCATCTTCACCGACCACAAAAGACTCCAGCACATATTCGATCAGAAACAACTGAACATGAGGCAACGACGATGGATCGAGACACTGAACGACTATGATTGTGAACTTCGTTACCATCCTGGAAAGGCAAATGTTGTAGACGATGCCCTGAGCTGAAAGGAGAGGATGGTACCTCTTCGTGTCCGCGCCTTGAACATCACCATTCATTCGAACCTCAACAGCCAGATCCGAGTAGCCCAAGAAGAGGCTCTCAAAGAGGAGAACATATCCTGTGAATACTTGAACATTCTCGTCTCTAAATTCGAGGTTAAGGAGTCTGGATTCCGATGTTATGCCGGAAGAATTTGGGTACCTCGTTATGGAGATTTACGAAGCCTTATACTAGATGAAGCCCATAAGTCGAGATATTCGATTCATCCAGGAGCCGGCAAAATGTACCACGATCTTAAGGAACAGTATTGGTGGCCAAATCTTAAGAAGGATGTTGCAACTTATGTTGGGAGGTGTTTGACTTGTTCGAAGGTTAAGGCTGAACATCAGAGGCCATCTGGATTACTTCAACAACCGAAAATCCCACAATGGAAATGGGAAGCAATTACGATGGACTTCATCACGAAGCTACCAAAGACGGTGGGCGGATACGATACAATCTGGGTTATCGTTGACCGTCTTACCAAATCTGCTCATTTCCTAACGATGAAGGAAACAGATACAATGGAGAGACTTGCTCAACTGTACATCAAAGAAGTTATGTCTCGTCATGGTGTACCCCTATCAATTATCTCAGATCACAATCCCCGTTTTGCTTCCAGATTCTGGCGTTCTTTGCAAGAAGCCTTGGGAACTCGTCTCGACTGTAGCGACCCGACAAAATCGTCATTAACGGCGCCGTCTACTTAGGTCCCGTTACGTGGTCATAATTCTTTAAAACAACGTTTGACCCAAAGTATGTCACATTCATTTCAAAAGTAAAGATGTTTCAAGGTTTACAAAGTAGTTCGACAACTAGTTACATAATAAAGTTTAAAGTACAATTGAAACATATGCGACACAATTTAAAAGTAGCCAAAAGACGCTCCACATATGCATGTATACTCGACATCCAATGAAATGTCCGGTTCATATTGATTATAAACGTTCCATATTAATTGATTTCGTTGCGAGGTTTTGACCTCTATATGAGACGTTTTTCAAAGACTGCATTCATTTTTAAAACAACCATAACCTTTATTTTATCAATAAAGGTTTTAAAAACATTACGTAGATTATCAAATAATGATAATCTAAAATATACTGTTTACACACGACCATTACATAACGGTTTACAATAGAAATATATTACATCGACATATGTTTCTTGAATGCAGTTTTTACACAATATCATACAAACATGGACTCCAAATCTTGTCCTTATTTTAGTATGCAACAGTGGAAGCTCTTAATATTCACCTGAGAATAAACATGCTTTAAACGTCAACAAAAATGTTGGTGAGTTACAGATTTAACCTATATATATATATATCAAATCGTAACAACAGACCACAAGATTTCATATTTCAATACACATCCCATACATACAGATAAAAATTATTCATATGGTGAATACTTGGTAACCGACATTAACAAGATGCATATATAAGAATATCCCCATCATTCCGGGACACCCTTCGGATATGATATAAATTTCGAAGTACTAAAGCATCCGGTACTTTTGATGGGGTTTGTTAGGCCCAATAGATCTATCTTTAGGATTCGCGTCAATTAGGGTGTCTGTTCCCTAATTCTTAGATTACCAAACTTAATAAAAAGGGGCATATTCGATTTCGATAATTCAACCATAGAATGTAGTTTCATGTACTTGTGTCTATTTTGTAAATCATTTATAAAACCTGCATGTATTCTCATCCCAAAAATATTAGATTTTAAAAGTGGGACTATAACTCACTTTCACAGATATTTCCTTCCTTGGAAATAAGACTTGGCCACGGATCGATTCACAAACCTATACAAATATGTACATATATATCAAAGTATGATCAAAATATAATTACAGCCATTTTTATTATGTTTTAAAGATTTGAGTGTATTAAGTCAGCTGTCCTCGTTAGTTACCTACAACTAGTTGTCCACAGTTAGATGTACATAAATAAATCGATATATATTATCTTGAATCAATCCACGACCCAGTGTATACACGTTTCAGGCTAAATCACAACTCAAAGTATATATATTTTTGGAATCAACCTCAACCCTGTATAGCTAACTCCAACATTACTGCATATAGAGTGTCTATGGTTGTTCCAAATAATATATATGCATGGGTCTATATGATATGTCAAAACATTTGCATACGTGTCTATGGTATCCCAAGATTACATAATATATTAGAATACATGTACAATACAATATAAGTTAGCTAGGATATGATTTGTATATATTTGTTTAACATTTCCCGTAATTAAAAAGATCAAAAATATCCAATCTTGTTTTACCCATAACTTCTTCATTTTAAATCCGTTTTGAGTGAATCAAATTGCTATGGTTTCATATTGAACTCTAATTTATGAATCCAAACATAAAAAGTATAGATTTATAGTCGGAAATTTAAGTTACATGTCAATTACTAAAGAGATAGTCATTTCTGTCGAAAGAACGACATCTTGATGACCATTTTGAAAAACATACTTTCACTTTGAGTTTAACTGAGATTTTTGGATATAGTTTCATGTTCATATGAAAAATCATTTTCCCAGAACAACAACTTTTAAATCAAAGTTTATCATAGTTTTTAATTATCCAAACCAAAACAGCCCCCGGTTTCACTACGACGGCGTATATCCGATTTTATGGTGTTCATCGTGTTTCCAGGTTTTAAATCATTAAGTTAGCATATCATATAGATATAGAAAATGTGTTTAGTTGATTTTAAAAGTCAAATTATAAGGATTAACTTTTGTTTGCGAACAAGTATAGAATTAACTAAACTATGTTCTAGTGATTACAAGTTTAAACCTTCGAATAAGATAGCTTTATATGTATGAATCGAATGATGTTATGAACATCAATACTACCTCAAGTTTTCTGGATAAAACTACTGGAAATGAGAAAAATGGATCTAGCTTCAAAGGATCCTTGGATGGCTTGAAAGTTCTTGAAGCAGAATCATGACACGAAAACTGTTCAAGTAAGATTTTCACTCGAAATAAGATTGTTATAGTTGTAGAAATTGAATCAAAGTTTGAATATGAATATTACCTTGAATTAGAAAGATAACCTACTATAAATAACAAAGGTTCCTTAATCTTAGATGATTACTTGGAATGGATTAGAAAGCTTGGAAGTATACTTGCAAACTTGGAAGTATTCTTGATTTTTATGAAACTATACTTATGGAATTTATGAAGAACACTTAGAACTTGAAGATGGAACTTGAGAGAGATCAATTAGATGAAGAAAATTGAAGAATGAAAGTGTTTGTATGAAATGTCCCGTTCTTATTGATTAAAAACGTTCCATATTAATTGATTTCGTTGCGAGGTTTTGACCTCTATATGAGACGTTTTTCAAAGACTGCATTCATTTTTAAAACACCATAACCTTTATAAAGGTTTAAAAAGCTTTACGTAGATTATCAAATAATGATAATCTAAAATATCCTGTTTACACACGACCATTACATAATGGTTTACAATACAAATATGTTACATCGAAATCAGTTTCTTGAATGCAGTTTTTACACAATATCATACAAACATGGACTCCAAATCTTGTCCTTATTTTAGTATGCAACAGCGGAAGCTCTTAATATTCACCTGAGAATAAACATGCTTTAAACGTCAACAAAAATGTTGGTGAGTTATAGGTTTAACCTATATATATCAAATCGTAATAATAGACCACAAGATTTCATATTTCAATACACATCCCATACATAGAGATAAAAATCATTCATATGGTGAACACCTGGTAACCGACAATAACAAGATGCATTTTTAAGAATATCCCCATCATTCCGGGACACCCTTCGGATATGATATAAATTTCGAAGTACTAAAGCATCCGGTACTTTGGATGGGGTTTGTTAGGCCCAATAGATCTATCTTTAGGATTCGCGTCAATTAGGGTGTCTGTTCCCTAATTCTTAGATTACCAGACTTAATAAAAAGGGCATATTCGATTTCGATAATTCAACCATAGAATGTAGTTTCACGTACTTGTGTCTATTTTGTAAATCATTTATAAAATCTGCATGTATTCTCATCCCAAAAATATTAGATTTTAAAAGTGGGACTATAACTCACTTTCACAGATTTTTACTTCGTCGAGAAGTAAGACTTGGCCACTGTTGATTCACGAACCTATAACAATATATACATATATATTAAAGTATGTTCAAAATATATTTACAACACTTTTAATATATTTTGATGTTTTAAGTTTATTAAGTCAGCTGTCCTCGTTAGTAACCTACAACTAGTTGTCCACAGTTAGATGTATAGAAATAAATCAATAAATATTATCTTGAATCAATCCACGACCCAGTGTATACGTATCTCAGTATTGATCACAACTCAAACTATATATATTTTGGAATCAACCTCAACCCTGTATAGCTAACTCCAACATTCACATATAGAGTGTCTATGGTTGTTCTGAAATATATATAGATGTGTCGAAATGATAGGTCGAAACATTGTATACGTGTCTATGGTATCTCAAGATTACATAATATACAATACAAGTTGATTAAGTTATGGTTGGAATAGATTTGTTACCAATTTTCACGTAGCTAAAATGAGAAAAATTATCCAATCTTGTTTTACCCATAACTTCTTCATTTTAAATCCGTTTTGAATGAATCAAATTGCTATGGTTTCATATTGAACTGTATTTTATGAATCTAAACAGAAAAAGTATAGGTTTATAGTCGGAAAAATAAGTTACAAGTCGTTTTTGTAAAGGTAGTCATTTCAGTCGAAAGAACGACGTCTAGATGACCATTTTAGAAAACATACTTCCACTTTGAGTTTAACCATAATTTTTGGATATAGTTTCATGTTCATAATAAAAATCATTTTCTCAGAATAACAACTTTTAAATCAAAGTTTATCATAGTTTTTAATTAACTAACCCAAAACAGCCCGCGGTGTTACTACGACGGCGTAAATCCGGTTTTACGGTGTTTTTCGTGTTTCCAGGTTTTAAATCATTAAGTTAGCATATCATATAGATATATAACATGTGTTTAGTTAATTTTAAAAGTCAAGTTAGAAGGATTAACTTTTGTTTGCGAACAAGTTTAGAATTAACTAAACTATGTTCTAGTGATTACGAGTTTAAACCTTCGAATAAGAAAGTTTTATATATATGAATCGAATGATGTTATGAACATCATTACTACCTCAAGTTTAGTAGGTAAACCTACTGGAAGTGACAAGAAATGATCTAGCTTCAAAGGATCTTGGATGGCTTGAAAGTTCTTGAAGTAGGATCATGACACAAAAACAAGTTCAAGTAAGATTTTTGCTCGAATTAAGATAGTTTATAGTTATAGAAATTGAATCAAAGTTTGAATATGAATATTACCTTGAATAAGAAAGATAACCTACTGTATATAACAAAGGTTTCTTGATCTTAGATGATTACTGGAATGGATTAGAAAGCTTGGAAGTAAATTAGTAAACTTGAAGGGATTTTTGAAGTATTCTTGAAGTGTTCTTCCTATGATGATTATAGCTTGATTCTTGAAGTGATTTTTGATGAAGATGATGATTAACTACTGGAAAAATACGTTCATAATAGTGTGGGTGTGTTGAGAGAGAATTAGAAAGAGATTTGGAAGTGAAATGGAGTGAATGATGAGTGTTAATTGGTGAGTGGTGAGTGGGGTTAAAAGGAGTTCTAGTTAGTTGACTAGCTCATGGTAGAAGTTAAAATTGATTAGTCATACATGACATAATCAAGAGTGGAATCCCATGCTAGTTCCTATTGGTATATACCCATAGTAAGTACGTTTTGAAGCTGTGTATAATACGGGTAAGAATACGACTAGAATTCTTGATGAAAGAAAAGAATGGGAAAGTAACTGTAACCATTTTCGTTAAGTATGAGTGTTTTGATATATGTCTTGAAGTCTTCCAAAAGTATTTTAATACAACTAAATACACTACATGTATATACATTTTAACGGAGTCGTTAAGTCATCGTTAGTCGTTACATGTAAGTGTTGTTTTGAAACCTTTAAGTTAACGATCTCAATTAATGTTGTTAACCCATTGTTTATTATATCTAATGAGATGTTAAATTATTATATTATCATGATATTATGATATATTAATATATCTTAATATGATATATATACATTTAAATGTCGTTACAACGATAATCGTTACATATATGTCTCGTTTCGAAATCCTTAAGTTAGTAGTCTTGTTTATATGTATATAACTCATTGTTAATATACTTATGGAGATACTTACTTATCATAATCTCATGTTAACCATATGTATATCCATATATATATCGTCAAGTCGTTTTTACAAGTTTTAACGTTCGTGAATCGCCGGTCAACTTGGGTGGTCAATTGTCTATATGAAACATATTTCAATTAATCAAGTCTTAACAAGTTTGATTGCTTAACATGTTGGAAACATTTAATCATGTAAATATCAATCTCAATTAATATATATAAACATGGAAAAGTTCGGGTCACTACAGTACCTACCCGTTAAATAAATTTCGTCCCGAAATTTTAAGCCGTTGAAGGTGTTGACGAATCTTCTGGAAATAGATGTGGGTATTTCTTCTTCATCTGATCTTCACGCTCCCAGGTGAACTCAGGTCCTCTACGAGCATTCCATCGAACCTTAACAATTGGTATCTTGTTTTGCTTAAGTCTTTTAACCTCACGATCCATTATTTCGACGGGTTCTTCGATGAATTGGAGTTTTTCATTGATTTGGATTTCATCTAACGGAATAGTGAGATCTTCTTTAGCAAAACATTTCTTCAAATTCGAGACGTGGAAAGTGTTATGTACAGCCGCGAGTTGTTGAGGTAACTCAAGTCGGTAAGCTACTGGTCCGACACGATCAATAATCTTGAATGGTCCAATATACCTTGGATTTAATTTCCCTCGTTTACCAAATCGAACAACGCCTTTCCAAGGTGCAACTTTAAGCATGACCATCTCTCCAATTTCAAATTCTATATCTTTTCTTTTAATGTCAGCGTAGCTCTTTTGTCGACTTTGGGCGGTTTTCAACCGTTGTTGAATTTGGATGATCTTCTCGGTAGTTTCTTGTATAATCTCCGGACCCGTAATCTGTCTATCCCCCACTTCACTCCAACAAATCGGAGACCTGCACTTTCTACCATAAAGTGCTTCAAACGGTGCCATCTCAATGCTTGAATGGTAGCTGTTGTTGTAGGAAAATTCTGCTAACGGTAGATGTCGATCCCAACTGTTTCCGAAATCAATAACACATGCTCGTAGCATGTCTTCAAGCGTTTGTATCGTCCTTTCGCTCTGCCCATCAGTTTGTGGATGATAGGCAGTACTCATGTCTAGACGAGTTCCTAATGCTTGCTGTAATGTCTGCCAGAATCTTGAAATAAATCTGCCATCCCTATCAGAGATGATAGAGATTGGTATTCCATGTCTGGAGACGACTTCCTTCAAATACAGTCGTGCTAACTTCTCCATCTTGTCATCTTCTCTTATTGGCAGAAAGTGTGCTGATTTGGTGAGACGATCAACTATTACCCAAATAGTATCAAAACCACTTGCAGTCCTTGGCAATTTAGTGATGAAATCCATGGTAATGTTTTCCCATTTCCATTCTGGGATTTCGGGTTGTTGAAGTAGACCTGATGGTTTCTGATGCTCAGCTTTGACCTTAGAACACGTCAAACATTCTCCTACGTATTTAGCAACATCGGCTTTCATACCCGGCCACCAAAAATGTTTCTTGAGATCCTTGTACATCTTCCCCGTTCCAGGATGTATTGAGTATCTGGTTTTATGAGCTTCTCTAAGTACCATTTCTCTCATATCTCCAAATTTTGGTACCCAAATCCTTTCAGCCCTATACCGGGTTCCGTCTTCCTGAATGTTAAGATGCTTCTCCGATCCTTTGGGTATTTCATCCTTTAAATTTCCCTCTTTTAAAACTCCTTGTTGCGCCTCCTTTATTTGAGTAGTAAGGTTATTATGAATCATTATATTCATAGATTTTACTCGAATGGGTTCTCTGTCCTTCCTGCTCAAGGCATCGGCTACCACATTTGCCTTCCCCGGGTGGTAACGAATCTCAAAGTCGTAATCATTCAATAATTCAATCCACCTACGCTGCCTCATATTTAGTTGTTTCTGATTAAATATGTGTTGAAGACTTTTGTGGTCGGTATATATAATACTTTTGACCCCATATAAGTAGTGCCTCCAAGTCTTTAATGCAAAAACAACTGCGCCTAATTCCAAATCATGCGTCGTATAATTTTGCTCGTGAATCTTCAATTGTCTAGAAGCATAAGCAATCACCTTCGTTCGTTGCATTAATACACAACCGAGACCTTGCTTTGATGCATCACAATAAATCACAAAATCATCATTCCCTTCAGGCAATGACAATATAGGTGCCGTAGTTAGCTTTTTCTTCAATAACTGAAACGCTTTCTCTTGTTCATCATTCCATTCAAATTTCTTCCCTTTATGCGTTAATGCAGTCAAGGGTTTTGCTATTCTGGAAAAGTCTTGGATGAACCTTCTGTAGTAACCAGCTAGTCCTAAAAACTGGCGTATGTGTTTCGGAGTTTTCGGGGTTTCCCACTTTTCAACAGTTTCTATCTTTGCCGGATCCACCTTAATACCTTCTTTGTTCACTATGTGACCGAGGAATTGAACTTCTTCCAACCAAAATGCACACTTTGAAAACTTAGCGTACAATTTTTCCTTCCTCAATACTTCTAACACCTTTCTCAAATGTTCACAGTGTTCTTGGTCATTCTTTGAGTAAATAAGTATGTCATCAATGAAAACAATGACAAATTTGTCAAGGTATGGTCCACACACTCGGTTCATAAGGTCCATGAACACAGCTGGTGCATTAGTTAAACCAAATGGCATGACCATAAACTCATAATGACCGTAACGTGTTCTGAAAGCACTCTTTGGAATATCATCTTCTTTCACCCGCATTTGATGATACCCGGAACGTAAGTCAATCTTTGAATAAACAGACGAGCCTTGTAGTTGATCAAATAAGTCGTCGATTCTCGGTAGTGGGTAGCGGTTCTTGATGGTAAGTTTGTTCAACTCTCGGTAGTCGATACACAACCTGAATGTACCATCTTTCTTCTTGACAAACAAAACAGGAGCTCCCCACGGTGATGTGCTTGGTCGAATGAAACCACGCTCTAAAAGTTCTTGTAATTGGCTTTGCAGTTCTTTCATCTCGCTGGGTGCGAGTCTGTAAGGAGCACGAGCTATTGGTGCAGCTCCTGGTACAAGATCTATTTGAAATTCAACGGATCGATGTGGGGGTAATCCCGGTAATTCTTTCGGAAATACATCAGGAAATTCTTTTGCGACGGGAACATCATTGATGCTCTTTTCTTCAGTTTGTACTTTCTCGACGTGTGCTAGAACAGCATAGCAACCTTTTCTTATTAGTTTTTGTGCCTTCAAATTACTAATAAGATGTAGCTTCGTGTTGCCCTTTTCTCCGTACACCATTAAGGGTTTTCCTTTTTCTCGTATAATGCGAATTGCATTTTTGTAACAAACGATCTCCGCTTTCACTTCTTTCAACCAGTCCATACCGATTATCACATCAAAACTCCCTAACTCTACTGGTATCAAATCAATCTTAAATGTTTCGCTAACCAGTTTAATTTCTCGATTTCGACATATATTATCTGCTGAAATTAATTTACCATTTGCTAATTCGAGTAAAAATTTACTATCCAAAGGCGTCAATGGACAACTTAATTTAGCACAAAAATCTCTACTCATATAGCTTCTATCCGCACCCGAATCAAATAAAACGTAAGCAGATTTATTGTCAATAAGAAACGTACCCGTAACAAGCTCCGGGTCTTCCTGTGCCTCTACCGCATTAATATTGAAAACTCTTCCACGGCCTTGTCCATTCGTGTTCTCCTGGTTCGGGCAATTTCTAATAATGTGGCCTGGTTTTCCACATTTATAACAAACTACATTGGCATAACTTGCTCCGACACTACTTGCTCCGCCATTACTCGTTCCGACACCATTTGTTCCTTTCGTTCTATTAACCCCTGGTCCGTAGACCTCACACTTCGCCGCGCTATGACCATTTCTTTTACACTTGTTGCAAAATTTGGTGCAGAACCCCGAGTGATTCTTTTCACACCTTTGGCATAGCTGCTTCTGATTGTTGTTGTTGTTGCGGTTATTATTGTTGTTGGGATGATTGTTGTAGTTGCTGTTGTTGTTGTTGTTGTTGTTGTTGTTGTTGTTGGGCCGTTTGTTGTAGTTGCGATTGATGTTGCGATTGTTGGGATAATTGTTGCGATTATTGTTGTAATTGCTGTTGTTGTTGTATTGGTGATTCTTATCACCGTTTTCCTCCCACTTTCTTTTGACTTGCTTCACATTGGCCTCTTCAGCAGTCTGTTCTTTAATTCTTTCTTCAATCTGGTTCACTAGTTTGTGAGCCATTCTACATGCCTGTTGTATGGAGGCGGGCTCGTGTGAACTTATATCTTCTTGGATTCTTTCCGGTAATCCTTTCACAAACGCGTCGATCTTCTCTTCCTCATCTTCAAATGCTCCCGGACACAATAGGCACAATTCTGTGAATCGTCTTTCGTACGTGGTAATATCAAATCCTTGGGTTCGTAACCCTCTAAGTTCTGTCTTGAGCTTATTGACCTCGGTTCTGGGACGGTACTTCTCGTTCATCAAGTGCTTGAATGCTGACCACGGTAGTGCGTACGCATCATCTTGTCCCACTTGCTCTAGATAGGTATTCCACCATGTTAACGCAGAACCTGTGAAGGTATGCGTAGCGTACTTCACTTTGTCCTCTTCAGTACACTTACTTATGGCAAACACCGATTCGACCTTCTCGGTCCACCGTTTCAATCCGATCGGTCCTTCGGTTCCATCAAATTCTAAAGGTTTGCAGGCAGTGAATTCTTTGTAGGTGCATCCTACACGATTTCCTGTACTGCTAGATCCAAGGTTAGTGTTGGTATGTAGCGCAGCCTGTACTGCGGCTATGTTTGAAGCTAGAAAAGTACGGAATTCCTCTTCATTCATATTTACAGTGTGTCAAGTAGTCGGTGCCATTTCCTTCAAAATAGTTAAATGGAACAAGTTAATCATACAGAATATTAAGAGTAGTTAATAGTATTTTGTAGCATAATATGAACTCATTTATAAAAGCTTTTTCTTCATATTAGCGTTTTATAAGTTTAAATTCGGGTAGTACCTACCCGTTAAGTTCATACTTATTAGCTAATATACAATTCAACTACTACAATTCTATATGAAAAACTGATTATAATAATATTTCGCGTTCAAATTTTTACACAATATTTTACAAACTTACAATACCGCTTATTTTACATATAGCATGAAATATAGCACACAATAAATTTGATACAAGATGGTTGTGAAGATAATTCTAGCTAGTACATAAGTCGTTCAGCAAAGGCAATAAAGACACGTAATTCATACGTCCAGAAACAAGTCATGCATTCTGGTTTTACTAGGATTACTTCCCATCCTTGGTCTTGTGGAACATAACCGTTATGGCCGTTGATAAGACAGCGTGTTGTAACGTCGTCAAAGGGACGAGGGTTACGTAATGACCAACAGTCTCGTAATAACCTAAAAACCTCATTTCTTTCCCCAATTACCGACTCCGTTACTTGAGGGAACGTTTTGTTTAATAGTTGTAGCCCGATGTTCTTGTTCTCACTTTGGTGAGAAGCGAACATTACTAGCCCGTAAGCATAACATGCTTCTTTATGTTGCATGTTAGCCGCTTTTTCTAAATCACGAAGTCCAATATTCGGATATATTGAGTCAAAATAATTTCTTAACCCATTGCGTAAAATAGCATTTGGGTTCCCCACAATATATGCGTCAAAGTAAACACATCGTAACTTATGGATTTCCCAATGTGATATCCCCCATCTTTCGAACGAAAGCCTTTTATAAACCAAGGCATTCTTGGAACGTTCTTCGAATGTCTTACAAACTGATCTCGCCTTAAATAGTTGTGCCGAAGAATTCTGACCGACTCTAGACAAGATTTCATCAATCATGTCTCCGGGTAGGTCTCTTAAAATATTGGGTTGTCTATCCATTTTGTGTTTTTATACTGTAAAATAGACAAGAGTTAGATTCATAAAAAAAATACTTATTAATACAAGCAATTTTTACATATATCATAAAGCATAAGCACACTATATTACATATATTACACCACACGAATACAACTATCTTATTCCGACTCGCTTGTTTCTTCTTCTTTGGTTTTGGTTCGTTTTCCCAAGTTTCTAGGGATATATGATGTTCCCCTAATACGAGCCGTTATTTTCCACATTGGTTTAGAAAAACCTGGTGGTTTAGAGGTTCCCGGGTCATTGTTACAACTTAAGGACTTCGGGGGTTGACGATACATATAAAGTTCATCGGGGTTGGAATTAGATTTCTCTATTTTTATGCCCTTTCCCTTATTATTTTCTTTTGCCTTTTTAAATTCAGTTGGGGTAATTTCTATAACATCATCGAAATTCTCGTCGGAATCCGATTCATCGGAGAATTGGTAGTCCTCCCAATATTTTGCTTCCTTAGCGGAAACACCATTGACCATAATTAACCTTGGTCGGTTGGTTGAGGATTTTCTTTTACTTAACCGTTTTATTATTTCCCCCACCGGTTCTATTTCTTCATCTGGTTCCGATTCTTCTTCCGGTTCCGATTCTTCTTCTGGTTCCGACTCTTCTTCCGGTTCCTCTTCGGGAACTTGTGAATCAGTCCACGAATCATTCCAATTTACATTTGACTCTTCATTATTATTAGGTGAGTCAATGGGACTTGTTCTAGAGGTAGACATCTATCACATAATATCAAACGCGTTAAGAGATTAATATATCACATAATATTCACATGTTAAAAATATATAGTTTCCAACAAAATTTGTTAAGCAATCATTTTTCAAGTAAACACGGTCGAAGTCCAGACTCACTAATGCATCCTAACAAACTACATAAGACACACTAATGCAAAATTCTGGTTCTCTAAGAACAACGCTCTGATACCAACTGAAATGTCCCGTTCTTATTGATTAAAAACGTTCCATATTAATTGATTTCGTTGCGAGGTTTTGACCTCTATATGAGACGTTTTTCAAAGACTGCATTCATTTTTAAAACACCATAACCTTTATAAAGGTTTAAAAAGCTTTACGTAGATTATCAAATAATGATAATCTAAAATATCCTGTTTACACACGACCATTACATAATGGTTTACAATACAAATATGTTACATCGAAATCAGTTTCTTGAATGCAGTTTTTACACAATATCATACAAACATGGACTCCAAATCTTGTCCTTATTTTAGTATGCAACAGCGGAAGCTCTTAATATTCACCTGAGAATAAACATGCTTTAAACGTCAACAAAAATGTTGGTGAGTTATAGGTTTAACCTATATATATCAAATCGTAATAATAGACCACAAGATTTCATATTTCAATACACATCCCATACATAGAGATAAAAATCATTCATATGGTGAACACCTGGTAACCGACAATAACAAGATGCATTTTTAAGAATATCCCCATCATTCCGGGACACCCTTCGGATATGATATAAATTTCGAAGTACTAAAGCATCCGGTACTTTGGATGGGGTTTGTTAGGCCCAATAGATCTATCTTTAGGATTCGCGTCAATTAGGGTGTCTGTTCCCTAATTCTTAGATTACCAGACTTAATAAAAAGGGCATATTCGATTTCGATAATTCAACCATAGAATGTAGTTTCACGTACTTGTGTCTATTTTGTAAATCATTTATAAAACCTGCATGTATTCTCATCCCAAAAATATTAGATTTTAAAAGTGGGACTATAACTCACTTTCACAGATTTTTACTTCGTCGAGAAGTAAGACTTGGCCACTGTTGATTCACGAACCTATAACAATATATACATATATATATTAAAGTATGTTCAAAATATATTTACAACACTTTTAATATATTTTGATGTTTTAAGTTTATTAAGTCAGCTGTCCTCGTTAGTAACCTACAACTAGTTGTCCACAGTTAGATGTATAGAAATAAATCAATAAATATTATCTTGAATCAATCCACGACCCAGTGTATACGTATCTCAGTATTGATCACAACTCAAACTATATATATTTTGGAATCAACCTCAACCCTGTATAGCTAACTCCAACATTCACATATAGAGTGTCTATGGTTGTTCTGAAATATATATAGATGTGTCGACATGATAGGTCGAAACATTGTATACGTGTCTATGGTATCTCAAGATTACATAATATACAATACAAGTTGATTAAGTTATGGTTGGAATAGATTTGTTACCAATTTTCACGTAGCTAAAATGAGAAAAATTATCCAATCTTGTTTTACCCATAACTTCTTCATTTTAAATCCGTTTTGAATGAATCAAATTGCTATGGTTTCATATTGAACTGTATTTTATGAATCTAAACAGAAAAAGTATAGGTTTATAGTCGGAAAAATAAGTTACAAGTCGTTTTTGTAAAGGTAGTCATTTCAGTCGAAAGAACGACGTCTAGATGACCATTTTAGAAAACATACTTCCACTTTGAGTTTAACCATAATTTTTGGATATAGTTTCATGTTCATAATAAAAATCATTTTCTCAGAATAACAACTTTTAAATCAAAGTTTATCATAGTTTTTAATTAACTAACCCAAAACAGCCCGCGGTGTTACTACGACGGCGTAAATCCGGTTTTACGGTGTTTTTCGTGTTTCCAGGTTTTAAATCATTAAGTTAGCATATCATATAGATATAGAACATGTGTTTAGTTAATTTTAAAAGTCAAGTTAGAAGGATTAACTTTTGTTTGCGAACAAGTTTAGAATTAACTAAACTATGTTCTAGTGATTACGAGTTTAAACCTTCGAATAAGAAAGTTTTATATATATGAATCGAATGATGTTATGAACATCATTACTACCTCAAGTTTAGTAGGTAAACCTACTGGAAGTGACAAGAAATGATCTAGCTTCAAAGGATCTTGGATGGCTTGAAAGTTCTTGAAGTAGGATCATGACACAAAAACAAGTTCAAGTAAGATTTTTGCTCGAATTAAGATAGTTTATAGTTATAGAAATTGAATCAAAGTTTGAATATGAATATTACCTTGAATAAGAAAGATAACCTACTGTATATAACAAAGGTTTCTTGATCTTAGATGATTACTGGAATGGATTAGAAAGCTTGGAAGTAAATTAGTAAACTTGAAGGGATTTTTGAAGTATTCTTGAAGTGTTCTTCCTATGATGATTATAGCTTGATTCTTGAAGTGATTTTTGATGAAGATGATGATTAACTACTGGAAAAATACGTTCATAATAGTGTGGGTGTGTTGAGAGAGAATTAGAAAGAGATTTGGAAGTGAAATGGAGTGAATGATGAGTGTTAATTGGTGAGTGGTGAGTGGGGTTAAAAGGAGTTCTAGTTAGTTGACTAGCTCATGGTAGAAGTTAAAATTGATTAGTCATACATGACATAATCAAGAGTGGAATCCCATGCTAGTTCCTATTGGTATATACCCATAGTAAGTACGTTTTGAAGCTGTGTATAATACGGGTAAGAATACGACTAGAATTCTTGATGAAAGAAAAGAATGGGAAAGTAACTGTAACCATTTTCGTTAAGTATGAGTGTTTTGATATATGTCTTGAAGTCTTCCAAAAGTATTTTAATACATCTAAATACACTACATGTATATACATTTTAACGGAGTCGTTAAGTCATCGTTAGTCGTTACATGTAAGTGTTGTTTTGAAACCTTTAAGTTAACGATCTCAATTAATGTTGTTAACCCATTGTTTATTATATCTAATGAGATGTTAAATTATTATATTATCATGATATTATGATATATTAATATATCTTAATATGATATATATACATTTAAATGTCGTTACAACGATAATCGTTACATATATGTCTCGTTTCGAAATCCTTAAGTTAGTAGTCTTGTTTATATGTATATAACTCATTGTTAATATACTTATGGAGATACTTACTTATCATAATCTCATGTTAACCATATGTATATCCATATATATATCGTCAAGTCGTTTTTACATGTTTTAACGTTCGTGAATCGCCGGTCAACTTGGGTGGTCAATTGTCTATATGAAACATATTTCAATTAATCAAGTCTTAACAAGTTTGATTGCTTAACATGTTGGAAACATTTAATCATGTAAATATCAATCTCAATTAATATATATAAACATGGAAAAGTTCGGGTCACTACATTGTAGGTGTTTTTGGTCGTTGGTATATGGATTAGATATAAAGGATATGTAATTTTGTTTTCATGTAAATAAGTCATGAATGATTACTAATATTTTTGTAATTTTATGAGATATTTCATGCTACGGGTGCCAAATGATGGTTCCCAAATGTGTTAGGTGACTCACATGGGCTGCTAAGAGCTGATAATTGGAGTGTATATACCAATAGTACATACATCTAAAAGTTGTGTATTGTACGAGTACGAATACGGGTGCATACGAGTAGAATTGTTGATGAAACTGAACGAGGATCTAATTGTAAGCATTTTTGTTAAGTAGAAGTACTTTGATATGTGTCTTGAAGTCTTTCAAAAGTGTAAGAATACATATCAAAACACAACATGTATATACATTCTAATGGAGTCGTTAAGTCTTCATTAGTCGTTACATGTAAGTGTTGTTTTGAAACCTTTAAGTTAACGATCTCAATTAATGTTGTTAACCCAATGTTTATTATATCAAATGAGATGTTAAATTATTATATTATCATGATATTATGATGTATGAATATCTCTTAATATGATATATACATTAAAATATCGTTACAACGATAATCGTTACATATAAGTCTCGTTTCGTAATTCCTGGGTTAGTAGTCTTGTTTTTACATATGTAGTTCATTGTTAACACACTTAATGATATATTTAAATATCATTTTATCATGTTAAATATAGTGTATCAATATCTTAATATGATACATATATATTTAGTAGACGTTATCATAACGATAATCGTTATATATATCATTTCGAGTTTCTTAACTTAGTAATCTCATTTCTTATGTATATCACACATTGTTAATATATTTAGTGAGATACTTACTCATCATAATCTCATGTCAACCATATATATATGTCTATATATACCACAACATGTAGTTTTTACAATTTTGTAACGTTCGTGAATCGCCGGTCAACTTGGGTGATCAATTGTCTATATGAAACTTATTTCATTTAATCAAGTCTTAACAAGTTTGATTGCTTAACACGTTGGAAACATTTAGTCATGTAAATATCAATCTCAATTAATATATATAAACATGGAAAAGTTCGGGTCACTACATCCAAGCAAGTATCAAAAGTAATGAGCGGAAGCATGTATCACAAAATGTTCAAGGACCTGAGAAAAACATAGAAATCTGTCAACGAAAATGTTGGTGAAATCATAGGTTTAAGTAAGTAAGTACAAGTGAACTACAAGATTTGTAACATTGATATAATAGTAATACATTCCAAAAGTTAATATTCACGAGCACCCAATTATCAATGCTTAACATTCCTTCTATAGAACCCCATCACAATAGTGTTAGAACATACACTGTTTCTCGAAAATATATTCCATTCGTAAACGGTAGCGAACCGTCTGAATGAGGGTTTATCAAACCCATATGGATCCATACAACATAAGTTCTCGCTTACACCCGGCAAGTGTAACTGATGATAATCAAATTGAGGATTTTGTTCTAAACTCGTATGTAGAATATTTATTTTCCTGTACTTGTGTTCACTTAGTAAAAAGAAACGTTTATGTTTTCTCATCCCAAATGTAAGTTCAAAAAGAGTAAAAGTGGGACTTTGATCTCACCTAGATTGCACGAGTAAGTTAAGTACTTCACAAAGTAACGTGTGCAAGAAAGAACTAGTCTCGACCGAAACAAATAGGTTGCATCAATATTGGTAAATACGGTTGGTCAAAGATGTTCAATTAGTCCTATGGCTCGTTACGACTCGATTACATAGCATGTGGATCAAATTGTCAAGTTTCATGTAAGATACAAGTATAGAAGCATGTTAGAACGATCGCATAAACATTTAACTAAGCTTGACAAAAGTCAAAATTTGGTCAAAGTCAAAGTCAAAGTCAACGGGGTCGGGTCGGGCATTAGACAATTTTTTCAATGATGAGAAAGTATATACAAACATGTTGGCCAAGTTTCATGTTAATCGGAGTTACGAGTAAACGGGGTGAAAACGTGAAAATCAAAAAGAATTTGGGACAGTCCAAAATGGCGCGCCGCTCCATTTATGGCGCGCCGCTCCATTTAACTGATCAGCAAGTCTGGCAGTTTTCACACTCAAGCACGAATCCAACTTCAAACAATCACAACTTGTGAACCGTAAACATTCAAAACACGTATCTTATATTGTTGGAAAGGTAATTTAAAGAGGAATATAACTAAACATATTTCATGAATCAAATCCATCATTAACAACAATGAAAACTTCATCAAATGATCATTAAACGTTCAAAATCAAAGTTTCAAGTTCACAAAACGCATTTCTTGACTCGGAAATCCAATTTACACATACGATATGCCGTTTTGAAGGTAATGAAACATACAATACAACTAATCACTAACCAATAACATTTCATGGCATTCAAAGCATCAAAGCATCAAAGTTCATTTTATAGTTCATCAAACCCTAATCAAAATCATGAATTCAACCATTTTGTAAATGAAGTTTTTCTAAATCAACCTACACATCAAAACGAAGCTAATGATGCTAGTAACACTTTTAATACATGAACTTTAACATTTAAACATCATTAAATCATCCAAAATCAAAGATTAAGCACACCTATTTCAAATGTTCAAACTAGTTACTCCAAACAACAAATCGAGCAACAAAACATATATTCATGTTATACTTGAGCCATAGACACTAATTAACAACTTTATAAGTTAAAAACATCAAGAACACAAAATCTAGTGATTTTAGAAAGTTACCCAAATGTAATGAAATCGGTATGGAATCGAAGAGGAAGTTGCAAGGATTCCAAAAATGCAATTTGTTTGAATTGATGCTTGCTAGATTTGATTTCGATGATAAATCTTTGGATTGGTGTTTGAGAGAAATTTGTGAAAGTATTTAGAAAAAGGGAAAAGAAAAAGATAAATGAATGGATGAGGGAGGTTTGACCACTTTGACCTAGTCAAAGGTTTGGTCCCTTGGCAAGTTTGGTCCCTCTAGTTTCATTCGGGTGCGTGAATTACCTAAACGAGATAATTTAAAACGCGTATCAACGAGAGATATTATAAATGTATAACGGACTTAAAATAGTTAAAAGGAAATTTAATGAAAAAGGCGGGATGTTACATTACCTACTCCTTAAAAGAAATTTCGTCCCAAAATTTAAGTACGCGTAGTAGTCGTTGTTTCTTCCTCGAGATCTTGCGTTTCCGCATCCACGAATAAATGAGGATATTTATTTTGCATTTGATCTTGACTTTCCCAAGTAAACTCGGGTCCTCTTTTGGCATTCCAACGGACCTTGACAATCGGGATTCGGCTTTGTTTCAACGTCTTGACGGAGGTGTCCACAATTTCAACCGGTTCCTCCACAAAATGAAGTTTGCCGTCAATAGTAAGCTCTTCGTAAGGGTTGACGACATCGTGTTCGGCAAGGCACTTTTTCAAGTTGGATACATGGAAAGTAGGATGAACGGAGCTCAATTGAGGCGGAAGATCTAAACGATAAGCAACGGTTCCAACACGCTCCAAGATTTCAAAAGGACCAATATACCGCGGATTTAGTTTCCCGCGTTTCCCGAAACGGATTACACCTTTCCAAGGCGCGACTTTTAACATTACGCGGTCACCGACTTGAAATTCGAGGTCGTTGCGTCTTTTGTCGGTATAGCTCTTTTGACGACTACGGGCCGTCCGGAGCCTATCTCGGATTTGTACGATCTTCTCGGTTGTTTCATGAATGAGTTCGGGTCCGGTGATTTGTGTGTCGCCTACTTCGGCCCAACAAAGAGGTGAACAACATTTTCGGCCATATAAAGCTTCGAATGGTGCGGCATTAATACTCGCGTGATAACTATTGTTGTAGGAGAATTCGGCGAGAGGCAAGTGCTTATCCCAAGCTTTTCCAAAGTTGATAACACAAGCTCGTAGCATGTCTTCCAAAGTTTGAATTGTGCGTTTGCTTTGTCCGTCGGTTTGTGGATGATATGTGGTGCTCATGTCTAAACGCGTCCCCAACGCTTCTTGTAAGGTACGCCAAAATCTAGAAACAAAACGGCCATCTCGGTCGGAGATAATCGATAAGGGTACACCGTGTCGGGCTACGATTTCTTTAATGTAAAGTTGTGCGAGTTTCTCCATGTTGTCGGTTTCCTTCATGGCTAGGAAGTGTGCGGATTTGGTGAGACGATCAACAATAACACAAATTGTGACGATCGTTCCAAATCCATATGGACGAACACGTCATTCATCGATTTCATTGCGAGGTATTTGACCTCTATATGATACGTTTTATAAACATTGCATTCTTTTGAAAAGGCAAACCAAATATGAATATTGAAATCAAAGGTTTTCGACATCTAATGATTTCTACATATAGACAATCACTGTAAATAATAGTTTACAACAGTACTTCCGTTGACAATGCAGTCAAAATAAGATACACGGTGATGATTTGGTGAATGCAACGTTTTCTTGAAAAATATGCCATGTAAGACTCCATGCACATAGCTTGTCTATCATATAAGCAAACAGCAGAAGACTTCTAGGAAACCTGAGAATAAACATGCTAACAAGTGTCAACACAAAGGTTGGTGAGTTCATAGTTTGTATGTTTCGCATAATCTGTATATAAAGGTGGATCACAAGATTTCAGTTGTTTCATCCAGAAACGTTTATCAAAATATTCTACGAAATTGAGCACCCTGGTAACTAAACTTAACGTATATATAATTTGTACCCTTTGTATAATCATCTTAATAAATACACGCAAACCAACGTGTACGCTTCTCAAATAGCATACGTCCGTTAAAAGGCTAGTGCTCTAGCTCGGACGGGGATATCAAGCCCTATGGATCCATATACAACTATTCGCGCCCACCAGTTCTTATAACCGGCAGTTACTAGTTACCAAAGCTAAGGGATTTTCGGTTTAAACTCAGTGTAGAATTAAGTATGTACTTGTATCCATTGCGTTTAAAATAAAGTGCATGTATTCTCAGCCCAAAAATATAGATTACCAAATGAAAGGATCCGTTCATATACATTATAAACGATTCACAATAGTTGATTACATCGCGAGGTATTTGACCTCTATATGATACATTTTACAAACATTGCATTCGTTTTTAAAAGACAAACTTTCTTTACAACGAAAGTTGACGGCATGCACACCATTTCATAATACATCCAACTATAATTGGCTTAATAATAATCTTGATGAACTCAATGACTCGAATGCAACGTCTTTCAAAATATGCCATGAATGACTCCAAGTAATATCCTTAAAATGAGCTAATGCACAGTGGAAGATTTCTTTAATACCTGAGAATAAACATGCTTTAAAGTGTCAACCAAAAGGTTGGTGAGTTCATAGGTTTATCATAACAATCATTTCAATATATTAATAGACCACAAGATTTCCGTTTATAAATATATGTACACTCGCAAGTGTATAAAAGTATTCTATAAGTTGTAGGCACCCGGTAACAAGCCTTAACGTTCATGTTTTACCCTCTGAAGTACACCAGATCAGGTGTGTTTAAAATAACCTCGAAGTACTAAAGCATCCCATAGTCAGGATGGGGTTTGTCAGGCCCAATAGATCTATCTTTAGGATTCGCGCCTACCGTACATAGACAAGTAGTTTAATGTTACCAAGCTAAGGGTATATTTCTGGTTTAAACCTACGTAGAATTGGTTTTAGTACTTGTGCCTATTTCGTAAAACATTTATAAAAACAGCGCATGTATTCTCAGTCCCAAATATATATATAAAAGGGAGCAAATGAAACTCACAATACTGTATTTCATAGCAATTATGTATATGACGGCATTGAACAAGTGCAGGGTTTGTCTCAGATTCACGAACGTATCAATATTGTGATTCAATATTGCAGGAAAGTACGTAGACGCAACGAAAATGATAAACGTTAGGTTGACCTCACGAGCAATACCCTCGATCAATACCCATAACCTCCATAGCTATAACCCATAATTTCCTTAGCTCTATTCCGTTTGAAAACTTATTTTGAAATCGTCTGAGTATAACTCCGTCGTAGTATTTTATGTATACTAATAATATCTTGAAATAATACAAAGAAAATATATATATGTAATTCGATTGAGAGAGTTTAGAGAAATATATTTTCAAGTTTCTATGAAATAATGAAACCTATTGAATTCTATTTATAATAGATTTTTGAATTATTAAAGTGAATTATTAAAGTATGAATTATTAAAGTATGAATTATTAAAGTGAATTATTAAAGTATGAATTATTAAAGTGAATTATTAAAGTGAATTATTAGAGTATGAATTATTAAAGTGAATTATTAAAGTATGAATTATTAAAGTGAATTATTAAATTATGAATTATTAAAGTGAATTATTAAAGTATGAATTATTAAAGTAAATTATTAAAGTATGAATTATTAAAGTGAATTATTAAAGTATGAATTATTAAAGTGAATTATTAAAGTATAAATTATTAAAGTGAATTATTAAAGTATGAATTATTAAAGTTAAAGTAAAATAAAAGTAAAGTAAAGGTAAAGTTAAAGTATAGCAAAAGTATAAAAACTATGTATGTATAATACGCGTATAAATATATATAATATTAATTTAAATCGTTATATATATTTAATGAAATAAAATATAAATATCATTATATTTATTATACTGGTTAAGTAGTGAGTTGTCAAAAGTGATTCTAGATATTTATAAAAGTTATATACGTTTTAATAATAAAGTTCTTTTTAAACTGAAAATGTCTTTGTACGTTTGAAAATAGATTAATAGAATATTATGGAAACCAATTCTCCACTAACTTTTGTCTAACTTTCGTAAATGACACTTTTTGTTTTTATTTATAAATAGCTTTACAAATTATTCTGAATATCGTTAAGAGGAATAGATTTTCTCAAATCATAGTGGACCTCTCAACAGAGACTTGTAATCATAATTCAATGTTTCTGATAATTCAATCATTTAATATATTTTTTTTTTAATTTCGTCGAAAATCATATTGAAACAAATACGTTCATGTAAAGTATTATACGTTTAATACTTTATTAATATTCTCAAGTTATAATATATATATATATACATATACATATCTATTTATATATAACGGTTCGTGAATCGTCAGAATTTGGTCGAGGTTATAATGAATGTATGAACACAGTTTAAAATTCTTGAGATTTAACTTAACAAACTTTGCTTATCGTGTTGGAATAATATAAAGATTAAAGTTTAAATTTGATCGAAAATTTCTGGGTTGTCACAGTACCTACCCGTTAAAGAAATTTCGTCCCCGAAATTTGATAGAGGTCGTCATGACTAACAATGAGAATGTTATTATAATGATTATAGAGTTTTATCATGTTCAAGAAGAATGGATAAAATAATTCGATTACTCGAAGCGTGTTAGTGAAGTTATCGTAAATGAATGAAATAAGATAATAGTGATTCGTCGTATCTTTTGACATCATCACGATTGATCTCCGAAAAGAAAATCTTTGTAATCTATATTGGATTTGATTATTCGGCGATTAAGGAAATTATGATCCTCTTCGAATTAATGCGATAATCCATTTTGATTTCTCTGTCGGATATTTCACTATAAATCCACCTCATTTGTTTTCTTACAACTCACACCTTCTCAACTCATATTTTAAAGTATTTGTCAATATGCTTCATCCAGTGCTGATTCTTGATATACTCCTCACTTTCATATCTGTCGCTCTTCTTTTTCATCTGCCTCCGGAAGAATCTATTTACTTCTACTATACTCTTGGTTTTATAGTGTTTTTAGTTCTCCCGTGTCTTTATATTGCTATATGCATTGATATATACGGTTTGTGATTTCTGGGTTGTTGTTTTTATATCTTCCCTTATATTTCAAAGTCCTTGCTTCTTCTATAATCATTGTCATCCACAGTTAATGCTCTCTTCTATTTGCTATGATTTATACTCCCATTTCTAGTTCGGAGCTTTGTCCTTTTATTTCTTCTTCTTGCGATTAAGCACCGCTTGTAATGATCTAGAATTCGCAGATATAAATTTCAGAATGAACATTGTTAATGTTCTAGGAAGGAAATTGTAATGGCACGATCTTGACTTGTCAAATTACCAGAATACCTCGGAAAAGGCCGAATCATCAAGAAATATTTTCTTGATATTTAGAGATCAAAGAGAATACAAGAGTCGTGTAACATAGCACATGATGACGTTATGATCTGTGAATCATCATGTTCCATTTAGAAACTCAGCATGAATTACTGTAATATAATCACGTTGATCAAGTGTCATTATATTATACTAACTCATGCTTCAGCTCCCAACACTTCTTCAAGAATATTCCTATTTTAAACTTGAATGTTTCAGAATTTAGAAACTAAAATAGTTTCTTTTATGATATAATATAGATAGCGCGAAGAGGTAAATGATTTCAGATAAGAATAATTATAAAAATATCTTCAGAAGTATGGATGATATTTATAATGAAAGATACGATGATATCTTAGAATGTCTAATATCAGAGGATGATGAAGGATATTGTCTGCAGGGGTTTAGAGTCAGGAGCAAGGTATTCGTTAATGACTTCAGCAAGTACTGAATCATTTGGATTCTTTGAAGGCAGGTTCAGCCTTTGTGATTTGTCCACAGCCTCCTTCATACTTTGCTCAATCCGTTTTCCAGTTCCAAAGCTTCTCTTTTTCTGAGCTTTGCCAATATACTATCCTTTATCATCAAACTTTTTACTGTTAAGGTCGTTTACAGTTTTTGTTGCTTCATCAGCATTTTTCAAAATTTCGAGAACTAGTTCGCAGTTTAGGGTGTTTTTCAGAAATTTCTCATTCAAAGAATGTAAGTCTTGGAGGTAGACATTGTGTGTATATGTAATTGTTGATGTAGACATGCTGCGAGGTTTCAAAATACTGATTACTGATTCTCAATAATTGGTATGGCAATTCTTGTTATAAGGTACGAATGAGTATATGATAGGGTTTCGATAATTATAATGATTTTTTTTTTTGGAAAGTCAAATATCAGTGAAGTTGTTGGTAAGTTTATTGCTAATGTGGTGAATATAAACGATTCCCCCAGTAACGTTGGCGAAAGGGCAACGTATCTATCGAGGTTATAATAAGACTGTTTTGATTGAGAAGTCGAAGTTGACTTGCTGGAGCTGTGACAAAACTGTCTATTTTGAAACGGAATTGAAAAGTTATTTTAGCTAGTAAATGCCAAAGGGTCTAACACGGATACGTGTCGAACTATGACTTGGGTTTTGAGAGTTTTTCAGGTGTATAACTGTGGGTAACATGTGATTGGATCATCATCTCGATTGTTCCTTAGTTGAAGTGTCTTCAGGAATTTCGTAGGGTTTGAGCACATATTGTAATCGTTAATACATATGATGTTCTAACACAGTTTTGAAGTCAAAGTATAGCTTTGAAAGATATAGGAATCTAAGAGTGATGATACTGGTTATATTTCGAATTGAATTATGCGATTTCAAAATCAGAATATGTAATTGAATTTGAATGAGTATGATTGTTTTGATTTATATGAAAGAATGGATATTGTTGTGAAAGTAGGGAGTATAGTTGATGATTGCTGAATCAGTTTCGAAAAATGTAATATATTAATTGTGAATTTATATATCTCTCGGATATTACCTACCCGTTAAAAAATTTTCACAATTAATATTTTGTACAAAAGAAGTTTATTACAGTCTTTATGAAAATATATGTGTATATTTTCTTTAGATGTAATATAGATTTAATGAGTTAATATTAAATTAAACTCATTTGTTTTATGGTTGGAACTAGAATTGAGTAATCCCTAAAACTTTATAAATTGCATAAGTATTTCTTCAATAATATTGAAATTATGAATCATTACTTTGTTATTTGTTGGTTTTCGTGAAATTCTTGTGAACTTCGCAAGGTACGAATGATGTTATATGAAAAGTTTCGGGTACATCGATGATGAAAGTGTAAAATCAAACATATATTCGAATAATACACTTGATTTATTATGAATTGGATTTTTATTGAATTGAGACAGAGATTGTAATTAACGATGGTTAAGTTGCGGACGAAGGACGTACATCATTGCATATTTGTAATATGAATTAACTGAGTAGTTAAGATTCACACATAATAGCTTAGTACGGGAAGATTTATTATGGTTTAAAAATTTATACATATAAAATATACATATAAATCTTTCGATTGGAAATGAGTTAATACTTCATAACTCGTTGATACAATATATTTGTTGTTGATTCGTAATGATGTCCACAATAAATCTTGAACTGACAGAGTTTGTGATGTTACAGGTGCTGTTGATTCTGACGATACTGACGGCACTGACTGTGTTGATGATGCTACGGTCCTGTTGATGCTGTTGGTAAAACAATTCTAGCTTGTAAATTGTACACCATTTTCGATCAAAGTTTCTACTCTACCATCTCCGTTCACTCATCCGATTTACGGTCAGAATTAAATAATCTCTAAGATTTTGGAGATTACATAACTGCCGCAGAGATATTTCTTCAATGAAGTTTATGAATTAATACTTCATCGTTTGTTGTTGTTGATATTCCTGGATATTTACAGGGCGTATGACGTTGATGTTTGAGATACAGATTGTGATGTTGCGGTGTGGGATGTGGATGTTGTTGGTGGTGGTGGTGATGGTACTGTTGGTGTTGCTGATGGTGGTACTGTTTATGCTGCTGGTGTTTGTAACCTTTGCACCATATTCTCCAAAGCCACTACCCGAGAGCGAAGCTCGTTGACTTCTTCTATTACACCGGGGTGATTGTCGGTTTGGACGAGCGGATAAATAAAATCTAGAATTTGGTGTAGTATGTAATCGTGACGAGATACTCTAGAAATAAGAGAGAAAATGGTGTTTCGGATAGGTTCGCCGGTAAGTGCTTCAGGTTCTTCGCCAAGAGGGCAATGTGGTGGATGGAAGGGATCACCTTCTTCTTGTCTCCAGTTATTGAGGAATCTACGAACCTATCCCCAATTCATCCAGAATAGATGATGGCTAATTGGTTGATCCATTCCGGTCACACTGCTTTCGGAGCTTGAGTGGGATTCCATATCGGAATTCGAGGGACTTGAACTAATGACGAATTCCATTTCGTTCGATTGAATAAAGGATTTTTTGATATGAAATGATTTTTTGGCTATCGGGTGATATTCTAATTACATAGAATATCTATATATATAGCGCAAAAGATTTCGTAGATTACGGAGGAATTTACGGAATATGTCAGGCAAAGTTTACAGTAACAGATACGCTAAGATATGAATTAGCAGATACGCTAAGATATGAATTTTGTCTATACACTATTCATGCAATCAATGCAATAAGATGTGTCTAGACTAAGAATGATAAGCAGGCAATTTCCGACAAAAATGATAAGCAAAACTTTTGACATGCACACACGGTCGAAGTCCAGGCTCACTAATGCATCCTAACGACTATCAGTTAGACACACTAATGCAGACCTGGTTCGCTAAGACCACCGCTCTGATACCAACTGAAAGGATCCGTTCATATACATTATAAACGATTCACAATAGTTGATTACATCGCGAGGTATTTGACCTCTATATGATACATTTTACAAACATTGCATTCGTTTTTAAAAGACAAACTTTCTTTACAACGAAAGTTGACGGCATGCACACCATTTCATAATACATCCAACTATAATTGGCTTAATAATAATCTTGATGAACTCAATGACTCGAATGCAACGTCTTTCAAAATATGCCATGAATGACTCCAAGTAATATCCTTAAAATGAGCTAATGCACAGCGGAAGATTTCTTTAATACCTGAGAATAAACATGCTTTAAAGTGTCAACCAAAAGGTTGGTGAGTTCATAGGTTTATCATAACAATCATTTCAATATATTAATAGACCACAAGATTTCCGTTTATAAATATATGTACACACGCAAGTGTATAAAAGTATTCTATAAGTTGTAGGCACCCGGTAACAAGCCTTAACGTTCATGTTTTACCCTCTGAAGTACACCAGATCAGGTGTGTTTAAAATAACCTCGAAGTACTAAAGCATCCCATAGTCAGGATGGGGTTTGTCAGGCCCAATAGATCTATCTTTAGGATTCGCGCCTACCGTACATAGACAAGTAGTTTAATGTTACCAAGCTAAGGGTATATTTCTGGTTTAAACCCACGTAGAATTGGTTTTAGTACTTGTGCCTATTTCGTAAAACATTTATAAAAACAGCGCATGTATTCTCAGTCCCAAATATATATATAAAAGGGAGCAAATGAAACTCACAATACTGTATTTCATAGCAATTATGTATATGACGGCATTGAACAAGTGCAGGGTTTGTCTCAGATTCACAAACGTATCAATATTGTGATTCAATATTGCAGGAAAGTACGTAGACGCAACGAAAATGATAAACGTTAGGTTGACCTCACGAGCAATACCCTCGATCAATACCCATAACCTCCATAGCTATAACCCATAATTTCCTTAGCTCTATTCCGTTTGAAAACTTATTTTGAAATCGTCTGAGTATAACTCCGCCGTAGTATTTTATGTATACTAATAATATCTTGAAATAATACAAAGAAAATATATATATGTAATTCGATTGAGAGAGTTTAGAGAAATATATTTTCAAGTTTCTATGAAATAATGAAACCTATTGAATTCTATTTATAATAGATTTTTGAATTATTAAAGTGAATTATTAAAGTATGAATTATTAAAGTGAATTATTAAAGTGAATTATTAAAGTATGAATTATTAAAGTGAATTATTAAAGTGAATTATTAAAGTATGAATTATTAAAGTGAATTATTAAAGTATGAATTATTAAAGTGTGAATTATTAAAGTGCATTATTAAAGTATGAATTATTAAAGTGAATTATTAAAGTATGAATTATTAAAGTGAATTATTAAAGTATGAATTATTAAAGTGAATTATTAAAGTATGAATTATTAAAGTATGAATTATTAAAGTTAAAGTAAAATAAAAGTAAAGTAAAGGTAAAATTAAAGTATAGTAAAAGTATAAAAACTATGTATGTATAATACGCGTATAAATATATATAATATTAATTTAAATCGTTATATATATTTAATGAAATAAAATATAAATATCGTTATATTTATTATACTGGTTAAGTAGTGAGTTGTCAAAAGTGATTCTAGATATTTATAAAAGTTATATACGTTTTAATAATAAAGTTCTTTTTAAACTGAAAACGTCTTTGTACGTTTGAAAATAGATTAATAGAATATTATGGAAACCAATTCTCCACTAACTTTTGTCTAACTTTCGTAAATGACACTTTTTGTTTTTTTTTATAAATAGCTTTACAAATTATTCCGAATATCGTTAAGAGGAATAGATTTTCTCAAATCATAGTAGACCTCTCAACAGAGACTTGTAATCATAATTCAATGTTTCTGATAATTCAATCATTTAATATTTTTTTTTTAATTTCGTCGAAAATCATATTGAAACAAATACGTTTGTGTAAAGTATTATACGTTTAATACTTTATTAATATTCTCAAGTTATAATATATATATATATATATATACATATACATATCTATTTATATATAACGGTTCGTGAATCGTCGGAATTTGGTCGAGGTTATAATGAATGTATGAACACAGTTTAAAATTCTTGAGATTTAACTTAACAAACTTTGCTTATCGTGTTGGAATAATATAAAGATTAAAGTTTAAATTTGATCGAAAATTTCTGGGTCGTCACACCACAGCAATTAAAAAGGGAGCAAATGAAACTCACACTTTATAATTATTGTAAAACAGTTATTAAAGCATTTGCATGTATTCTCAGCCCAAAAATGTAAAGGGTAAAAGGGATCATATGAAACTCACACTTTATAATTATTGTAAAACAGTTATTAAAGCATTTGCATGTATTCTCAGCCCAAAAATGTAAAGGGTAAAAGGGATCATATGAAACTCACCTTAGCAGCATATAAAGTCGTTCACCAAAATGTGATCGAAACTCGGATTACCAAATAACCGTAGATCTCAACGTATCAATATTGAGATTCAATATTGTAGGAAAGTACGTAGACACAACGGAGATGATAAACACTATGTTTGATTCATAAATATACCCCCGAACATTACCCATAACCTCCTTGGCAATAACCCATAATTTCCTTAGCTCTATCCCGCTCGAAAACCATTTTGAAAGTGACACGCTCATAACCTCGTCGTAATATTTTATGTATAATATTACTAAAAATATTAAGATTAATAATAATAATAATCTTAATAATATAATAATAATAATAATAATAATAATAATAATAATAATAATAATAATAATACAGAGATAAATATAAAAGAAAATGAAGAACTGAAACAAAATCGGGCGAATTTATAGATTTGAGCCACCATCACCCACCATGCGATCGCATGGTTTCATAGGCATACGGCCATGCGATCGCATGGCCAACTGTCACCAGCCTGGTTCGTTTGTTTTTATCTTTGTCGACATAATATTATATTTATATATAATTTATATAATTAATTATATATTATATTAAATTCACGTGCATAGTTGACTTGTAATTTTCATTCTAATAAGTCGTACGTCGTCACTCGACTTATGTCCCGGTTCCGGTTTTTCGAACGTCCTTTCGTATACTGAGAAAACTTGTACTTTAGGTTTCGTGAATCGTACCTTTGTCAAAATATAGTCTTAAATCATCCATAAACTATACAACTCGAGGTATAACTTATACATTTGAGTGTTTTGGTCATTTACTTTTATAAATCATCGTATCGCTATTTGTTAATATATATATTATATGCATTTACATTTTGAAATAGTGTTTACTGTAGCAATTCACTGTAGCAAATAGTGATTTTCGAAAACACTGTAGCATTTTGGGTACTGTAGCAATTTGAAAATACTGTAGCAAATTAGTGTTTTACTGGTTCATCTTAAATGCTTTAGTTAACTTATCTAAATATCAAACGAATCAACAAACGAATGTTACTATCGTTTACTAAATAACTTGAAATTATATATATGTATATATCTTTTTAATATACATAAATCAGTTTTTAAATACACATTGGAAGTTATTTATAAATAAATTTTAATAATAAATATTTCAACTTATCATATATATTCAAATAGATATTTAAACCAATAAGTTTAATGTACGGTATCAAACAATTAATACATTGTTACCTTTTCAAGTTATAGTATATATGTATCTATTTACATATAATTGTTCGTGAATCATCGAAAACAACCGAAAGGTATTTGAATATATGAAAGTAGTTCAAAAATTTGTAGATTCAGTTTTACAGACTTTGCTTATCGCGTCAGAAATGTTAATCATACAAAGATTAAGTTTAAATTTGATCAGAAATTTCCGGGTCATCACACAAATAGTATCATATCCGCCAACCGTCTTTGGTAGTTTGGTGATAAAATCCATCGTTATCCTTTCCCACTCCCATTGCGGGATTTCGGGTTGTTGAAGTAGTCCGGATGGTCTTTGATGTTCGGCTTTGACCTTGGAGCAAGTTAGGCACTTTCCAACATAAGTAGCAACGTCCTTTTTAATGTTCGGCCACCAATATTGTTCTTTGAGGTCGTGGTACATCTTATTGGCACCGGGGTGAATCGAATATCTTAACTTATGGGCTTCGTCTAAAATAAGGCTTCGCAAGTCCCCATAGCTAGGCACCCAAATTCTTCTGGCGAAATATCGGAGTCCGGTTTCTTTAACTTCGAATCGAGAGGTGAGGACGTTCAAGTGTTCGAGGGAGATGTTTTCATCCTTGAGAGCCTCGTCTCGGGCTTCACGAATTTGACTATTGAGGTTGGTGTGAATGGTGATCTTTAAAGCTCGGACACGAAGAGGAACCTCTCTTTCATTTCAACTTAAGGTATCGGCTACTACGTTTGCCTTCCCGGGATGGTAACGAAGCTCACAATCATAATCGTTTAAAGTTTCAATCCACCGTCGTTGTCTCATGTTTAGTTGATTTTGATCGAAAATGTGTTGAAGGCTTTTGTGATCGGTGAAGATGGTACTTTTGGTTCCATAAAGATAGTGTCTCCACATTTTAAGTGCGAAGACAACGGCTCCGAGTTCGAGATCATGTGTCGTGTAGTTTCATTCATGAATTTTGAGTTGTCGAGAGGCATAAGCATTGAATTTCTTTCGTTGCATCAACACGCACCCAAAACCATGTTTCGAGGCATCACAATATACAACAAAATCATCATTGCCTTCGGGAAGTGACAAGATAGGAGCGGTGGTTAGCTTGTCTTCAAGATTTGAAATGCGGATTCTTGTTCGGTTGCCCAAATGAATTTCTTTCCCTTGTGAGTTAACGCGGTTAGAGGATGATCAACCAAAGAGAAATCTTTGATGAATCTACGATAGTATCCGGTGAGACCCAAGAATTGACGGATGTGAGTAGGAGTAGTAGGAGTCTCCCATTTACTAATGGCTTTGATTTTTGTTGGATCGACTTTAATACCTTGATCACTTACAACATGACCAAGAAATTAAACTTCCTTCAACCAAAATTTGCACTTGGAGAATTTGGCATAGAGTCGTTCTTGTCTTAAAAGTTCAAGCACAAATCGGAGATGCTCCTCGTGTTCTTCTTCGCTCCTAGAATAGACCAAAATATCATTGATGAACACGATAACGAATTTGTCGAGGTACGGTTTGCACGGTTCATAAGATCCATGAACACCGCTGGTGTGTTAGTTAGACCAAATGGCATGATAAGGAATTCATAACTACCATAACGAGTCCGGAAAGCGGTTTTGGAGACATCTTCCTCCTTAACCCTTAGTTGATGATAACCCGAACGGAGATCGATTTTTGAATATACACGTGATCCTTGTAATTGATCGAAGAGGTCATCGATGTGAGGAAGAGGATATCAGTTCTTAACCATCAATTTGTTTAGTTCACGATAATCAATGCACATTTGTAGGGATCCATCTTTCTTCTTAATGAATAAAATCGAAGCACCCCATGGTGAATGGCTAGGTTGGATGAAACCACGGTCAAGTAGTTCTTGGATTTGACTTTGCAATTCTTGCATTTCGGATGGAGCGAGTCTATAGGGTGCACGTGCTACGGGTGCGGCTCCCGGAATAAGATCGATTTGGAATTCAACCGGTCGATGAGGTGGGAGACCCGGCAATTCGTCGGGAAAAACATCGGAAAAGTCACTAACAATTGGCACATCATCGATGTGCCTCTCATCGAACTCAACTTTCTTAACATGAGCAAGGATCGCAAAACAACCCTTACGGAGTAGTTTTCTAACTTTAAGGCACGAAACGAGGTTGAGTCAGGCGCAACTCTTATCGCCATAAATGATCAAAGGTTCACCATTCTCGATAGGAATTCGGATTGCGTGAAGATCGCAAAGGATGTGAGATTTCGTTTTGACCATCCAATTCATACCGATTATTACATCGAAACTTCCTAGTTCCATGGGTATCAAGTCAATTTCAAACTCATTACCCAAAATATTTATCGTACACCCCCGGTAATATGTGTCGGCACTCAATAGGTTTTCGTTGGCCACCTCAATGGCATAAGTAGTGTCTAGGGGGAGTGGTGGAGTGTAAAGAGTAGGAGCTAAAGCCTTGGAAACAAAACATTTATCGGCACCCGAATCGAATAAGCATGTAACATAAGAGTTATTGAGAAGAAACGTACCCGTGACTAATTTATTGTCATCCCGGGCCTCCTGGGCGTTAATGTTGAAAGCTCGGCCACGTGTATTGGGGTTGGCTTTCTTCGTGGGGCATTCATTTCTATAATGGCCCGTTCGGTCACATTCGTAACAAGTGCCCGTCTTTGGTGCATTGGGCCCTTTTCGAGCGACGGGGGCGACACTTTTACACTCATTGGCCTTATGACCAACTCCTTGGCACAGATGGAAAATTAGATTGCCACATTCACCAAAATGATGCTTGTTGCATTTGTTGCAAAGAGGTAGGTTTCCGGCATAACCCTTCTTGCCGTCGGAGGTGAAAGGCTTCTTGGCAAAGTTGTTGTTGCTTGATTGGGGGGCTTCCCATTTTCTTTTGTTGTTACCCGACTTATCCTTGGCTTTAGGTGCCGGCACTACGATTTCGTCCACCGTTTCTATCAATTTGCGGGCCATGTTCAAAGCTTCTTGATGATTAGTGGGTTTGGATGACATTACCCCGTATTTGATGCTCTTTGGAAGACCATCCATGTAAAGTTCAACCCTTAAAGATTCGGGGTTCACAAGGTTTGGGCACATCAAGGCTAGTTCGAAAAATCGTTGATTATAAGCCTTGAGATCGTTTCCGGCCGCTTTCAAAGTTCTTAGCTCTTGTTCGAGCCTTCGGGTTTCTTCACGAGGGAAATATTCGACGATCATCTTTTCCCTTAAGTCGTCCCAAGAGAGGGTGTGAGCTTCATCGGTACCCACCGATTGTACATAGGTGTTCCACCATGTGAGGGCGACACCGGCGAAAGTGTGAGTGGAGTATTTGACCTTATCTTGATCCCGACAACCGCTTATGCTAAAAACGGCCTCCGTTTTTTCGAACCATCGATTGAGAGTAACCGGTCCCCCGGTCCCATCAAAAGTATGAGGTTTGCACCCCATGAAGGATTTGTAGGAGCACCCTTCGCTTGAGTTACCGGCTCCTTGATTGTTGCTGTTGTTGTGGTTGTTGTTATTGTTGTTGTTGGAGGAGTGACCGGCCATGGCCGCATCCACGGCGGTGGCTATCATCCGTTGAAGGGCTTGTTCGGGAGTCTCATGGCGTGGTACAAGGCGAGGAGGCATTGTTCCTTCAAAACACAAGAATACTGTTGATTAGTATTTTCAATAATACTAATCATGATATGGAATAAGGATAAAGAGAAAATTTTCCCTTGACTCGCCTTAAATTCTTTGTGTCATAATGTCGGAACGTTCATATGAGTCACCGTAATATAATCCCAGAAATTATATTACCCTAATTCATATGTGCATTCGACATTATTTCACTAAGTCAAGGTGGCGCGTCAATCAAATTAAACATCGTGAGGTTAAGATGAAATAAGAGTATATATGAGTAAAAACGTTCGAGTATAAATGCACAAGTAGTCAAATAATTCCTACTCCAAGTCTATATGCCGGTTGTAGTCTAGACTCACTAATGTACCCTATGACTCTGGGTTGACACCAATGAACTCTAAATCCCTACAACCAACGCTCTGATACCATCTGTAGCGACCCGACAAAATCGTCATTGACGGCGCCGTCTACTTAGGTCCCGTTACGTGGTCACAAGTCTTTAAAACAATGTTTGACCCAAAGTATGTCGCATTCATTTCAAAAGTAACGATGTTTCAAGGTTTACAAAGTAGTTCGACAACTAGTTACATAAAAAAGTTTAAAGTACAATTGAAACATATGCGACACAATTTAAAAGTAGCCAAAAGACGCTCCACATATGCATGTATACTCGACATCCAAGCAAGTATTAAAAGTAATGAGCGGAAGCATGTATCACAAAACGTTCAAAGACCTGAGAAAAACATAGAAATCTGTCAATGAAAACATTGGTGAAATCATAGGTTTAAGTAAGTAAGTACAAGTGAACCACAAGATTTGTAACATTGATATAATAGTAATACATTCCAAAAGTTAATATTCACGAGCACCCAATTATCAATGCTTAACATTCCTTCCATAGAACCCCATAACAATAGTGTTAGAACATACACTATTTCTCGAAAATATATTCCATTCGTAAACGGTAGCGAACCGTCTGAATGAGGGTTTGTCAAACCCATATGGATCCATACAACATAAGTTCTCGCTTACACCCGGCAAGTGTAACTAATGATAATCGAATTGAGGATTTTGTTCTAAACTCGTATGTAGAATGTTTGTTTTCCTGTACTTGTGTTCACTTAGTAAAAAGAAACGTTTATGTTTTCTCATCCTAAATGTAAGTTCAAAAAGAGTAAAAGTGGGACTATGATCTCACCTTGATTGCACGAGTAAGTTAAGTACTTCACAAAGTAACGTGTGCAAGAAAGAACGCTAGTCTCGACCTAAACAAATAGGTTGCATCAATATTGGTAAACACGGTTGGTCAAAGATGTTCAATTAGTCATATGGCTCGTTACGACTCGATTACATAGCATGTGGATCAAATTGTCAAGTTTCATGCAAGATACAAGTATAGAAGCATGTTAGAACGATCGTATAAACATTTGGCTAAGTTTGACAAAAGTCAAACTTTGGTCAAAGTCAAAGTCAAAGTCAACGGGGTCGGGTCGGGTATCCGATAATTTTTCCATGATGAGAAAGTATATACAAACATGTTGGTCAAGTTTCATGTTAATCGGAGTTACGAGTAAACGGGGTGAAAACGTAAAAATCAAAAAGAATTTGGGACAGTCCAAAATGGCGCGCCGCTCCATTTAACTGATCAGCAAGTCTGGCAGTTTTCACACTCAAGCACGAATCCAACTTCAAACAATCACAACTTGTGAACCGTAAACATTCAAAACACGTATCTTATATCGTTGGAAAGGTAATTTAAAGAGGAATATAACTAAACACATTTCATGAATCAAATCCATCATTAACAACAATGAAAACCTCATCAAATGATCATTAAAAGTTCAAAATCAAATTTTCAAGTTCACAAAACGCATTTCTTGACTCGGGAATCCAATTTACACATACTGTGATGATCGCTCCAAATCCATATGGACGAACACGTCATTCATCGATTTCATTGCGAGGTATTTGACCTCTATATGATACGTTTTGTAAACATTGCATTCTTTTGAAAAGGCACATCATAAATGAATATTTAAATCAAAGGTTTTCGACATCTGATAATTTCTACATATAGACAATCACCGTAAATAATAGTTTACAATAGTAATTCCGTTGACAATGCAGTCAAAATAAGATACATGGTGATGATTTGGTGAATGCAACGTTTCCTTGATAAATATGCCATGTAAGACTCCATGCACAGAGCTTGTCTAACATATAAGCAAACAGCAGAAGACTTCCAGGGAACCTAAGAATACACATGCTAACAAGTGTCAACACAAAGGTTGGTGAGTTCATAGTTTTAGTGTTTCGCATAATCTGTATATAAAGGTGGATCACAAGATTTCAGTTGTTTCATCCAGAAACGTTTATCAAAAGTTTGTCAATAGATTCTACGTAACAGAGCACCCTGGTAACTAAGCTTTAACGTTATAATGATAAATACCCCATTCGTTTTAATACACGCAAATCAACGTGTCCTAAACTCAAATAACACACGTCCATTAAAAGGCTAGCACTCTAGCTCGGACGGGGATGTCAAGCCCTATGGATCCATATACTGTTATTCGCGCCCACCAGTCCATATCCTATGTACTGGCAGCTACTAGTTACCAAAGCTAAGGGATTTTCAGTTCAAACTCATTGTAGAATTAAGTATGTACTTGTATCCATTGCGTTTAAAAAAAATTGCATGTATTCTCAGCCCAAAAATATATATTGCAAAAGCAATTAAAAAGGGAGCAATGAAACTCACCTTAGCAGCATATAAAGTTGTTCACCAAAATGTGACCAAAACTCGGATTACCAATTAATCGTAGATCTCAACCTAGAGAACATATGTTGGTCAATAAATGTTTATCAAGCTAGGTCTGGTCATAGTGTATCATAATCCTAATGCTCGAGATTGACATATAAAAGTTATCAAAAGTTATTTCAAAAAGTCAATTTTGACAAAAGTTCAACAAAACGAGATGTACCTTATATAAGGATTCATTTACTCGGTTGGTAATATTCAAAAAATCCATTTTATCAATCTCGTAAACAAGTTGTTTAAATCTTAATTGCAGATTCAAAAGCAATTTCAATTAACGTCAATCATAATTCAGTTGATCATATCTTTTAATCCGTTCATCGAAACTATTCGGTGTCTAAATGAAAAGTTATTGATTTTTGGCCAGCTTTCCAAAAACATGTATATCATATACCTTTTACCAGTAATATATGTATTTAGTTCGTGATTAATCATAAACTGTTTAACGACGAAATTTAGCATACAAGCTTGTATAAATATATATACTCGAGCACTAGACATGGATACACTATTAGTATATAAAAGATAAAATATAAATGCTTACGTATCAATATTGTGATTCAATATTTTAGAAAAGTACGCAGACGTAACGGAGATGATAAACACTAATTTGACTCACGAGCAAAACCCTCGAACAATACCCATATTTTCCTTAGCTCTATCCCGCTTGAAAACCCATTTTGAAAGTGACACGCTCATGACTTCGTCGTAGTATTTTATGTATAATACTACTAATAAAAATAATAAAATTAATAATAATAATATTAATCTTAATAATTATAATAATAATAATAACAATAATAATAATAATAATAATATAAATATAAATAATAATTATAAATGGAGTATAGATAAATATATGTGTGTGATTGAAATGAAATCGTTTGAATTTATAGAACCTTTTCTGAAAAAGTACCCCATACGATCGCATGGGATTTGTGCTTCAAGGCCATGCGATCGCATGGCCCTCTGATCCAGCTCACAAAATTTTGTTTTCTTATTTTTCGACATATTTATTTATTAATATATAATATATATAATTTATATTAATTAACTATATATATTATATTATATTCTCGTGCATAGTTGAGTTGTAATTTTCGTTCCGATGACTCGTACGTTGTCACTCGACTTATGTCCCGGTTCCGGTTTCTCGAACGCATTTTCGTACGCTTAGAAAACTCGCAATTTACGTTTTGTGACTCGTACCTTTGTCAAAATATAGTTTTAAATTATCAATAAACTATATCATTCAAAGTGTATCTTAAACTTTCGAGTGTTTTGGTCATTTACTTCTATAAATCATTGTCTCGCTATTTGTTAATATATATATATATATATATATATATATATATATATATATATATATATATAATAACAAATCGTTTTATGACCAAGTTAATATATATTTTCAACATTCATAAACACGTTTTAAATATACGTCGCAAGTTATTCATATAATTAATATTCCAACTTATCATATATATTCAAATAAATATTTAAACCAATAAGTTTAATGTACGGTATCAAACAATTAATATATTGTTACGTTTTCAAGTTATAGTATATATATATGTATCTATATACATATAATTGTTCACGAATCGTCAAGAACAATCAAAAGGTATTTTAATATATGAAAGTAGTTCAAAAATTTTGAGATTTAGTTTTACAGACTTTGCTTATCGTGTCGGAAACGTTAAATCATTTAAAGATAAAGTTTAAATTTGGTCAAAAATTTCCGGGTTGTCACAGTACCTACCCGTTAAAGAAATTTCGTCCCGAAATTTGAGTGAGGTCGTCATGGCTAACAATAAAAATGTTTTCATGACGAATATGAGTTGGTAAATAGAATTTTATCACCGTTGAATAATATGGATAAAATAATCCGATTATTCGAAGCGTATAAGAGAAGTTATCGTAAAATAGTGAATTGAAGGAATAGAGATTCGCCTTAACTATTGACGTAGTAACGACTGATTTCCGGAATTTAAGGAATAGAAAATCTTCATAATTTAAATAAGATTTGATTCTTCGGAATTTAAGGAAATTAGGATTTCCTTTGATTAAATGCGTAATCTGCCTCGATTGCTATGTCTGATATTTTGCTATAAATTGACCTCTTCCGTTTCATTTATTTTCACCACTCCTATAATCTTCTTTCTTATTTCATACTTCTTAATAGATTGTGAAAATGCTTAATCCAGTTCTGATTCTTGATATTTTCTTGGCTATCGTATCCTTCATTCTTCTTTTTCATCTACCACCAGAGGAGGTTATTTTCTTCTACTATTACCTTGGGGTTATAGTGTTTTTCATTCTCCCGTATCTTTATATTGCTATACGCATCGATATACATGGTTTGTAATTTCAGGATTGTTTTTGGGCTTTATATTTTCCATTATATTTTGGAGCTTCATGATTTCGTTTTCTCTTCCCGACTTTAAGTCAAGCGAATAATAGTCCAAAATTCGTAGGTATGGATTTTAAAATGAACATAGTTAATGTTCTAAGAAAGAAACGGTAATGGCACATTCTGACTTGTCAAATTACCAGAATATCCGAAAAAGACCGAATCATCAAGAAAAATATTTTCTTGATATGTTTAGAGGTTAAATAGAATGAAAGAGTTATGTAACATGGTTCATGATGAGGGTATGATCTGTGAACCTTTATCACGTTCTATTAGAAACTCAGCATGACTTACTGTAATTTAATCACGTTGATCAAGTGTCATTATATTATACTAATTCATGCTTCAGTTCCCAACATTACTTCAAAGCATCCATTTTTTGAATTTTTTAGATTTTAGAAACTAAAATAGTTTCCTTTATGATGTAACAAAGATAGCGTGAAGAGATAAATGATTTCAGATAAGAATAGTTATGAAAATATCTTCAGAAATATGGAGGATATTTATAATGGAAGATACGATGATATCTTAGAATTTCTAATATCAGAGGATGATGCGGAAAATCTGTCTGTGAAGGTTTAGAATAAGAAGTAAGGTTCTTACTAATGGTTTCAGCAGACACTAAATCATTTGGATTCTTTGAAGGTAGATTTTGTCTTTGTGATTTGTCCACAGCCTCCTTCATGGTCTGCTCAATCCGTTTTCCAGTTCCAAACCTTCTCTTTTTTCTCAGCTTTACCACCATACTATTCTTTATCATCAAACTTTTGACTGTTAAGGTCGTTTACAGTTTTTGCTGCTTCATCAACATTTTTCCAAAATTCGGAGAACTAGTTTCGTAGTTTGGGGTGTTTTTCGAAAACTTCACATTCGAAGTATGTAAGTTCAGGAGGTAGACGTTATATGTATACATATAACTGTTGGCGTAGATGTGCTACAAGATTTCAAAATACTGATTGCTAATTCTCAATAGTTAGTATGTCAATTGCCGTTACAAGATGTGGATGAGTACATGATACGGTTTCAATGAGTATAAGGATTTTTCGGAAGGTCAAAGATCAATGAAGTTGTTGGTAAATTTACTGCTAATGTGGTGGAACATGAAAGGTTCCCCAGTAACAAAAACGTATATATCAAGGTTATAATAAGGCTAATCTGAAAAGTCGAAGTTGACTGGTTGGAAGTGTGGTAAAACTGGATACTTTGAACAGGGATTGCAAGATTATTTTCGGTAATAACAATGCTAAAGGATCTTTCACAGTTTTAAAGTTAAAGTATAGCTTTGAAAGATGTAGAGATCTAAGAATGATGTCACCAGTTCAGAGTTATGGCTTGGATTCTGATACGTCGATATCAGAATATGTGATTAAATTTGTATGAAATGATTGTGTATCATTGTGAAGATAGTGAGTATAGTTAATGATTTTTGAATCAAAATTGAAGAATGTACAGTATAACAAATTAATTGTGAACTTATATATTTCCCGAGTATTACCTACCCGTTAAAGATTTCACAATTAATACTTTGTACAAAAGAATTTTTTTTATTACCGTCTTTATGAAAATATATGTATGTATATTTTCTTCAGATGTAATACAGATTTGATGAGTTAATATCATATTAAGCTCATTTGATTTTTGAATTGAATGAATAATCTCTAAAACATTAAGGATTACATAATCTTCGCGGAGTATTTCACTAATGAAATCAATACTTCATTATTTATTCTTATTCCTCGGTGAAGGATGTTGATGCTCGTGGAATTCTTATGAACTTCATAAGATATAAATGATGTTTTCTAGAAAGTTTCGAGTACATCGAAGATAAAAGTGTAAAATCAAACATGTAATTGATTAATACACGAAGTCCATTATGAAATGGAATTCATTGAGTTGAAACGGATATTTGTAGTTAACGATGGTTAAGTTGTTAACGAAGGATGTACATCATAGTATATTAGTAATATGAATTAACCGAGTAGTATCTACCCCTTAAAATTCACACGTAATAGCTTAGTACGAAAAGATTCATGGTGGTTTTAAAATATATATATATATATATAAGATATACATATAAATTCTTTATATGAATTGAGTTATTACTTCATAACTCATTGATACAATATACTCGTTGTTGACTCGTAATGATGTCCACGATGCTTTCTTGAACTGACGGAGCTTGTGATGTTAGAGGTGCTGCTGATTCTGACGATGTTGACAACACTGACTGTGCTGGTGAGGCTAAGGGTACTGTTGATGTTGTTGGTAAAACAAGTCTAGCTTATATCTTACACCATTCGGATAAGGGTTTCTACTCTATCTGATTTAGGGTTAAGGCTAGAATAGATAATCTTTAAACTTTAGAAATTACATAATCACCGTAGAATGTTTCTCTGATGAAGTTATGAATCCATACTTCATCGTTTGTCGTTGCTGGTACTTCTTGGTACATATGGTGCGTATGATGTTGATATTCGAGGTACAGATTGTGATGTTGAGGCGTGTGATGCGGATGTGGTTGTTGGTGGTGGTAATGATCCTGTTGGTGTGGATGATGGTGGTACCGGTTATGCTGCGGGTGCTGCTGCTGGTGTTCGTAACCCTTGCACCATATTCTCCAAAGCCACTACCCGAGCACGAAGCTCGTTGACTTCTTCTATTATACCGGGATGATCGGTGGTTTGGACAATCGGATAAATAAGATTTATAATATGAGATAGTATATAATCATGATGAGATACTCTGGAAATGAGAGAGAAAATAGTATTACGAATAGGTTCGCCGGTAAGTGCTTCAGGTTCTTCGCCAAGAGGTGAATGTGGTGGATGGAAGGAATCACCTTCTTCTTGTCTCCAATGATTAAGTAGGCTATGAACCCATCCCAAATTCATCCAGAATAGGTGATGGCTGATTGGTTGATCCATTCCGGTTACACTTTCTTCAGAGTTTAGGTGAATATCCATATCGGAATAGCTGTCGGAATTTAAGGAATTTGAACTAGATACGGAATCCATCTTGTATAATTAGAGAGATGATTTTTGATATGAAATAGATTATAGAATTTAGATTGGTACTCTTCAATACATAATTTACATATGTATATATAATACCAAAATTCCATAAATCACGGAGGAATTTTTGGAAGATGTCAGGAAAAGTTTACAGTAACAGATATGCTAAGATATGAATTTTTGTCTATACACTATTTATGCAATAAATGTAGGAAAACGTGTCTAGACTTAAGAATGATAAGCATGTAATTTCCGACAAGAAATGATAAGCAAAACTTTTGACATGCAGACACAGTCGAAGTCCAGACTTACGAATGCATCCTAACAACTATCAGTTAGACACAATTATGCAAGACCTGGTTCACTAGGACCAACGCTCTGATACCAACTGTGACGATCGCTCCAAATCCATATGGACGAACACGTCATTCATCGATTTCATTGCAAGGTATTTGACCTCTATATGATACGTTTTGTAAACATTGCATTCTTTTGAAAAGGCACACCATAAATGAATATTTAAATCAAAGGTTTTCGACATCTGATAATTTCTTCATATAGACAATCACCGTAAATAATAGTTTACAATAGTAATTCCGTTGACAATGCAGTCAAAATAAGATACATGGTGATGATTTGGTGAATGCAACGTTTCCTTGATAAATATGCCATGTAAGACTCCATGCACATAGCTTGTCTAACATATAAGCAAACAGCGGAAGACTTCCAGGGAACCTGAGAATAAACATGCTAACAAATGTCAACACAAAGGTTGGTGAGTTCATAGTTTTAGTGTTTCACATAATCTGTATATAAAGGTGGATCACAAGATTTCAGTTGTTTCATCCAGAAACGTTTATCAAAAGTTTGTCAATAGATTCTACGTAACAGAGCATCCTGGTAACTAAGCTTTAACGTTATAATGATAAATACCCCATTCGTTTTAATACACGCAAACCAACGTGTCCTAAACTCAAATAACACACGTCCGTTAAAAGGCTAGCGCTCTAGCTCGGACGGGGATGTCAAGCCCTATGGATCCATATATTGTTATTCGCGCCCACCAGTCCATATCCTATGTACTGGCAGCTACTAGTTACCAAAGCTAAGGGATTTTCAGTTCAAACTCATTGTAGAATTAAGTATGTACTTGTATCCATTGCGTTTAAAAAAAATTGCATGTATTCTCAGCCCAAAAATATATAATGCAAAAGCAATTAAAAAGGGAGCAATGAAACTCACCTTAGCAGCATATAAAGTTGTTCACCAAAATGTGACCAAAACTCGGATTACCAATTAATCGTAGATCTCAACCTAGAGAACATATGTTGGTCAATAAATGTTTATCAAGCTAGGTCTGGTCATAGTGTATCATAATCCTAATGCTCGAGATCGACATACAAAAGTTATCAAAAGTTATTTCAAAAAGTCAATTTTGACAAAAGTTCAACAAAACGAGATGTACCTTATATAAGGATTCATTTACTTGGTTGGTAATATTCAAAAAATCCATTTTATCAATCTCGTAAACAAGTTATTTAAATCTTAATTGCAGATTCAAAAGCAATTTCAATTAACGTCAATCATAATTCAGTTGAGCATATCTTTTAATCCGTTCATCGAAACTATTCGGTGTCTAAATGAAAAGTTATTGATTTTTGGCCAGCTTTCCAAAAACATGTACATCATATACCTTTTACCAGTAATATATGTATTTAATTCGTGATTAATCATAAACTGTTTAACGACGAAATTTAGCATACAAGCTTGTATAAATATATATACTCGAGCACTAGACATGGATACACTATTAGTATATAAAAGATAAAATATAAATGCTTATGTATCAATATTGTGATTCAATATTTCAGAAAAGTACGCAGACGTAACGGAGATGATAAACACTAGTTTGACTCACGAGCAAAACCCTCGAACAATATCCATATTTTCCTTAGCTCTATCCCGCTTGAAAACCCATTTTGAAAGTGACACGCTCATGACTTCGTCGTAGTATTTTATGTATAATACTACTAATAAAAATAATAAAATTAATAATAATAATATTAATCTTAATAATTATAATAATAATAATAATAATAATAATAATAATAATAATATAAATAATAATTATAAATGGAGTATAGATAAATATATGTGTGTGATTGAAATGAAATCGTTTGAATTTATAGAACCTTTTCTGAAAAAGTACCCCATGCGATCGCATGGGATTTGTGCTTCAAGGCCATGCGATCGCATGGCCCTCTGATCCAGCTCACAAACTTTTGTTTTCTTGTTTGTCGACATATTTATTTATTAATATATAATATATATAATTTATATTAATTAACTATATATTATATTATATTCTCGTGCATAGTTGAGTTGTAATTTTTGTTCCGATGACTCGTACGTTGTCACTCGACTTATGTCCCGATTCCGATTTCTCGAACGCATTTTCGTACGCTTAGAAAACTCGCAATTTACGTTTTGTGACTCGTACCTTTGTCAAAATATAGTTTTAAATTATCAATAAACTATATCATTCAAAGTGTATCTTAAACTTTCGAGTGTTTTGGTCATTTACTTCTATAAATCATTGTCTCGCTATTTGTTAATATATATATATATATATATATATATATATATATATATATATATATATATATATATATATATAATAACAAATCGTTTTATGACCAAGTTAATATATATTTTCAAAATTCATAAACACGTTTTAAATATACGTCGCAAGTTATTCATATAATTAATATTCCAACTTATCATATATATTCAAATAAATATTTAAACCAATAAGTTTAATGTACGGTATCAAACAATTAATACATTGTTACGTTTTCAAGTTATAGTATATATATTTGTATCTATATATACATATAATTGTTCACGAATCGTCAAGAACAATCGAAAGGTATTTTAATATATGAAAGTAGTTCAAAAATTTTGAGATTTAGTTTTACAGACTTTGCTTATCGTGTCGGAAACGTTAAATCATTTAAAGATAAAGTTTAAATTTGGTCAAAAATTTCCGGGTTGTCACACATACGATACGCCGTTTTGAAGGTAATGAAACATACAATACAACTAATCAATAACTAATAACATTTCATGGCATTCAAAGCATCAAAAGTTCATTTTAGAGTTCATCAAACCCTAATCAAAATCATGAATTCAACCATTTTGTAAATGAAGCTTTTCTAAATCAACCTACACATCAAAACGAAGCTAATGATGCTAGTAACACTTTTAATACATGAACTTTAACATTTAAACATCATTAAATTATCCAAAATCAAAGATTAAGCATACCCATTTCAAATGTTCAAACTAGTTACTCCAAACAACAAATCGAGCAACAAAACATATATTCATGCTATACTTGAGCCATAGACACTAATTAACAACTTTATAAGTTAAAAACATCAAGAACACAAAATCTAGTGATTTTAGAAAGTTACCCAAAAGTAATGAAATCGATATGGAATCGAAGAGGAAGTTGCAAGGATTCCAAAAATGCAATTTGTTTGAATTGATGCTTGCTAGATTTGATTTAGATGATAAATCTTTGGATTGGTGTTTGAGAGAAATTTGTGAAAGTATCTAGAAAAAGGGAAAAGAAAAATATAAATGAATGGATGAGGGAGGTTTGACCACTTTGACCTAGTTAAAGGTTTGGTCCCTTGGCAAGTTTGGTCCCTCTAGTTTCATTCGGGTGCGTGAATTACCTAAACGAGATAATTTAAAACGCGTATCAACGGGAGATATTATAAATGTATAACGGACTTTAAATAGTTAAATGGAAATTTAACGGAAAAAGGTAGGATGTTACATCGACATGAGCACTGCATATCACCCGCAGACCGACGGTCAGAGCGAACGAACGATTCAGACTTTAGAGGACATGTTGCATGTCTGTGTTATTGACTTCGGAAAGTCTTGGGAAAGGCATTTGCCGTTAGCCGAATTCTCTTACAACAACAGTTATCACTCGAGTATTAATGCCGCACCTTTTGAAGCGTTGTATGGCCGCAAGTGCCGTTCTCCTATTTGTTGGGCCGAGTTAGTCGAAATGCAAATCACCGGACCCGAGATAGTCCATGAAACGACGGAGAAGATTGCCCAGATTCAAGCGAGACTTAAGACGGCCCGTGATCGCCAAAAGAGTTATGCTGATCTTAAACGTAAAGACTTCGAATTCAACGTGGGTGACCGTGTGATGTTGAAAGTCGCACCTTGGAAAGGTGTGATCCGATTTGGAAAGCGCGAAAAGTTAAACCCGCGATACATTGGCCCTTTCGAAATTTTGGAATGTGTTGGACCCGTAGCTTATCGTCTGGATCTTCCAACTCAATTGAGGGCAGTTCATCCTACCATCCACGTATCAAATTTGAAGAAGTGTCTTGCTCCACCGGAACTTATCATACCCCTAGAGGAACTTAAGATTGATGACAAACTCCACTTCATGGAAGAGCCTGTCGAAATTATGGACCGTGAGGTCAAAGTTTTGAAACACAACAGAATCCCGATCGTCCGAGTCCGATGGAATGCCAAACGAGGACCTGAGTTTACCTGGGAAAGAGAAGATCAAATGAGGCAGAAGTATCCGCACCTTTTCCCAGCTCCTCCATCTCCCTCGGCTTAAATTTTGGGATGAAATTTCCATTAACAGGTGGGTAATGTAACGACCCAACCTTTTCGACTTCCTTTTATGCCTTGTATTTTAGCAAAACTGCGTATTTGTGTGTACTGTGCTACTTTATATTCTGGAATCTTTAAATACATGGTTTACTTTCATTTATGTGTTAAAACGTGCCTTAGAGTACGTAGGATACTTAACTTGATCACCGGAGGCTTTATGACCGTTAGCGTCACTTAACGTTTCGAATAAACCGCGAACTGCGCACACATTTAACTTTTGTCGTAATCGGAATATTATGACTATGAAATATTAATTATTATTTTATAAAAATAATTACTTGGATTTTTAGATGCTTAATTATGCGTAGTAATTTAATTATGCTTACTAGTTAGTCTGACTTTCTACCTTGTTGGACTTAAGCCCACCCTACTCTAGCTAGTAGCCAATTTATTTAGCCCACTTATTAATTACTAGTGACCCAATAATAAGTAAGACAAATGCCCATTTATTAGAGGGAACATGCTAGCATTTGTGTCAAGTATTATCCTTAATGTTGCATGGGATCCTAACATAAGCACCAACTTTAGACAACCATTAACCAAAAAGCAAACTTTTGTCCCCCTTGTCCCCCCTCCTAATTCACAGCCACCACCACCACCCTCACCCCTCATTCACCTATAAATACTAGCCTTATTCCATCCATTTTACACTTGCTTTCATTTGTAATTCACACACACTCACTCTCTAATTCTCTCTCTAGTATTTCTCTCTCTAAAAGTGTAAGTATTTTGAATTTTTCTTCTTCTTCTCCTTCTAATCATCACGAATTCATCATCATCATCATCATGGGTCTAATTTTTTAGCTTTTAATCTTGATTACATCTTGTAGATTTAAACATGGATTTGAATCCTTCAAGAACATGGAAGATTCAAGCTTTCTAGCTTTGAATCTTCACCCACTTTGTAGATCTATATCTTTTAACTTTAAACTTGTTATTTTGTTATAAAGATTAAAACTTGTGTTTGTAATCTTCATGTAACTTAAAGATCCAAGCTTTATGCTTCAAGATCTTCAAGAACAATCAAGATGCAAGCTTTCTAGCTTGAATCTTCATATCTTTTGTTTGATCTAAGTTTTCTAACTTATGATCTCATTATTTTATTATAAAGATCAAAACTTGTGTTTATGGTCTTCATGTAACTTAAAGATCCAAGCTTTATGCTTCAAGATCTTCAAGAACACTAAAGGTTCAAGCTTTCTAGCTTTGTGACCTTATAACTTGTGTGAAAGGGATCCAAGCTCTCTAGCTTAGGGTTCCATCACTTCATTTGACTTAGATTATGTTCATACTTGTTTGATTAAAGTAAGTTTGTAGCTTTAGTTGTAAATATAACTTGTAATTGTGTTAAGACTAAGGATATGATGTAACCTTGGTTCATCATCCATCTAAGACTCTTAAATGAGTTGTGTTCTTACTTGGTCTTAACATATTATGTGTTGATGGTAGAATCTTAGTCAAGGTGATGCTAACCCATCCACGAGTTGTACACTTGAAGCTACAAGCATCAAGGATGAGAACCGTGATGAGCATCAAGCACTAAGAACCCCACCGGAGCACTTTGCTTACTGATTTTGGGATCTGATCAGACCACCTGGGCTACTGGAAAGTTAATTTTCAGTTAGTTCAGTTCGAGTAGATGATTTTCCGTTTAGACCTCATCTTAATCCGAGTTACGGTTTAGGAGTTATGGTCTTCCGAAAGTCATTACACTCTATTAACGTTGTGCTGAAATTTCTGACCTACTCGCACTTAAACCGTCACCACGGTCAAATGAAGATGAGTTTGGTTCTGGAAATTGGTCAGCAACTAGGGGACTCATATACGGAGCCATAGCCACTGATTACGCATCTTTTCGATTTACTTAGAGGTCGTAGCAGCTGACCGAAGTCATCCTATTGTTTCGATCTCTATTCTTGTCAAACTTACTTAGCTTTTATGATGATGAACGATGATGATGATGACACTTAAACTTATTTTATGCACTAATAGAACTTATAAAGACAACCTACTGACCTAGTAACCTTTGATTTAGGTTGACGACATTTCGGACCGACTTACTACTTGCACACTTTCGTATCGACTTGTATTGCTTATTCACTATGAGTTATAGCATCCTTTTTTACTACTTTTTACTATTTTTGGGACTGAGATTACATGCGCCTTTTTATATTTTACCTATTTGACACGAGTACTTAAACTTTACATATGTGTGGGTTATATAACGGCATAAACTTTCCCCTTAGCACGGTAACGTTTAACTATTGGTTTTTGAACCGGTAGACGCGAATCTTAGATATGGATCCATAGGGTTTGACATCCCCACTCGGGCTAGTCGCGCTAGCATTTAACTGGTGTTTAATACTTCGAGGACATACGCACTCTCCAGGTGTACTTTTAGGGGGTGATATTTATATTTATGTTAAGTCTAGTTACCATGTGCCCACGGTTATGCATATACTTTTCATACTGTTTTGAAACATTGAAACCTCGTGGTCAATCTTATATTACTGTTACAATTTAAACTATAGCTCACCAACATTATTGTTGACGTTTTAAGCATATTTTCTCAGGTGCTTAGAGGTATCTTGCTTCCGCTGTTAGACTTGCTGTCATGCTGTTTAGACTTGCTGTTAAGGACCTGCGGTGTTAGATATCCGCTGCATAACTTAGAGATGTCTCAATTATGGAACTTTTCTTTTCCATTCGTAATTTATGTTATTTTCAAATATTGGCTTTGTAACGACCTTAGGGTCAACTACTTATGTTTATGCTTCTATTCATAGGAAGCATATTATCTTTTGTTAAACGTTATCTTTTCATGAATGCAAATTGGTTTTCAAACAGCATATAGTGTTTGACCATGTAATGATTCTGTTGTTGATGATCCGTACACGATAGTTTTGTACAGGGCGTCACACTAGCCCACACACCGGACGTAGAGTATAGTGGTAAACCATCGTACGCTCGGCCTACAATTGACGATAGGAAGAGTATTAAAACAGCTGGAACCCTCAAAGAAAATTCTAGAGAAAATGCGGGAGCAAGAAAGGAGACGAAAAAGTGAGAAAACTAATCGAATGTCCGACCATCAGTAAAAATTCGGCGGTTAGAGAAAAGAATAAAGAAGGCGAGATGTATCAACTTTAAATTTCACCATGGGTGTAGATCAGCAAGGACACCCAACCCCCCGTTTTTCGTTTGAAAACCCACCAAACTCACACCGTAGAAGCCGGATGTCTGTAAAATATTTTCACCAAATACCCCAATGTTAGGAACAAGTATCATCCCACTTTGTCAAGGATTGTAAATCCTTGTCAAAAGAGTGAAACTTAAACATACACCCATTTTGACAAAAACTTTCACATGACTACTCTTAGAATCTAAGGTAACGAAAACCACTATATATCATTGGTATGAAATTTAAATTTTGAAGTTGCTTGATAGGGAGAAAAGGTGGGATAAGTTTGGCCTAGCACCACTTTTCCCCATTACCTTTAAACATTAGAGCTTCAGGAGTCGAAGCTTTTTTTCGGCGTTAAACATATTTAACGTTGGGGACGGTGGGAATCCCCACTCTGGCCAGCCGTTAAACTCCGGCGTCGGGTTTCACCGACGACGGTGATACAAGCCTCAATGTTAATTTTTTTTCCTTTTCTTTTTACTTCTATTACTCAGTAGTATTTGAAGAAATTTTGGAGGTTTAAATGGATGGAGAGAAGAAATAGATGAAAAAGCAAGAAGAAGCACATGAAAAAAGAAGCGTATTTGTTTAGGGTTTAAATGGAGAAGGAGAGAATAAGCACATAATAATAATTTATATTCTTATTTATTTTATCCCTACTTCCCTACTTATTATTATACATTATAATAAAGTAAAAAAAGAGATACATTTAAATTTTCCCTCTAATCTTAACCATTGGATCAAACAAATTACTATCCCTACCCACTCTCTTTACCATTGGATGTAATTATAACTCAATAACTACACTAATACAATTTTCCTTCCCATATTGTCCCTACATCAACTAAAACACGGGAATTAAAAACATACAGAACACAAAAATAGCCGACACCTTCAATCCACGATTGAATCGCCACCTACAATCGTCACCTACAAACAATCGGAACATGTAATCGGAACATGTAATCGGAAGATGTCATCGACTCCTGCAATCAATCGCAACAACATACTGATTTGCTCGCGTGGTACCAGCAAAGTCTAATTATAGCAGCTTTTATGCAGGAATTTCTTCTGTTCAATCATCTTCAATCTCAATTTACGGGTTAGTTAGTTATTACTTTTCGTTTCAAAGCTAATCACATGTTATTAACAACAAATTTTTCTATTACAAATTTAGGGTTCTTGCTTCAAATTTTAAATTTAGGGTTCTTTTAAATTTTGGGTTCTTGCTTCAAATTTTAAAACGAAATTTTATTGTTGGAAAATTATTTTGTGAACCAAATTAAAAAATCAAACTTATTGATACAAAGTTCAAATTACCATGCAAGGTGAACTGGGATTAATAAGCAAAGGTTGGCCTACGATAATGCAACATCTTAATTTAGGACAAGGTCATTTCATCAGCTTCACTGCCATTATCTCAAGGTAATTTCAACTGTTGAATACTCTTCATTTGCAAATCGCGAGTTAGTATTTCTTATTTTTTGTTTCAATTTACAGGTTTAACGAATTTGATGTATTGTGTTAAATTAACTATATCAGTACTTGAAATAACTCGCTTCAATCGACTGCTTCTCAAGATGCAAGCTTCAGAAATCAATCCCTAAAATCATGTTCTGCTATTTTTGTGCAGTTGTATTTGTTATGACTTTTGCAGATTACAATTTCATTTGGCTAATTACAATTTCAGGCGAAGTATCGTTAGTTGAAACTTTGAGGTTAGTATTTGTTATTTATAGTTTATGCGTCTGTGATTTTGGGTTAGGGTTTTGTTATTTGGTGGGTTTTTCTTAGTAATTTTGAGATTTGGTGGGTTTCTCTTTTTTTATGGGTTAAGATATCAAACAGTGATTAGAGCATATCACTGACTTAATATATCAACAGATGGGCATATTCATAGGCTTGATTCCAGAGAAAAAAAAGTACCTATTCATTTCAATTAGGGTTTTGGTTTGGTTTTGTAATTGTAATTCCATTTAAATTGTTGTATTATTGTAATAACAAATTCTCAGAAATTTTGTTTTGGGATTAAATTTGGATATTTGTTTACTAGAATTGTTTCTCCAAAAAAGCAGTGGGAGGATCGAATGGAAAGAGGACTTTTTCGCTATGATGTTACTGCGCGCGAAACAAAGATTTATATCAGTTTCTTCACTTCTTAGTGTTTTATAAATCCTTCTATACTTTATAGTAAAGTGCTAATTTAGATATCCTTAAATTCAACTTTCAATCTCAGCCATTAGATCAGAAAAATTACTCTCACTTACCCCTAATCTAATCTATCCATTTGATTATAAGCTTATAATCAAACCACTCCACACATTTATTCCTTACTGCCCTCAAAAGATGTTACTGCCTTTGGAAGAGGTATCAAAGCGGGCGTTAGTAGATGGCTTAGAAGTTAGAACGTAACCCAGTACGTGTTCTTGGATTGCCTGTTCAGTTCATTCTCCCGTGCTCTCCTAAAAAGGGTAACCACTTTTTCTTCTCTGTTTTACTTTATTTTTATCATGGTCGTTCCAGTTTTATGAGTAGAGGAGTGACATCTTTTTTATAGTTTGATGGGCAGCAGCAGGTTTGTGAACGAGGTAAAATGGACAGGTCTAATAGACGAGTAATTTATTTAATGTAGTGTAATCTTTTTTTTTTTTTTTTTTTTTTTTTTTGTATAATTGGCGGGTTTAATAGGCAAGTAATTTATCAAATGGGCAGGAGCAGGTTTTAGGAAGAGGTAAAATGGGCGGGTCTAATATGGTGAAATGAATTGACCTTTTGAAAGAGACTTGATTCACTCATTTCTATCGATCTGCATTTGTGTTTATAAGGTGGAAGGCTTGAATGACACGCGACAGAAACATAAGATTTTCAAGACTCGCGATGAGGTTTGATTGTTATTTTCTAGATATATTGCTTCATGTGTCTGGTTGAGTTTGTCAATTTATTGTGAATAGAATTCAAGGCTTATTATCTCTAGGAATTTTGGGGTTTTAAAGCGGTTTATGAGTGTGAATAAACATTTCATCAAACGAAGTTGTTCCTGGACCTCATATTATTATGTTTTTTTAATTGTTCGGTATAGGAGGGTATATGCTTTAAAAGTACAAAATGATTGGTGACATGTTTCTTTTAAAGCTTCTGCCTAACATCTATTCATTTAACTTTTATCCTTCGGCATGTTAGAAATGCGATGTAACCCAAATTTGCTCTTTAATTCTTAGGTGGGTCAAAAGTGCCACCTTTAACGTCGTCTACCTTTTGTTTGTACTACAGGTAGACCATTTCTAGAAATACGAGTACAATGCGAATTGTCACAAATAGAGGACTACAGGTACTTAATGTTCTCTCAATCTGTTTTTACACTATATCTTACTTTTCGTAAAAAGTATATACTTATACTATTCCATTATATATACATCATCTTCTGTATGACTATGTATTTTGCAACCGCAAGGGCAGAACCCTCAAATTTATAGATGGAAATCGTAACACACTTACATGCGATTGAATGATTCAGGCCATTTTTTAATTTCTAACGCGTAAAGTAAAAATAAAGTTGAGATTTATGTGGGTTGCAAGTTGCCCCAAGTGCATTAAGCAATGCATAAGATCTCCAACATGTTTATATAGTAAAAGGTTAGATTAGATTGAAATATATTAAATTTGTAATCATATATGGCACCTTGGCACACTAAATAATGTTGCTATAATTTTTTGACACGTCACAAATACTAGTTATGACCCGTTACAAATACCAGTTTTGACCCGTCACACTACCCACTCATTTTGCCATCTCTATACACAATAAAATATTTTTACTTTTCAAATATAAAAGAGCGGAAGACAATTTATATAGATTGGTGATGTTATCGTCCTGGATATATCAGCAATAACAGTCGAACAAGAGGGAGCAGAAGCAAAAAACGTCCCTGCTGCAGATAGTAAAAGTATTCTTCTACCAACTTAAGTCAACCTACATCCTTTGACCATTATCTTAAACAAACATCATGTTTTTTGGATTTGTAGGTTTACATTTTAACACAGAAGACGGAGATAGAGTTCTCTCTGGTTTTCTCGACTCGATAATTGGAAGGAAGACAACTTTATGGAGCCAGCCTTCTAGAAATACAGGTCTAATTGCATACCATTGTTATTTTATCAGTCTAAGTCCACAGTCCATATTCTAATTGAGAATACATAAAGTTCAAATACACATTTATGTTGTAAATGTGGTTAAAAAGAGTGCTCTGTTGACCCTGAGAAGTCAAATATGTGATACTTTGTGTTTTAATCTAATTCACATGCAGGCAAACATGAAACTATATGAAGAGCAATTAGCATCGCTTTCAAGTCCAAGGGTTGTAAGAGATTACTTGGAAAACCAAAGGGAAAACATAGAAAGTATAATCAAGCAGAATCTTGCAGTTGGAGACATTTTCAAACGCGAAAATCTGCAGATTCACTAATTCTTTAAGATTTCAAGTTTCACAACTTGTGTCTTGTGACAGTTTGCTAAAAAACTTTGATTTTACAGTTTTCAATCGATGATCTTGTGAAAGAGGTCGAGAACTCTGTTGCTGAGATAAAAAACACAACCAAGAGTACGAAGAGGAGAGCGTTCAAGAACATGTCTTTTATCATCCTGTAGACTTTTTTTTTTTTTTTTTTAACTTCGTTCATTATGAAACACCATTTTTTATGCCATAATATAGGTAGACTATTGTTAGAAATACGATTAAACTTACACTTTTGAAAACTCAATACCCGGTCCCCATTTAACGTCTACCTTTTGTTTGTATGAACCCACTTTCTTGGCACATCTGGAATCAGAAAAGCTTTTATTATTTAAAAGAAGAAAATGTTTGAATTTTAACGAATATGGAACAGGTAAACCAATAAATATACTTTATATCGATAATATGATAGATTGCAATGAAATAGTTAAATACTAACTTTTGTTATGTTTGTTATGTAGGCCGATAAAGTGTGTAGTTTAACGGATATGCGAAGGATATTGAAAGAAAAACAAGTTGCTTCAGTATTAACACTAATACTAAATGACTACTTCAAACACATTGTCGCACTAAATGATTTATGAGAAAGTCGTCACAGACATACTTAGCTACAAATCAATAGTCCACTTCATAAAATAATAGTACACCAATATATGCAACTTAGTGTTACCAATTTTTTTTTTTTTTCGCAGTTAAACTTTACTTGTATTTAATGTTTGTATTATACTTCATTTATATCTCATATTTTGTTTAACTAGACTCTTTGCCTTCATTTGTTTATTATACAGAATTTGTGGTAAATTTTTACATAAGCTAACACATAATTTAATTTTTACATAAGCTAACACATAATTTATTATATTTGATAATAAATATTTACATTTGACACTGATTTATTTTATATAGCATTTGTTTTTATATTTTTAATATATAATTAAATTAAATAATATTATTAAAAGTGTTAAAAAATAATTAAATTATGACTTAACACTCAGATTTAAAACTGAACTATTTCTCTGTTTTGACCTCAGTGTTAAATTCAGTGTTAAATTTAATACTTACATTTAAAAGGTGACCCTCTAATTTTAAAATCCTCCTGCCTCTCTCATCTATGCTTAACCGTAACCCTATGATCTCTGGCGCCGCACTCTCTCCGGCACTTCGTCGGAGGTCCAATGACATTTTCTTTTCGTTTTTTTCCCGTTTCTTCAACAGATCCGACGTTTTCTCTCCTTTAGCACCATGGATCGAAGTTTTCCGGTGACTTTCTTATCAGGTTTCCGGCTGCAGGCGACGATAACCGTGTCTTCTTCGAGTGTTTTCTTCGATCTGAGGTTTGTTGGGTAAGCTTCCTTGCTTCCTTCGCTTTTTTCGTCTTCTTTAGGTTTTTCCGGTGCCTCGTTTTTCCGGCGACTTTTTTCCCGACTCCTGCGGCGTTTTTGGATTAATGTGCTATTATCTTCTGGTGCTGATTCCTTTGTTTTTCCGGCAATTTTTGCCGGATTAATGTGCTATTATCTTCTGGTGCTGATTCAAAGGTAAAAACTGGATGACAATCAGTCCTTGTTTTTTAATTCTTTTAATCAAATCATTTAAAGTTCATACATATACATAAAATATGCTCCGAGGAGAGGTCTATATGATGTATCATCCTTGTAACAGGAAAATGTGTACTTCTTGGCCTGGGTCGGTTTGACCCGAAACACTCTGCCCAAAATTCTTAAGTTTGTTATAGATGGTGTATCAAATATGACAACATAATTCTACATTGTTCAACTTATGATTTATTTATATTGATAAACTAAGAAGGAGTTTTACATCGCATGATTTTTGACTGATTTCATTCATACAGTTTGACATGCTCTTAAGCTAGCAATCAATGTTACTTCACCTATCCGACCCCTAGAGAGAGAAAGATAAGCGAGTTGACCAACTGTTTTAATGGGCCGAAGTTGCCTACACTATGAAATGTGTGTACACTAGGATAATTTTTTGTGTGCCATCTGAGTTTTATCTCTGTGTGTAGTGTGCGTTTGGAACACAAGTGGATGGGAAAAGCGAACAACTAAACAATTGGAAATTCCAGCAGGACGAGTGCCTGCTCCCTTTGCAGTTTCACCATTATCAGACGCAGTTGGATGATGTCCATGAAACTTAGATCGCTTGTTAAGCGTTTTTTGAAGCACCTATATTGGAATACCCTAAACAGGTATAATTCAATATATTTGGGTACATCATTACTAGAGGTATAAACTTGTTTGGTTATCACCCTAAATGATATCTTTAAAGTTAAAAAAATGAGAATAAAAGTCGATATCAACTTACGTAAAAAACCCTAGAGTACAATGGGCAACATGTGAAGAAATTGAAAGAAATTTGAAAGCTAATAAAAAGCTACCTTCAAGTACGGACAGTGTTGCAAAACTCGGCCTACTCGGCCGAGTAATCGGCGATTAATCGGCTGGAAGATCAAAACGAGAAATCGGTGTCTAACTCGCCCAATTACTCGGTCAACGCCGGTCAAACGGTGGTCAATGACATCGGAAAAACTCAGATCTTGCCTGAAATATTTAAAGAGGAGGAAGGAGAGCAAGAAAAGGAAAAGGAAAAGGAAGACCGATTTTATAATTATGAAGTTTTAAAAATGTCTCACTATCAGAAAACCAATTATTTCTTTTCGGAACCTATCTACCATGAGACTATAATATCGACCCAATAAGTGAAGTTTAATAATATAACACATGTTAAAAAGAACATAGCACGGCTAAAAATTACAAAAATTTAGTATATAACAGTTATCACATTGTGAAAAATATATAGATAAGCAACAAGAGCTTTTGCATATGATACTTATGATCGAGAGTGTCTGCTTGAACTATCCTCGTAAATAGACAAGCCAATCAAACAAAGCGCTTCACGAAAACAAAAAGACTATGTTCAGCCATTGAATAATCCAAACAATATGGATGCACAGATCCACCTTGTTCGAAGCCTAAAAGGAGATAAGTAAAGCGACTTGGAAATTATAAGAAATTAAGATATTGCGAAATGAAAATCAAAATATCGCAACATATGCACTAAGCCTGAGAATGCTAAATGTATCTCACAGTTAATGTCATCCTTTCTAGCAAACTTCACAAATGTCCATAGCATATCATTCATTTCCACATAAAAGTTCAGATTCTATCTATGATAGAAATTAAGAACAGTAATGATCTCCGAATGGGAGTAATCATAAGGTAAAAGAAAACAATCCTTCTGATTTGTGAAGAACAACTTGTTGAAGCAAAAGAAAAATAATGCACAACACCGACCTTGAACAATTTAAAGCTTATAACATCCAGCTCAGAGAGTTACGCGAAAGTAACGAGCCCCTACAAAATAGTTATGTGTCCTACAAAATGATCTGCAAGAGATGAATGAAAAACTTTCATCAGATAATAAGGAATTAAGTGAGAAATTTGAGGAAGTCAAGTTATATTAGTGAATGAAAAAGAATTATGTCTGGTTGAAATGGCCAAGTTGGAAGAAAAAAGAAAGAGCCAAATTGTTGGGCAAGTTAAGCAACTGAATGAACCATCAAAAATTCACAGGAATGAAAAGAGAAAGTGGGAAAAAAAGATTAATGTTAAATTTGAGGAAGTTAAATAACTACTAGAAAAAGTTAAGATGCTGAAAGGACCAAACAACTATGCAAGTTGAGAAACATAATGAAGTATCCGAGTTACATGAAGTTGGAAGAGGTTGTAAAATTTAAATGCGAGCAACTCGAGAATGTGACAAAACAGTTAGAAGAGATGAAAAATGTAGAATGTGTGTACGCCATGCAATTAAAAATTACTCACGATAATCAAAAGAAACGGTGAGAGGATGATAAGGCAAAGTGAAGAGGCGGTACAATCTAAATCTAAGCAACTCGAAAAAGTTGGGAAAAATGCATAAAGTCGGCGGTTAGAGGAATAAAGAAGGCGATATGTATTAACTTTAAATTTTACCATGGGTGTAGATCAGCAAAGACACCAACCCCCGTTTTTCGTTTGAAAACCCACCAAACTCACACCGTAGAAGCCGGATGTCTGTAAAATATTTCCACCAAATACCACAATGTTAGGAACAAGTATCATCCCACTTTGTCAAGGGTTGTAAATCCTTGTCAAAAGAGTGAAACTTAAACATACACCCATTTTGACAAAAACTTTCACATGACTACTCTTCGAATCTAAGGTAACGAAAACCATATATCATTGGTATGAAATTTAAATTTTGAAGTTGCTTGATAGGGAGAAAAGGTGGGATAAGTTTGGCCTATCACCACTTTTCCCCATTAGAGCATTCGCAATGGTGTTGTTAATACTTAGCCAATCTCATTTGCCAATATTGGCACCATTGGGAGCACCATGCCAATGTGTTACCAATGTTGGTTAGCCAATCATTTAGTCCTTTTCAAGCATAATGCATCACGAGAGAATTGGCTTTAGTATCTTGTACATTTTTCTTTTTGATTCGTACATGATTTAATTAATTAATTTTTAATGGTTGAAGAATAGTGTGATTGTTGGGAGTGATATGTGATGAGTTAGTGATAGAAAAGAAGTGAGAAAAAAATGGTAATGTGGTGCGGATGTGAATATAAAGAAGGGTGACTTTAAACATTAGATCGCAAAATAGGTGACCCTCCAAATTCTCCTGCCTCTCTCATCTATGCTTAACCGTAACCCTATGATCTCTGGCGCCGCACTCTCTCCGGCACTTCGTCGGAGGTCCAATGACCTTTTCTTTTCTTTTTTTTCCCGTTTCTTCAACAGATCCGACGTTTTCTCTCCTTTAGCACCATGGATCGAAGTTTTCCGGTGACTTTCTTATCAGGTTTCCGGCTGCAGGCGACGATAACCATGTCTTCTTAGAGTGTTTTCTTCGATCTGAGGTTTGTTGGGTAAGCTTCCTTGCTTCCTTCGCTTTTTTTCGTCTTCTTTAGGTTTTTCCGGTGCCTCGTTTTTCTGGCGACTTTTTTTCCGACTCATGCGGCGTTTTTGGAGTGTAGACCGATTTTTGTGGTCGTTTGTCCTTTGTTTTTCCGGCAAGTTTTGCCGGATTAATGTGCTATTATCTTCTGGTGCTGATTCAAAGGTAATAAAAACTGGATGACAATCGGTCCTCGTTTTTTAATTTTTTTTAAATAAGATCATTTAAAGTTCATACATATACATATAATATGCTCCGAGGAGAGGTCTAGGTCTATATGATGTATCATCCTTGTAAGATAGAGTCAGGAAAATGTGTACTTCTTGACCTGGGTCGGTATGACCCAAAACACTCTGCCTAAATTTCTTAAGTTTGTTATAGATGGTGTATCAAATATGACAACATAATTCTACATTGTTTAACTTATGATTTATTTATATTGAGAAACTCAGAAGGAGTTTTACATTGCATGATTTTTGACTGATTTCATTCATACAGTTTGACATGCTCTTAAGCTAGCAATCAATGTTACTTCACCTATCCGACCCCTACAGAGAGAAAGATAAGCGAGTTGACCAACTGTTTTAATGGGCCGAAGTTGCCTACACTATGAAATGTGTGTACACTAGGATAATTTTTTGTGTGCCATCTGAGTTTTATCTTTGTGTGTAGTGTGCGTTTGGAACACAAGTGGATGGGAAAAGCGAACAACTAAACAATTGGAAATTCCAGCAGGACGAGTGCCTGCTCCCTTTGCAGTTTCACCATTATCAGACGCAGTTGGATGATGTCCATGAAACTTAGATCGCTTGTTAAGCGTTTTTTGAAGCACCTATATTGGAATACCCTAAACAGGTATAATTCAATATATTTGGGTACATCATTACTAGAGGTATAAACTTGTTTGGTTATCACCCTAAATGATATCTTTAAAGTTAAAAAAATGAGAATAAAAGTCGATATCAACTTACGTAATGAACCCTAGAGCACAATGGGCAACATGTGAAGAAATTGAAAGAAATTTGAAAGCTAATAAAAAGCTACCTTCAAGTACGGAAGCCCGATTTTATAATTATGAAGTTTTAAAAATGTCTCACTATCAGAAAACCAATTATTTCTTTTCGGAACCTATCTACCATGAGACTATAATATTGACCCAATAAGTGAAGTTTAATAATATAACACATGTTAAAAAGAACATAGCACGGCCAAAAATTACAAAAATTTAATATATAACAGTTATCACATTGTGAAAAATATATAGATAAGCAACAAGAGCTTTTGCATATGATACTTATGATCGAGAGTGTCTGCTTGAACTATCCTCGTAAATAGACAAACCAATCAAACAAAGCGCTTCACGAAAACAAAAAGTCTATGTTCAGCCATTGAATAATCCAAACAATATGGATGCATAGATCCACCTTGTTCGAAGCCTAAAAGGAGATAAGTAAAACGACTTGGAAATTATAAGAAATTAAGATATTGCGAAATGAAATCAAAATATCGCAACATATGCACTAAGCCTGAGAATGCTTACGTATCTCACAGTTAATGTGATCCTTTCTAGCCAATTTCACAAATGTCCATAGCATATCATTCATTTCCACATAAAAGTTCAGATTCTATCTATGATAGAAATTAAGAACAGTAATGATCTTCGAATGGTAGTAATCATAAGGTAAAAGAAAACAATCCTTCTGATTTGTGAAGAACAACTTGTTGAAGCAAAAGAAAAATAATGCACAACACCGACCTTGAACAGTTTAAAGCTTATAACATCCAGCTCAGAGAGTTACGCGAAAGTAACGAGCCCCTACAAAATAGTTATGCGTCCTTACAAAATGATCTGCAAGAGATGAATGAAAAACTTTCATCAGATAATAAGGAATTAAGTGAGAAATTTGAGGAAGTCAAGCTATATTAGAGAATGAAAAAGAAGTATGTCTGGTTGAAATGACTAAGTTGGAAGAAAAAAGAAAGAGCCAAATTGTTGGGCAAGTTAAGAAACTGAACGAACTATCAAAAATTCACAGGTTTGAAAAGAGAAAGTGGGAAAAAAAAAAGATTAATTTTAAATTTGAGGAAGTCAAATAACTACTAGAAAAAGTTAAGATGCTGAAAGGATCAAACAACTACGCAAGTTGAGAAACATAATGAAGTATCCGAATTACATGAAGTTGGAAGAGGTTGTAAAATATAAATGTGAGCAACTCGAGAATGTGACAAAACAGTTAGAAGAGATGAAAAAGGTAGAAGAATGTGTGTAAGCCATGCAATTAAAAATTACTCACGAGAATCAAAAGAAACGGTGAGAGGATGATAAGGCAAAGTTGGAATAGGCGGTAAAATCTAAATCCAAGCAACTCGAGAAAGTTGGGAAAAATGCATACAGTAGTTTCTTCCAATCTCAGAATGAAAAGAAACTCGAAAAAGTGGGGAAAAATGCCTACAATAGTTTCTTTCAATCTCATAATGAGAAGAAACTATAGACATTTTTTCCGACTTTCTCGAGTTGCTCAAATTTAGATTGTATCGCATTTTCCAACTTTGCTTTATCATCCCCGCACTATTTCTTTTCATTTTCCCGGTTAATTTTTAATTGCATGACTTTCACAGATTTTATTTTTCATCTTTTCCAACTGTTATGTCACATTCTATAGTTGTTTGCATTTAGATTTTACCAACTATTCCAACTTTCTGTAATTTTCTGATACCTCATTCTGTTTCTCAACTTGCTTAGTAGTTTGATCATTTTCTTTTCCTTCCGACATCTTAACTTTTGCTGGTAGCTGTTTGACTTCTTCAGATTTAACGTTAATTTTGTTTTCTCACTCTCTTTTTTCATCCTTGTGAATTTCTAATAATTCATTTAGTTTCTTTAACTTGCTCAGCAATTTGTTTCTTTCATTTTTCTTCTAACTTTGTTTTTTCAACAAGTCACAGTTTCTTTTCATTCGCTAATAGCTTGTCTTTCTCAGATTCAACCTCTATATTCTCTTTGTTTTTTTTCTAACTATTTAAACTTCCTACTTAATCCCTTATTACCATCTGATGGAAGTTTTTCATTCATCTCTTGTAGATCGTTTTGTAGGGACACATTACTATTTTGTAAGGAGTCGTTACTTTCGCGTAACTCTTTAAGCTGGATGTTATAAGTTTTAAACTGTTCAAGGTCGGTCGTGTGCAGATCTTCATATTTTTCTTTTGCTTTAGCAGGTTGTTTTTCATGAACTTAAATACTACATTATACTCTCTAACATAGCTCTACATTATAACTTATCTCCAAACTTAAGGGGACTAAAATAAAATTTCATAATTGAATTTTCTAATGACAATCCCAGAGTTGTCAATTTGGTTTTTTTTTTTTTTTTTTTTTTTTTTTTTTTTTTGAAAAGCTATAAATTTTATAAATCACCAAGAAACTCCAATACGTCACATGGTACACAAGGGGCGCACCAAACTGAGACCGAAACACCAACATGACCCAACTAATTGGACACTCTAACATGAGAAAATACTCCAGAATACACTCTAGACCAAAAGTTGAATGAACAATCAAGAGGAACCAATTTGAAAAAAAAGCTCCCGAATATACTTTTAGCCATTAACACTTGTATCAAATCACCATATTTTTGGATTATGCTTCCGGTAACCAAAATCACCCTGAACCACCTTGCTCCTATTAGTCAACCATAAGTGCGAACTGACTCGGAGACTCACCATAATATCTTCATTCTTTACCGATTGCCTTTGATCGATATCACAATAGACGAGTTTATTCCTCCATCTCCAAATGAGCCAAAGCATGATCGGACTATTAGCCAAAAGAGCCATGATTGTATTCTCAGAATCAACATTGAAGTATGTTCCACTAATAGCATTACAGACATCACTTGGCATAATAGTTGAAGGCTGCCACCAAGCTGATAGCCTTTTACACAGTGGAGCTATGAATCTGCATTTGATAAATAAGTGATCTCTGACTTCATCATGCTCCTCACAAGATGGCCACTTTGGGTCTATAGCTACTCCGTGAGACAAAAGGTTTGACCTTGTTGTGATTTTATCCATGTTAAGTTGCCAAATAAGGATATTAATTCTATTGGGCAAGCAAGCTAACCAACTGACCATATTGAGATCTGGGTAAATACCCAACAGATGGATGTCCGATAAGTGAAGCTAAGTGGCTTACTTTGAACATGCCATTTGACTTTAGAGACCAAGACCAACCATTCCTATTATCTGTTAAAAGGCCGAGCAGCAGCAATGAAATTGTGATATGAAACTAGTTTTACCTTTTATGAGTTGATGTGGTTTTTAAATTTAGGTTTAAGAAATTGTGATTATGTGACTTATGAACATTTAAGTTATCTGTTTTAGTGCATGAAAAATCAAGTTTAAGAGGAATCTGTTAACTGCTGATGGTTTAGCTTGATATTATATCTTTTTTCCCTTTAATATTATAATGTAATGTAAAATATAATTCTCAATCTTTTTCAGGAACTTCAAGCTCAATATTGGCTTTGGTCATATATCTGAGTCAACCGAATGTTCATCAGCTTTATTCTTGTTTTTAAGATCATGAAATGGCTCACTCAACTGAAGATTATTCCCTCCTTAAACCAAAACCAAAAGGATTGGTTAAGTTTCTTCTTCATCCACTAGATGCACTATTGATGATTGTTTATGAGGAGGGTATAATTAAATTTAAAATTTACAATATATAATATATCTAAGTGGGACGATAATGCATCCTACAAAGGCCAAACTAGGCGCTTTTATGGCGATGATCAATGTTTTTACACTTCGATCGTTATTAGTGTTCTTGCTAATTACTTGCAAGAGGCTCCATTAAAAAGACAATCGATAGGTGTGGTTAAGCAACATCATTTCAACAACGCTTAGAACTCACTCGTTCATAAACAAACTACGTCCAAAAATTTCAATGCAAAAATGCCCTACACGTACCGTTTTGGGCATTCTTTGCTAACCCAAATATAACGAGTGTTATATCCCCATGTATGTACAGTATATGGTCTTACAATTAAAAGTTTATGAAATTGAAAGAAAAAGATGTGGTTTATTACTTGAGTCCAAGTTCATCAAAAAACATTTGAGTCTAAGTTCATCATTAAACGTATAATAATGAAAAACATACAGTAAGTAAATAAAGTACATTGTTAAATCACATAATTTATTTAGGTACAACAAAAAGGGGGGAAAACGGAAACGATGGGCTTGAATTACATGAAAACATCACGCAAGTAAACCAAGTTACGTATTATTTCATACGTTATTCAAAATCATAGAAAGCTATATTAGATATATAGAATCCAATTGCCATGACAGTTATCGGCACTATTGAGGTGAAGTACGGAGCTTCATTACTGATTTGAGGTAGAATATTCGGGTGAAACTCTGGGACTTGAGGGTTGTTGGTGATGATTGGTAGAGGTGATGGTGATGGATCACCTTTAATGTCTGGAGAGTCGTGGGTGGTGATTGGTGTCGGTGTTGGTGACGGGGGATCATCATTAGTGTCTGGATGGTCGGTGACGTTTGGTGCAGGGGTTGTATGTGGTGGATTTTCAGGGAAGGGGAATGGTATTCCTGTCGATGGTGGTGGTGGTGTCGGAGGATCATCAGCCGGAGGTTGGTCGCCAATGGGCGTTGGTTCAGGGGTTGTGACTGGAGGATCTTTTGGGGTGTTGTCTGGTCCCCCAGAGCCATCAGAGCCATCATCAGGCTTTTTTCGAGGTGGTTGTCTTATGGGTGTTGGTTTATAAATGGGCCCATCGTCTCCAACGAGGGAAACATTTAGTTTCAGATCGTGAATAAAGCAATTACTTGTTTCGTTGCACACGTGCACAATGTGCGCCCCAGTACAGTAGAACAACTGTATGAATGCAAACGTAATGACCATGAACACCACAAAGTTCAAATTGATTAAACCTGCAGCCATTTTATTATAAGCTAGCTAAAATTAAACTTTAGGTTTGTTCATGTACTGAAGTAGTTGATTATTGAGTGGTTAATTTATAAGGGGAGCCTTAACTGTGAATAACTAAAAAAAAAGCAACTGGTTAATTAAGTAAGGAAACTTGTATGCTCAATATGAAGTTGTGTTTCACCTTAAGAGTTTATTTAATTGAGGCGTATATTACAAGGGTGAATTGATAGATTTGGAAATATAGGAATATATATAGGGCAACAACAAAAAAACAATTGGTCAATACAAAAATAAACTATAACTTGGAAAACGTTTAATGCTCTAAACTATAACTTGGAGTATATTATTATAAATATAAATATCAATCACAAATACACAATCTTTATAAACAAATTCACAACATCTATTCAAGTATAAAAAATGGCAAGTTTCAATATGAACTTTTTTGTGTTATTGGCCTTGATGGTTGCATCTATACAGTTTCAATATGAATTAAGTGCGAAGTTAAATCGTGGAAAACCAAAAGAATATAGAGGTTGAATTTGAAAAACTCAAGTTATTAGAGAAGGAAAAGGAAGCGTGGCTTGTTGGAAAGGCAAAGTTGGAAGAAAAAGGAAAAAAACAAACTGCTGAGCAAGTTAAAAAGCTGATTGGACTATTAGGGTTTACATAACTGAAAAGAGAGAGTGACATAAAAGATTAACGTTCAATCTAATGTGATGAATGAAATCGATGGTTGGCATCATCGGTAGTGTTTACGTCACATTTGTAGCAATCTAAACAACAAGTTGAAAGGATCAAACTGCTAAGCAAGTTGAGAAACAGAATGAAGCAGCAGGAAATTACAGGAAGTTGGAAGAGGCGGTAAAATCTTAGCGCGAGTAACTCGAGAATGTGACAAAACAGTTGGAAGCGATGATAAATGTATAATCTGGGAAAGTCATGCAATTGAAAATTGCCCAGGGAAATGAAAAAATAAAAGGTGGGAGACTGATAAGGCAAAGTTGGAAGAGATAGCAAAATCTGAATTTGAACAACTCGAGAAAGTGGGAAAAAATGCGTACAGTTTCTTCCAGTTTCAGAATGAAAAGAAAGTGTAGGCGTTTTTCAATTCCTCGAGTTGCTCAGAGTTAGATTTACCGACTCTTTTAACTTTGCCTTATTATCCTCCAACCTTTTCTTTTCATTTTTTCTAAGTAATTTTTAATTGCATGACTTTTACAGGTTCTACCTTTTTCATCTTCTGACTATTCTATCACATTCTCGAGTTGCTCGCATTTAGATTTATTGCCTCTTCGAACTTCTTGTAGGTTTTTGATACTTCATTATGTTTCTCAAATTGCTCAATTTCAGTGGCGGAAGCAGGATTTTTTTTCTCACCTGGGGTGATTTTTTTTAAAAATGTAGCATTTTTTTGGGCAAAATATGGAGGTTTTTGGGCAAAATTTAAAGGTTTGGGTCAAAATATGTAGGTTTTGGGGGGAAAAAATCTACTGGGGGGCAAAGTCGAAAAATCTGAGATTTTTACACTGAAATTTGCTAAAAATTGCAAATCCACTGGGCGCGGCCGCACACCCCATCCCCCACCCACCCACCCACCCACCCCCTACTCCCTACATAAAACCGCCCCTGCTCAATTTGATCCTTTTTTTTTTTCATTCGAGCATCTTAACTTTTTCTAGTAGTTGTTTGGCTTCTTCAGATTTAACGTTAATCTTTTTTTTTTCCCACTCTCTTTTCAATCTTGTGAATTTTTAATAGTTCATTCGGTTTCTTAACTTACTAAACTTACTAACAGTTTTTTTCTTTCCTTTTTTCCGACTTTGTTTTTTCCACAACCCACACTTCATTTTCCTTCCTTTATAGCTTGACTTTCTCAAATTGAACTTCTATATTATCTTTGTTTTCTAACGATTCAAATTTCCTACTTAATTCCTTATCATCTGATAAAAGCTTTTCATTCATCTCTTGTAGATTGTTTTGTAGGGACACATTACTATTTTGTAGGGACTAGTTACTTTCGGCTAACTCTCTAAGCTGGATGCTATAAGCTTTAAACCGTTCAATGATGTTTTGTGCATATCTTCATATTTTTCTTTTACTTTAAGAGGATGTACTTCACAAATCTATAGATTCTTTTCAAAACCAGAAAGCTAGAAGTAGATACGAACAAACATGTAGATTTTTTGGTTACTCCGTTGTTTTAGTGTTGTGAGTTGTTTCATCAAACAACAGATATATACAATTATAGTTTTAGTTTAAAACCTGTAGATTTTCGAGTTTCTCATCCTATCAATCTGTCATACCCCCAAATAGGGCCGGGGAAAGTATTATATGAGACGTTTAAACGAGAACGACTCTATATGAGACGTTTAAATTAAAAACCAATGTATTATAAGCAGCGAAAAGTATTAAGTCATTACAAATGACTCCTTAAAGTTTAAATGTAATCTAAAATGTTTTAATGCAATAATATGAATGATAATATGCGGACTCCAAAAGCAGCAAAGTCCAAATAGCAAACAATCTTTAGCAATCTTCACCTGAGACAAAACATGCTAAAAGTGTCAACCAAAAATGGTTGAGTGAACAACATAGGTTTAATATATAGTTTTAGACCACAAGATTTAGTTATCAAAAAGTAAATGCTGAAGTTATGATATCGAGACGTAAACAAAGTTACCCCTGGACACCTTGAACTGTCGGTGTCGTTTAATCATTATTATGTAACCAAAGACCAACGGTCAAATGGTTAGAGACGTCACTATCAATAGCGCTATTCACAATAACTAAGCTTACCAAAATTCCAGTAATTAACGATATCATGGTAGGGATTTAGCATGAATCAAAGCATGTCAGCACAGTTAAACAGTTTTCGGGTACTTGCGTCTAAGTGTAAAACAGTTTGAAAGCAAACATGTGTCTCACCCCAAATGTTCAAAATAAGTAATAGAGAAAGTTAAAAAAAGTGGGGCTATGAAGTTCATCTTAATAGCAGATAGATATTCCACGAAAGTTATATGATCGGAGTGTTGAACACGGAGATCTCAACCTAGAGATATTATGTTCGAATAGTTAATGTCTAATAGACATAAAGTTTGTTTATTAATATAGTAAACTATATTAACAGTGACCATTTTTCGAGAAAGTTATATTCATATGAGTGATAATATACTTAGTGTTATTAAGTGTTACTATATAATTAGGTGTATAGGTTATACTAATAATAGTATTATTAATTTCTTTAATAGTCAACTATTATGTATAAATATACCTATATGATACATACATATATATTCTTTATTTATTATTATACATGTATGTGTTCATAACTATATGGTTTATATATATTAGGTGTAGGTGTTACATATATTTAAGTGTAAGATGATATATATATATATATATATATATATATATATATATATATATATATATATATATATATATATATATATATATATATATATATATATATATATATATATATATATATATATGTGAAACTGGAAACACATAAACACATTGCAACAGATTACCTTAAGCAGAATATTCATATTCATAATATTCATATACGAACATACTATAAATATAATCAGAAACTGAAACGTAAAACGATCAAACCGAATTTAAGGGTTGAACCGGGCTTGTGTTTGACACAATGCCCTTAAACAGATTCTTCGTCTGTTCCCAGGGTACACCGGTTCGAAGCAGCGTACTGCCGAACTTGAACTTGCCTGAAAATTCGTCGTAAGTAGAGACCAAGTTGAACTAAGAAGGAAAGCTTTAGCACTTGTGTGAGTGTGTGTTTTCTTTATGTTTTTTATGTTTGGGTGTGTATCATTCTGTACCCCAAGATCTCTTATATAGAAAACAATCAACAATTGGTAACACCCAACACTTATTATAATATTCAATTATTGTCACTAACGATTTGATGATAAGAGTAAATCTTAAACAAATCATTTAATCATTCTAGTGACATAACCAATAAGTGAAGTTGTAATGGGTCATGACTGTAATCGAACTTACAACAAAAAGAAAACTGACCACATTGTACCACACACGCATCTTTGAGATTCGATATCTCATTCACATTTTATCCGTTTTGGACACACTTTAGCTTGTTTTAAAGTCCTCATCAAGGACTACAAAAACCCACTAAATATCTACTAATATATATTACATTATGATATATTAATATGTGTCCAAAGTTTGTAAAACCCATTTGTTTTACCAAAATTTCCAACAATCCCCCACATGAATGGAGATCGCTCTCAGAAACAACAATCTTCCGATTAAATTTCAGCAGTTGAATCTTGCATACGATAGGTAGGTGTTACCCTTTGAACCTTTGCTTATGAAACGCACTTAGTCTACTGGCTCTGAGTAGACGGCGATGTCTTTGAACTCATTTGCCGTTTGTGTAGGCGACAATACGCTTCACACAAGACTCTCCCTGACAAAGTCAAGTCCTCATATTTTTGTTCGTTATGGTCATGAACATTCGCCTGGTTCTGCGAGAGCTTATCAAATATTGTGCCCTAACAATACCCTTCGAAGCGACCCCACTTCTCTCTCACATAGGTGATTCACCACAGCGTGGCTACTGATTAACCACGCATGGTTATTTCAGTTGAATCATTAAAAGCCATATGCTTATCCTCTTACTTGTCACTTTTAGGAATGGACTAGGAAGTCTACTCTTAATTAGTAAACTCCCTTTAAAAGGTGTAGGGGTTGCTAGTTTAGTAATTAACTCCCCCACAGTGACTTCGCCAGTTCATACAAGTAGGTTGTCCTATTGAACTCATATCTTGGGATCTCCAGTCAACTGAGTTAGGTTTTCCTTCATATAAACTTAGCCTTTCATGGGCTTTAGTCCCATTCCCACGCACGACTTACACACTAACTCTCTGCTTAAGCCTTTTGTCAGCGGATCCGCAATATTATCCTTTGACTTCACATAGTCAATAGTGATAATTCCTGTAGAGATTAGTTGTCGTACTGTATTATGTCTATGTCGTATATGTCTATTCTTACCATTATACATTGTGCTATGAGCTCTACCAATCGCCGATTGGCTATCACGATGTATACTTATGGCTGATACCGGCTTAGGCCATCTTGGTATATCTTCAACGAATTGACGTAGCCATTCTGCCTCTTCACCAGCTTTGTCTAAAGCGATGAATTCTGATTCCATCGTGGATCTAGCAATAACCGTTTGTTTAGACGATTTCCACGATATAGCAGCACCTCCAAGTGTGAATACATATCCACTTGTCGCTCTGGAATCATTTGTATCAGATATCCATTTTGCATCACAATGACCTTCGATCACTGCAGGATATCTGTTATAATGCAGCCCGTAATCCCTAGTGTATCTTAAGTACCGGAGTAACCTTGTCATACACCTCCAGTGAGACGTACTTGGATTACTCGTGTATCTACTTAGCTTGCTTACAGCATATGCTAAGTCGGGTCGAGTACAACTCATTAGATACATTAAGCTGCCAACAATTCTTGAGTACTCTAATTGGTTAACAGGTTCTCCTCTGTTCTTAGCTAGATGTTGACTCGTGTCAATGGGAGTTCTAGTTACATTAGAGTCATTTGCATTGAATTTCTCAAGAATTTTATCCACATACTGGGTTTGACTTAGAACAAGTTCACTTTGAGTTCGTGTGATTTTTATTCCCAATATCACATCTGCCAAACCCATGTCTTTCATGTCAAACTTCGATTTTAACATGTCTTTTGTAGATTTAATCATCTTCTCATTACTACCAGTAATGAGCATATCATCTACATATAGACAAAGGATAACATATCCATCTGGTGTGTCTTTCACATAAACATACTTGTCACATTCATTGATCTTAAATCCTAAATCAAGCATGACATGATCAAACTTCTGGTGCCATTGTTTGGGAGCTTGTTTTAGTCCATACAAGGACTTAACGAGTTTACAAACTTTCCTTTCTTGTCCAGGTGCTTTAAACCCCGCGGGTTGTTCCATGTAAATCTCTTCTTCGAGATTTCCGTTTAGGAAAGCGGTTTTCACATCCATTTGATGTACTTCCAAGTTTATAATGGTGGCAATGGCAAGTACCAACCTGATTGAGGTTATTCGCGTTACCGGCGAATATGTATCAAAGTAATCTAGACCTTCTCGTTGTCTATAACCTTTGATCACCAACCTTGCCTTATACTTATTAATGGTACCATCTGGCTTTAACTTCTTCTTGAAGATCCATCGATAACCTAGTGGCTTGCATTCCGGAGGAAGATCTACTAACTCCCAAGTATGGTTTTGTAAAATAGAATCTATTTCACTTTTAATGGCCTCCTTCCATTGAGGTCCTTCAGAGGAAGACACCGCTTCACGGTAAGTTGTAGGTTCATTTTCAACCTTGTAAGTGTGAAAATAAGGACCGAACGATTTTTCTGTCCTTGCTCTTTTGCTTCGTCTCAGCTCAAGCTCTTCTTCCTCAGATTCTACTAGTTCCTCATGAACTTGTTCATGAGGTGTCTCAACTTCAACATGTTCATTCGCAATGCATGGAAATACATTTTCAAAGAATGAAGCATTTCTCGATTCCACGATCGAACCTTTATGTATATCCGAAATCTTGGATACATGCACAAGGAACCGATAAGCCGTACTATGTTCAGCATATCCAATAAATATGCAGTCAACAGTCTTTGACCCTATCTTTTGTGCCTTAGGTAGTGGAACAGCTACCTTTGCTAGGCACCCCCACACTTTGAGGTACTCATATGATGGTTTACGTTTCCACCATAACTCGTATGGGGTTTCATCCCTTTTCTTTTGGGGTATCTTATTTAAAAGATAGTTTGCCGATAGGATGGCATCCCCCCACATTGACTGGCTTACACCCGAACTCACCAACATGGCATTCACCATTTCTTTCAAGGTTCTATTCTTTCTTTCAGCAGTGCCATTTGATTGGGGTGAGTAAGGTGCAGTGAATTCATGTCTAATGCCATTTTGCGCACAATATTCAGCAAAAGGTGCAACATATTCGCCACCTCTATCACTGCGGACAGCCTTGATTTTTCGTTCAAGTTGATTCTCAACTTCATTTTTATAAGCAATAAATTTCTCAATTGCTTCATCTTTACTTTTCAAAAAGTAAACATAACAATACTTCGTGCTATCATCGATAAACGTAATGAAGTACTTGTTACCATTCCTCGTTGGAATGGATTTCAAATCACACACATCAGTGTGAATCATATCAAGGGGTTCGGTTATTCGTTCAACCGATTTGAAGGATGATCTTATTAATTTGGCTTCAACACAGGTTTTACATTTATAGTTTGAGTCAATGTGTAACGTTGGTATGCAATTCAATTTAATTAAGCGACGAATGGAATTAAAATTAACATGACCTAGTCTACCATGCCACACATTAGAAGACTCAAGCAAATAAACAGAAGTAGTACTTGTTTTATTAGCTTCAGTGTTAATAACCATTGCATTTAGCTTAAACATGCCATTAAGGGCATAACCCTTACCAACATAAACACCACTTTTGGTCAACACGACCTTATCAGACTCAAACACTAGTCTAAAGCCAAACTTATTCAATAACCATCCAGACACAAGATTCTTACGAATCTCAGGAACATACAATACATTAGTCAAAGTAAGTTCCTTTCCAGAGGTCATTTTCAGGATCACATTTCCTTTACCCTTGATATTAGCTGTAGCAGAGTTTCCCATAAACAACTTATCTGCACTACTAACCTCATTGAAAGTGTTAAAGAGGCTCTTATCAGCACACACATGACGGGTAGCCCCAGTATCAACCCACCACTCTCTGGTATTAGAACCAACCAGATTAACCTCAGAAACCATAATAGTGAGGTCAGAAACCATAGCAACTAGGTTGTTAGCATCATCAACCATGTTAGCTTGTTTAGAAGTGTATTTCTTTGGCTTAGTGCACTGATCAGCACGATGACCTGGCTGGTCACAATTAAAGCATTTACCAGAGAACTTTTTCTTTTTGGAAACACCCCCTTTAGGTCCAAACTTGAACCCTTTTCCCTTGTTACTTTTCTCAGTCTTCCCTTTGCTCTTGCTACATTTTGAGGATTGACCGTGTTCAACAATATTAACCTTTGCTGAGATAGGGATAATGCTCCTTTTAAGAGCAACTTTATTGTCTTCCTCAATACGAAGACGGACCACAAGTTCTTCAACGGTCATTTCCTTTCGCTTATGTTTCAAATAATTTTTTAAATCAACCCAGCTTGGTGGCAGTTTCTCAATCATAGCTGCAACTTGGAAACTCTCACTGATTACCATTTTTTCATCATGTATGTCATGAATTATGACCTGTAATTCTTGGATTTGACTCATAACAGTCTTTGAGTCAACCATCTTAAAGTCCAAGAATTTAGCTACTACCCATTTCTTGGTACCAGCATCTTCAGTCTTGTACTTTCGCTCTAAAGACTCCTATAATTCTTTGGCAGTCTCTATTGTGCAGTACACGTTATAGAGAGAATTCTCCAAACTATTCAAGACATAGTTGCGGCACAGGTAATCCAAATGTTTCCATGCCTCAACCGCGCTTACAGTTTGAACATCCCCAGCAACAAGTTAGGGAGCGGTTTCAGTTAAGACCCTCGCAAGGTTTAACGTTGTCAGATAGAAGAGCATCTTTTGCTGCCAACGTTTAAAGTCCACACCAGTGAACTTTTCAGGTTTCTCAGCATGAGAAACTACCGCATTCGGTAGTGGTGCAACTGTCGCAACAGTAGCATTAATAGTGGAGGAGCTAGGGATCGATACTGTCGCACCAGTATTCGTAGCAGCAACGGTAGTGGAATCTGGGTTCAACTGAGTATTCATTCTGAAAATTTTGAAAACAGAATTAGAAATATGAATTAAAGGCTATGTAACAATTACCCAAAATTAGACAGCCATGTATATGAGTATATACCATTCAAATTCCTCAAATTTAAGCATACAATAAAGAAAAGCATCGTAAGTATTACAATAACTTTGATCACATATCATTAAGCAAATAAACATATTAAAACATAAATATGTTCCATAAATATACTATATGCATAGTAATCAAAATTTATAAAATAAATTAGCATATTAAAGCTTATATATGTTCAATTTATTTGCAAATATATTTTGTAACGCAATTCAGTAGCTTAACATAATAAATTAAGTTTACAAATAATTTAATCATAAACGATCTATTCTAGTCATGATAGAGATATAAACTCAAGGTCCACATATATTGTTACTATATAAGCAAGTCATATATAACATTATATATGCATAGAGCAAGTCAATATAAAACAAATGAACATGCATATATGTGATCTATTTTATTTGAGACTACATCTTTACATTCAAATTTATATATCTGTGTATATCTTAAGTCATAATAGCACGTCAATATCCTAATAGATTCAAGATTTAACATATAGCCATATATGTCTATTTATTAAACATATTACAAGAAGACAAGTAGTGCGAGCCAGCAGTACATATGTATATTAAAGAAAAAGTTAGGCCCATCAAAACTTGCTATTATTAAAATTATATGTTCAAGAGCAAGTATCCAGAAAATAAATAAACAAACCAAAGACCCCAAAGTTTATAAAGAGGGTCGATATAAACGGGTCAGGCGATTACAATCTATATTCACAATACTGGTTAATAATCATGTACGAAATCATAATAAACATATTAAACAAAGAAAATATGTTTATAATGATGGCAACGGAGACAGAAGCCAAGACCACCACAGAATATTGTCCGCTTTGGGAACAGCGAGCCACCAGCGACTCAACTGCCCTCACGGGTTTAAAACGCGTCCTGTGAGGAAGAGGTATCAAGCCACATATAAGGGCCTTTGTTTTTGCCTCTCCAAACGATGTGAGAAAGGGGTGAAGGTCACCCCAACAATCCCCCCCAACATCGGTGTGGTAACCGCGGCTCTGATACCAGTTGATGGCAACGGAGACAGAAGCCAGGACCACCACAGAATATTGTCCGCTTTGGGAACAGCGAGCCACCAGCGACTCAACTGCCCTCACGGGTTTAAAACGCGTCCTGTGAGGAAGAGGTATCAAGCCACATATAAGGGCCTTTGTTTTTGCCTCTCCAACCGATGTGGGAAAGGGGTGAAGGTCACCCCAACATATAAGGCATGCAAAATTCAGAACTATAAATGTATCATAATAGCAATATGAACATGTAAAATAGCATACAACAATATAATTGTATTTAAGTATAAACACGTGACACCAACAGTTAGCAATAAATAGTTTCATAGTCCTCAGACGAAGGGTCTGTTTAAGATTGTTATAAATATATATATGTGAAACTGTATGTATGTGAAACTGGAAACACATAAACACATTGCAACAGATTACCTTAAGCAGAATATTCATATTCATAATATTCATATACGAACATACTATAAATATAATCAGAAACTGAAACGTAAAACGATCAAACCGAATTTAAGGGTTGAACCGGGCTTGTGTTTGACACAATTCCCTTAAACAGATTCTTCGTCTGTTCCCAGGGTACACCGGTTCGAAGCAGCGTACTGCCGAACTTGAACTTGCCTGAAAATTCGTCGTAAGTAGAGACCAAGTTGAACTAAGAAGGAAAGCTTTAGCACTTGTGTGAGTGTGTGTTTTCTTTATGTTTTTTTATGTTTGGGTGTATATCATTCTGTACCCCAAGATCCCTTATATAGAAAACAATCAACAATTGGTAACACCCAACACTTATTATAATATTCAATTATTGTCACTAACGATTTGATGATAAGAGTAAATCTTAAACAAATCATTTAATCATTCTAGTGACATAACCAATAAGTGAAGTTGTAATGGGTCATGACTGTAATCGAACTTACAACAAAAAGAAAACTGACCACATTGTACCACACACGCATCTTTGAGATTCGATATCTCATTCACATTTTATTCGTTTTGAACACACTTTAGCTTGTTTTAAAGTCCTCATCAAGGACTACAAAAACCCACTAAATATCTACTAATATATATTACATTATGATATATTAATATGTGTCCAAAGTTTGTAAAACCCATTTGTTTTACCAAAATTTCCAACAATATATATATATATATATATATATATATATATATATATATATATATATATATATATATGTGTGTGTGTGTATATATATATATATATATATATATATATATATACACACACACATATATATATATATATATATATATATATATATATATATATATATATATATATATACACAAGCATATATCTACATATATATACGTACATACATACGTATGCATGCACGTATACTACTATTATTTACTAACCCTTTTTTCATATATTAACACTAATCCTTTCATGTTCATAAGATCATAACCTATTTACTAAAACTAAGCTTCTACCATTACATAAATCTTTATTCATAAACACATCCAATTCATGTCCAATCTTTTATCATAATCTAATCATAACCTAAGAACTTATTAATCAATTCATATTCATATACAATAATCATATTTTTATAATCATATCTAAACCCTAATCATTGTAGGAATATAGTATACAAAACTGAAACAATTATACATTTATTACAAACATAATAATCATGTATAACACATAATTATAATAAGAACGAAAAGATAGAACGATCTAACCGAATTGAAGGTTGAACCGGGCTTGTGTTTGACACAATTCCCTTAAACAGATTCGACGTCTGTTCCCAGGGTACACCGATTGAAAGCAGCGTACTGCCGGACTTAACACTTGCCTGATAGATAATCGAACTGAGAGTTGAAGACCATGGTGAACAGTTTGTGTTGCTTTTGTTATGCGTATTGTTGTATGTTTTTTCCTGTTCCCCAACAATGCCTTCTATAGAAAAGGCAATCAATTGGTAACATCCACCACTTATTAGAGTATTCAATTATTGTCGTTGAAGGATATGATGATAAGAGCACAATACTTAAACGAATCATAACATCCACCACTCAATTGAATATTCAATTATTGTCATTAAAGGATATAATGATAAGAGCACAATCTTTAAACAAATCCTTTAATCATTACATAAGTCCTTTAATCATTATAATGACATAACCCATAAGTGAAGTGGTATTGGGTCTAGATTGTAACTGAAGTTACAACAACAAAAAACTGACCACATTGTACCAAACACCCAACATTGAGATTCGATATCTCATTCACCTTTATCCCATTTTGGACACACTTTAGTTCGTTGTAAAGCCCTCGCTAGTGGCTACAAAACTCATTTTTATCATCATTAATATTGACTACTCATCATATATTAATTAGTGTCCAATGTTGGTGAAAACACACTTTTAACCAATTTTTCCAACAATCCCCCACATGAATGGAGATCGATCTCAGAAATAACAATCTTTCGATTAAATTTCTACAGTTGAATCTTGCATACGATAAGTAGGTGTTACCCTTTGAACTTTCGCTTATGAAACGCACTTAGTCTACTGGCTCTGAGTAGACGATGATGTCTTTGAACTCGTCTGCCGTTTGTGTAGGCGACAATACGCTTCACACAAGACTCTCCCTGACAAAGTCAAGTCCTCATAGTTATGTCTGTTATGGTCATGGACATTAGCCTGGTTCTGCGAGAGTTTATCAAATATTGTGCCCCAACAATACCCTTCGAAGCGACCCCACTTCTCTCTCACATAGGTGATTCACCACGGCGTGGCTACTGATTAACCACGCATGGTTATTTCAGTTGAATCATTAAAAGCCATGTGCTTATCCTCTTACATGTCACTTTTAGGAATGGATTAGGAAGTCTACTCATAATTAGTAAACTCCCTTTAAAAAGGTGTAGGGATTTCTAGTTTAGTAATTATCTCCCCCACAGTGACCGTCGCTAGTTCATACAAGTAGGTTGTCTTATTGAACTCAGATCTTGGGATCTCCAGTCAACTGAGTTAGGTTTTCCTTCATATAAACTTAGCCTTTCAGGAGCTTCAGTTCCATTCCCACACACGACTCATATACTAACTCTCTGCTTAAGCCTTTTGTCAGCGGATCCGCAACATTATCCTTTGACTTCACATAGCCAATAGTGATAATTCCTATAGAGATTAGTCGTTGTACTTTATTATGTCTACGTCTCATATGTTTATTCATACCATATGTTTATTCATACCATTACACATTCTAATATGAGCTCTACCAATCACCGATTGGCTATCACAATGTATATATACAGCCAAAACCGGCTTAGGCCATCTGGTATATCTTTAATGAATTGACGTAGCCATTCTACCTCTTCACCAGCTTTATCTAAAGCAGTGAATTTTGATTCCATCGTGGATCTAGCATTAATTGCTTGTTTAAACGATTTCCACGATATAGTCGCACCTTCAAGTGTGAATACATACACACTTGTCGCTCTGGAATCATTCGTATCAGATATATAGTTTGCATCACAGTGTCCCTCGATCACTGCAGGATATCTGTTACCGAACTAACCTAATCATACAACTCCAATGAGATGTACTTGGATTACTCTTGTATCTACTTAGCTTGCTTACAGCATATGCTAAGTTGGATAGAGTAAACTCATTAGAGATACATTAGAACAAGATTACTCTTTTATCTACTTAGCTTGCTTACAACATATGCTAAGTCTGATAGAGTACAACTCATTATAGATACATTAGAACGCGTTATCATGAACCTTGTTCTTGATAGAAAATGCAAGACACCCCCACATTTACAAGCTATTGTGTTCATTTTACACAACCAACTAGGGTTACTCACAACCAACTAGGGTTACTGCTTATCCTTTCAAAGCTTCATCCACATGTCTTGCAACTTGATATCATAATCATATATATCTAATGACCTTAATCAATCAAGCGTTCAAATGCTCACACATAAGATTTGCATCTTTTGTGGTCCATCTTTTAGCACATTTGAGCAATTCTTAGTCATATTCTAGGTTTGACTTAGAGACGTTGAATTTATAAAACTTAATAAAGTTCTCGCACTCAAATTATATTTTCACATCTGAATTCTGATTAGGTAATTCAAATCTTAAGATAATAATGATATAATAAAGATTGATATCTTTATATAATAATTATCTTCAATATCATAATTCACATAACATGCGAATAATTCACATCATCAATGATGTTCACAATACACCAAATCCTTCTATTACTGAATGAAATCGATTTTGTCTTTAAATATATTCAACACAATGAAATATTAGTTGTTAATTGATCTCTGCAGATGATCATCATTAACAAGTCTAAGTCTAGCATTCCATAGACTTTATGTCCAAAGCATTAGAATAATTGACGCATCATTCATATTCTCCATAGCTTTTCTCACAAGAAATATCATACCATATCTCTTGTATCATGACAAATTGGACTTCACATACATAAACATCGTTTTAAATATTCAATTTAAAAGGGTCTCAAATATTATGTATATCTTTTATACATTCAGTTTTAGTTCCTCTATAAGCATAATGTGTTTGCCATTTATCGAGAAAGTTTCTTTAATTATACTAGTTCCTATTGAACTAGCTCATTAGGTGTCTCATCTTGAACACCTTCTCGTCTATCCTAGATGAACTTTCACGTTCATATGTAATTTTAAAGAATGAAACATTTCTCAATTCTATTATCGAACCTTTGTGTATATCCAAAATCTTGGATTCATGCACAAAGAAGCGATTAACACTACTTTGTTTAGCACATCCGATAAATATGCAGGCAATTGTCTTTGATCCTATCTTTTGTGCCTTAGGTAGGGAACAGCTACCTTTGCTAGGCACCCCTACATTTTGAGGTACTCATAGGATGATTTTCTTTTCCACCATAACTCATATGGGTTGCATCCCTATTCTTTTGGGATATCTTATTTAAAAGATAGTTTACCGATAGGATGACATCCCCCCACATTGACTGGCTTACACCAGAACTTACCAACATGGCATTCACCATATCTTTCAGGGTTCTATTCTTTCGTTCAATAGTCTCATTCGAGTGGGGTGAGTAAGGTGCAGTAAATTCATTTCTAATGCCATTTTGTGAACAAAATTAAGCAAAATGTACGATATATTCACCACCTCTATTACTGCGAACAACCTTGATTTTTCGTTCAAGTTGATTCTCATAAGCAATAAACGAATCTATTGCTTCATCTTTATTACTCAACAAGTAAATATAACAATACTTCGTCTATCATCGATAAACGAAATAAAGTATATGTTTTCATTCATCGTTAGAATGAATCTAAAATCACACTCATCCGTGTAGATCATATCAAGGTGTTCGGTTATTCTTTCAACCGAAGATGATCTCGTTAATTTGGCTTCAACACAAGTTTCACTTTTTCAAGGCACAACCCTTTTAAATATACATTCAGTCTTGGTCAACATGACCTTTTGAACATACTTTCCATTTTTATTTTATTTTTAAACGCCAAACTTGTACAACAAACATCCGGACACCAGATTCCTTACGAATCTCATGAATATACAACACATTGATCAATGCGAGTTCCTTTCCGGAGTTCATTTTCAGGGATTATAATCCCTTTGCCATCGATATCATCAAAGGCAGAGTTATTCATGAAGAGATTTTCTCCATTATACATACATGACGGATAACCCCTGTATAAATTTACCTTTCCTTGGTGTTAGAACCAACCAAGTTAACTTCAGAGATCATCTGAAATGTAAATTGAACTAAACTGTCTTAACAAAACAAAAAGCACCATGTAAACGGTACTAATTTGAGTTTTCAACCCAAAATAAAAGTTTCAGTTATTGTGAACACACTGAGTTAAATCAAACATGTTTCAACTCAACTAGGTTAAACCAATCAGGTTTCAACCAAATAGGTAAACCGAGCAGGTTCAACCTAAACAAGTGAACCAAATAGGTTTAAACCCAATTGGGTAAACCAAATAGGTTTCAACCCAAACAAGTAAACCAAACAGGTTTAAACTCAAACGGGTAACCAAACAGGTATCACTTTAAAAACCGTTTCAACTCAAACGGGTAAACCAAACAGGTTTCAACCCTACAGTTAAACCAAGCAGGTTTAAAACACAAACATGTAAACCAAACATGCTAAAACCAAAAGGTTTATACTAGACGATTAAACTAAACCGTTTCAACGAAACCGGTTAAACCAAACATGTTTAAGCCCAACTGTTAAACAAACAAGTTTAAATCCGGTTTAATAATAGTCTAAAACTATCCGAATATTGTCCCCAAGACAGTCTATAACCAGTATCGAATACTGGCTGGAAACAGATCGAAATACAGTTCGAAATCAGTCCGAAGACTGTTCAAATACATGTTTTAGAACGATCGACTTGCACACAAGTAATCTGAATGATTCCAAACCTGAACCGCGATCACAATATGAGCATCATGTTCCCCTTTAGAAAACTGGGAATTGGTTCATCCAAGAATCTCGCAAGGTTCAGTCAAGAACTTCGCAAGGTTCAGTCAAGAACCTCGCAAGGTTCAACGTAGTCAGCTAAAAGAACATCTTTTAATGCCAACGTTTTAAAGTTCACACACGTGAACTTTTCATGTCTTTCATCCTAACTAAGAACCACATTACAAAGTGTTGCATCAATCTCACTAGTAATATTACTAGTAGCAAAACCAATTAATTATTATCAATTAAGCATTAAGCCTTAAAGTGGTCAGTAGTCACCATGTATTAAAATATAACTAGGCCACATCTATTTTAAGTCAACAGTTGTACATATACCCTTTCAACTATAAGATGTGAGGTTTACTAACCATGTGGTCTAGCTTCGATTCTTGGCAACATACTCTTTATTTTATTTGTTAATCCTTTAAAAACAAATAATATTATGATTGCAGTATACAAGGTTGAACCAACAACTCCATGTTTATTTGAGCATACATCATCACTTTAACCAACAAATTATTATAATAATCAAATTTTGTCAAATATGGTGATTATATTTTATCAGTACAACACATGGTCAATATATTTGTAAATTAAGATGTATATCACATCCTAAAATAGAGATGAGCTGTCACCGTGTATTATTGGCTATAAATGCCATCGATTGTTTTGGAATAAGACACGAATCAATTTCTATCAATAAGTAGCACATTAACAATAGATAGTAGCATGTGTCTGCATATAGCCATTAGTAATATTTACACTAGTACAACAACTACACTAGCAATTATAAAATTAGCAACTATATTCAACAGCTAAACTAGCACAACAACTACACTAGCACAATTATAAATAGCCCCACTATCATCATCTTTATCTTTATATGTTAATATAAAATAATCCATATCAATAATAATATATACACATATTCATGTTCATGGTTACATATAAGAACAAGTCATAATAAATAAATTTCAACCATGACTCACTAGATATAACATCGGACCATGCGTATATAAACTAAAGCATATTACTAGCACTGAATCTTGAATTTGGCAACCATGGATTACAACCAATATCCGTAAATTAATTGGACTTATTAAGATGAGTCAATTAATACAAAGTAACAATATTCGGTGCATAAGCTATATTATATAGATAAATGATAAGTGTATGTGCTCTTAATTTAGAAGTCATACACGTAGATGATTAATTCTTATGTAATTTAATTGAGCATTACACGTAGAATATGGGCATAATCTAAGCAGTACACGTATAACAACATCTATTAAAGCTTTATATCCAATTTATAAGATAAGATAATCGATCATTACAGTTCAGATTTATAAACGTAATTAATCTCAATTACAAGTCAGTTTGTCTTATAAATCCTTTTGACCAACAAATAATCTGTTGTTTATAATAGTTCAGCTTCGTAGGAACAATATAACAAGAGTCTGTTTAAGTTTGTAGGAATATAGTATACGAAACTGAAACAATTATACATTTATTACAAACATAATAATCATGTATAACACATAATTATAATAAGAACGAAAAGAGAGAACGATCTAACCGAATTGAAGGTTGAACCGGGCTTGTGTTTTACACAATTCCCTTAAACAGATTCGACGTCTGTTCCCAGGGTACACCGATTGAAAGCAGCGTACTGCCGGACTTAACACTTGCCTAATAGATAATCGAACTGAGAGTTGAAGACCATGGTGAACAGTTTGTGTTGCTTTTGTTATGCGTATTGTTGTATGTTTTTTCCTGTTCCCCAACAATGCCTTTTATAGAAAAGGCAATCAATTGGTAACATCCACCACTTATTAGAGTATTCAATTATTGTCATTGAAGGATATGATGATAAGAGCACAATATTTAAACGAATCATAACATCCACCACTCAATTGAATATTCAATTATTGTCATTAAAGGATATAATGATAAGAGCACAATCTTTAAACAAATCCTTTAATCATTACACAAGTCCTTTAATCATTATAATGACATAACCCATAAGTGAAGTGGTATTGGGTCTAGATTGTAACTGAAGTTACAACAACAAAAAACTGACCACATTGTACCAAACACCCAACATTGAGATTCGATATCTCATTCACCTTTATCCCATTTTGAACACACTTTAGTTCGTTGTAAAGCCCTCGCTAGTGGCTACAAAACTCATTTTTATCATCATTAATATTGACTACTCATCATATATTAATTAGTGTCCAATGTTGGTGAAAGCACACTTTTAACCAATTTTTCCAACAATCATAATAATCATTCATACAAGATTCATGTTCAATATCTTTTAAGTCATTAACCTAGTTTCATAACCTCTTAAATCATAACTTAACAATAATCATAATCACTTTATATTCATACCTTTTAATTCAACAATCTTAACCTTATTATTAACATTCATCAACTAGTTCATAATCTTTTTTTTTTTTTTTTTTTTTTTTTTTTAATCACAATACATAATCATATTCAACAACTTATTTTTTTTAATCATAAACATAAACCTTTAATTATCTAGTTTAACTCATAACCTATATCATTATCTTCATATACAACTTCATGATCATACCTAATCTTATTAATATTGTAGTCTTCACCATGTCCTTACTTAACATATTACTATCAAATTTATTATTTTAGATACATATATTTTTATCCCTTTATCCTTACATATGATCTACATACATATCATACGCATACATACAAAACATGTATGCATACGCATGCATGCTTGTTGTTGTTTTTTTTTTTTTTTTTTTTTTATCTCCAAATCTCATAACCAAACTCTTATTATTTATTAATCATGATCATTAACGTAAAATTTAAAGAATCTAAACAAATAATAATAAGTATTATTAATTTAGAGTTTTAGGATACCTTATGTGTTTTGGAGCAAGATAAAGGTGGTGAGTTCGATGGGGACAGAACCGAACAGCAGCAGCCCGAAAACGGCAGTAAAATAGTAGCCTAAACTGGCGGTTTTAATGGTGGACATCAGACGGAAAAACGCAGCAGCAGGGTGTCGAATTGGGCGGGTATTTGGGCTGTTTTGTTGAGCAGGAAAACAGCAACAGGAGCAGCTTTAGTTGGGCTGTTTTGGGCGATCAAATTAGCAGAAAAGAGGGCTGTTTGGGTAACGAAAATTAGCAGGAACAGGAGGGTTTTTAGTGGTGGTTGTAGGCTGCGAAAATCACAGCAGAAGGCTGTGATTGTGGCGAGTTTCAGTTGCCAAAAAGGCAATCTATTCGGGTCGGTTTTGTCGCCCAGAAAACAGCAGAATATGGCTGAGATTGATGGCGGTTGGGCTGTAAAAACGCAGCAGGAAACAAGCAGATAAATAGCAGAACAATGGCGACTTGGTGACGGTTTATGACTGCAGCAGAAAGCTGCAATTTGAGTAAAAAACACAGCACAAGGGTTGCTGTTTTTGGGCTGTGGTACGGCTGCAAAATAGCAGCTGGGTGGTGACAGAAAAAAGGGGTGGTGAAGGGACTGTATTAGTCGACCAAAAAGAGAGAGTGTAGAGGAGTTGTTGTGAATTTTGTGATGCAGATAATGGAAGCCTAGGGTCCTTTTTATACTTGAGTTTTAGAATCATATGCACTCTAGGATTATTTGGAAGATAAACTTGAAGAACAAGGATTTGGATGAAAGAGTTGGAAGTTAATTAGAATTAGTTTAAAATTAGTTTGAAACTAGGATTAGACTTTGCTGCAATACTTGGAACTAGATTAGGATTACACTTTGTTAATTATCTTTTAAACATTTTTTTTTTGGTTTGTGCTAGCCGTTTTTTTTATATGTATTATTATTTATTTTATTTTTTTCCTTTTTCAAATGTTTTATTATTTATATCTATGTCACTTTTTATTTATTACTATAGATTAATTATTACAAAAAGGCATGAATTTTAATTAGCAGTGACTGTCGACTAAAAGTTTACTATTTGGTCAACGTTTTGCTAAATAGAAATTTACGAGCACACAAAAATCCTAAGGGAAATTTAGTAATTCTAGAAGTGGAAAAGTGAGGGTCGTTATAGTACCTCTCCGTTAATGAATACTTCGTCCCGAAGTTTTAGGTAAACTTCTCGGATGTATCAACGGTTGAGAATAGATGTGGATATTTCCGATTCATTTGGTCTTCACGTTCCCAGGTATTCTCGGGGCCTCTACATGAATTCAAACGGATTTTTGGCAATAGGAATTGTTGTCCTGTTTCAAGCATTTGATCTCACGATCCATAACTTCTACAGGTTCTTCTATGAAGTGCATTTTATTATCAATGCGGAGGTAATTTAAAGGGATAACATGAGTGTCATCGGACTATGTTTCCTTAAAAGGGATTGTGATATTTTAGTTGTACAAGCATTTCGGTAAGTTGGACACCTGAAATGTGCAACGGACATTACTAAGTTTATTTGAAACCTTGAGCGTTTATGTCGCCATTAGGGCAGACAATCAGAGAGGAGTACGTGGAGATCACAACCATGTAGTTTGATGCATGGCTTGTGTTTGTTAGATATGTTACCGACTTCAAATTCCGGAAGATAACCATAGACATGATACCTTTGGTTTTCAAGAAATATCTAATGTGAATAGACGAAACGAGATTCCAGCTGAGGAGTCACTAATCAAGCTTATATGCAAAGTAAGCCATAATTACTAAAATGCCCTCAGAATGGTTTGAGCGATCAATGAAAGCACCTTATGTTCATGATTTCAGCTATATGTTAAGACAAAGGTCGAAATTTGTCTAGGATAACATCTAGTTATAACTAGTGAGGAAGAATTGTTTAGTGAAAATACATAGACACCATAATCGTTTAAGGTAACTCCTTTAGAGAGGATAGCGAGGATCATAAATTATATTTCTGATAGGAAAACTGCACGAAGGGTGTGATATATTAACGAGAAATACGTTCTCGCACAGATGGCGAGTCGATCTAGGATTCACTTATGAGTTTAAGTGCGAATGTGAAGAAATGGGAATCATTGGGTATAAGAATAGTTTTCACTAGGTGAGAAAATCTCCAAAAATGATTTCTTGTACCACAAAATATAGAATTATAGAATTGATGTTCACGAGGGTGTTGTGGTTTAACCGTGAGATATTAGAAGTAAAATCTTCTCAATGGTCAACCTCAAAAGGGGAAAAGTTGACGAGAACATAGAGTTTTGAATGATGAACTTAGTGATAAGTTTCAAAGGGAAAGAGGAATTGTGATTAATACGTGGTGTAGGATAATACGAAAATTTTTATATAAACAAGCAATGAAAGTTTTATAGAAGTTCGAGTTGTTTAAGGTGACAAAAAGAAACGAAGTTCTTAGTAAAACTAGAGTTATGTACAACATGTACTATTTTACGTAAAATATATTTTGAATAAAAGAATTGATTTATAAAAGTCAAAGTATAATTTTATATGTACTACTCAAAAATAAGTAAAGGTAAATTTTTCTTATATAAACATATACGATTTATAAAATTTGCACGAATGGTAGTAAATAAATTTATTTTATAAAATTTTTGAGAGGATCGCACAGTAAAATAGTGTGCGTAAAATTTTGGTAACAGAATTTTCATATTTCGGAGATTACGAGATGGGAAAAGATCCATGAGGATCGTGCGAAGGTATTTTGAAAATTTCGGGTTATTTTAAGCAACAATGTTGCGAGGTAATGAAATCTATTGTTTTTAAATATGGTTGTTGACTATTATTAGGGTGTATGTTCTTGGAATTCAAAATGTTCATGTGTGAAGCTGTTGCTGACAAGTGAGATATGAATGGTAGAGTATGAGAACGTGATAGTGAATGTGGTGTTTATAATATCTTTGTTTGAATATTCAAATGAAAATCTTGTGGTTGTCGCTTATCTTCGACGGGTTTCCTAATGAGTTTATGAAAATCTACACTAGGAGCGTAATTGCAGATAACAGGAGGCATGCTTCGAAGAAGTTTCGGGGGTGTCACTTCAGGTCACTTAAGAACATGCATCCTTCCTTCCAGCGGGGATGTGATAATTAAGCGTTAAAGAGATAAGTTGTTTAAGAAAGAGAATGCCAAGCTTTACAACTTTTACGACATAGGAGAATTTGTTAATCTACTCATGGGTATGAGATAGATAGTTTGGTTGAAACGAGCTACTCGTATATCTACAAATCATATGTTGATTAACCTTCATGTAATAACATGAATGGCTTGGAAATTTCTCTTTGATTCACTTTCTATTCCGTATGTCATGATATTGGAATTTCTATATGAATTACCGTAATATAATCACGTCGGCCAAACGTCATTATATTTCACTAATTCATATTTCCATTCCAAGGTCACTCCATAAGGTCAGGACACGTGATCAAACTTAGATAGTTGACGTGAGAATGTTGAGTCATGAGTGACATCCCTTCGTGTGAGTCAAAGAATACTTTGAATCACATTGGCGAAGTCAGGTCATAAGATATGTATGGATATGATAACAATCAAATACTAACTGATCCTTCAGAATTGGGATCAGGCAAGATGATAGGGTTTTGACTTGACATCCTTAGGAAAGGATACAGAATTTCAACAGAGGTAAAAGCATGAAGTAATATGAAATAACATTATAAAGATTAAAGGAAAGCACTTATAACTTAGGAAGGAAAGGTTATAGTCCTAAAGATTGCTAAGGCACCTAACTAACACATAAGACACACATAAAATGCAATCCTGGTTCTCTATAACAAGCCCGACTCTGATACCACTCTGTCATACCCCCAAATAGGGCCGGGGAAATATGACTTCACAATATCACAACACAAGTATGTATAAACGAGAACGACTCTATATGAGACGTTTAAATTAAAAACCAATGTATTATAAGCAGCGGAAAGTATTAAGTCATTACAAATGACTCTTAAAGTTTAAATGTAATCTAAAATGTTTTAATGCAATAATATAAATGATAATATGCGGACTCCAAAAGCAGCAAAGTCCAAATAGTAAACAATCTTTAGCAATCTTCACATGAGACAAAACATGCTAAAAGTGTCAACCAAAAATGGTTGAGTGAACGACATAGGTTTAATATATAGTTTTAGACCACAAGATTTAGTTATCAAAAAGTAAATGATGAAGTTATGATATCGAGACGTAAACAAAGTTACCCCTGGACACCTTGAACTGTCGGTGTCGTTTAATCATTATTATGTAACCAAAGACCAACGGTCAAATGGTTAGAGACGTCACTCTCAATAGCGCTATTCACAATAACTAAGCTTACCAAAATTCCAGTAATTAACGATATCATGGTAGGGATTTAGCATGAATCAAAGCATGTCAGCACAGTTAAACAGTTTTCGGGTACTTGTGTCTAAGTGTAAAACAGTTTGAAAGCAAGCATGTGTCTCACCCCAAATGTTCAAAATAAGTAATAGAGAAAGTTAAAAAAAGTGGGGCTATGAAGTTCACCTTAATAGCAGATAGATATTTCACGCAAGTTATATGATCGGAGTGTTGAATACGGAGATCTCAAGCTAGAGATATTATGTTCGAATAGTTAATGTCTAATAGACATAAAGTTTGTTTATTAATATAGTAAACTATATTAACAGTGACCATTTTTCGAGAAAGTTATATTCATATGAGTGATAATATACTTAGTGTTATTAAGTGTTACTATATAATTAGGTGTATAGGTTATACTAATAATAGTATTATTAATTTCTTTAATAGTCAACTATTATGTATAAATATACCTATATGATACATACATATATATTCTTTATTTATTATTATACATGTATGTGTTCATAACTATATGGTTTATATATATTAGGTGTAGGTGTTACATATATTTAAGTGTAAGATGATACATACATACATACATACATATATATATATATATATATATATATATATATATATATATATATATATATACACATATATATATATACATACATACACACACACACACACACACACACACACACACATATATATATATATATATATATATATATATATATATATATATATATATATATACTTGTTACTTGTTACTTTTTATTATTATGTTTACTAACCTATTATAATATTTACATAGTACACATTCATACATACATACACACGTACATATACATACATATATACACATACATATACATGTATGTATATATCTAAATATATACACAAGCATATACCTACCTATATATACGTACATACATACGTATGCATGCACGTATACTATTATTATTTACTAACCCTTTTTTCATATATTAACACTAATCCTTTCATGTTCATAAGATCATAACCTATTTACTAAAACTAAACTTCTACCATTACATAAATCTTTATTCATAAACACATGTCCAATCTTTTATCATAATCTAATCATAACCTAAGAACTTATTAATCAATTCATATTCATATACAATAATCATATCTAAACCCTAATCATAATAATCATTCATACAAGATTCATGTTCAATATCTTTTAAGTCATTAACCTAGTTTCATAACCTCTTAAATCATAACTTAACAATAATCATAATCACTTTATATTCATACCTTTTAATTCAACAATCTTAACCTTATTATTAACATTCATCAACTAGTTCGTAATCTTTTTTTTTTTTTTTTTTTTTTAATCACAATACATAATCATATTCAACAACTTATTTTTTTTAATCATAAACATAAACCTTTAATTATCTAGTTTAACTCATAACCTATATCATTATCTTCATATACAACTTCATGATCATACCTAATCTTATTAATATTGTAGTCTTCACCATGTCCTTACTTAACATATTACTATCAAATTTATTATTTTAGATACATATATTTTTATCCCTTTATCCTTACATATGATCTACATACATATCATACGCATACATACAAAACATGTATGCATACGCATGCATGCTTCTTGTTGTTGTTGTTTTTTTTTTTTTTAATCTCCAAATCTCATAACCAAACTCTTATTATTTATTAATCATGATCATTAACGTAAAATTTAAAGAATCTAAACAAATAATAATAAGTATTATTAATTTAGAGTTTTAGGATACCTTATGTGTTTTGGAGCAAGATAAAGGTGGTGAGTTCGATGGGGACAGAACCGAACAGCAGCAGCCCGAAAACGGCAGTAAAATAGTAGCCTAAACTGGCGGTTTTAATGGTGGACATCAGACGGAAAAACGCAGCAGCAGGGTGTCGAATTGGGCGGGTATTTGGGCTGTTTTGTTGAGCAGGAAAACAGCAACAGGAGCAGCTTTAGTTGGGCTGTTTTGGGCGATCAAATTAGCAGAAAATGGGGCTGTTTGGGTAACGAAAATTAGCAGGAACAGGAGGGTTTTTAGTGGTGGTTGTAGGCTGCGAAAATCACAGCAGAAGGCTGTGATTGTGGCGAGTTTCAGTTGCCAAAAAGGCAATCTATTCGGGTCGGTTTTGTCGCCCAGAAAACAGCAGAATATGGCTGAGATTGATGGCGGTTGGGCTGTAAAAACGCAGCAGGAAACAAGCAGATAAATAGCAGAACAATGGCGACTTGGTGACGGTTTATGACTGCAGCAGAAAGCTGCAATTTGAGTCGAAAAACACAGCACAAGGGCTGCTGTTTTTGGGCTGTGGTACGGCTGCAAAATAGCAGCTGGGTGGTGACAGAAAAAAGGGGTGGTGAAGGGACTGTATTAGTCGACCAAAAAGAGAGAGTGTAGAGGAGTTGTTGTGAATTTTGTGATGCAGATAATGGAAGCCTAGGGTCCTTTTTATACTTGAGTTTTAGAATCATATGCACTCTAGGATTGTTTGGAGGATAAACTTGAAGAACAAGGATTTGGATGAAAGAGTTAGAAGTTAATTAGGATTAGTTTAAAATTAGTTTGAAACTAGGATTAGACTTTGTTACAATACTTGGAACTAGATTAGAATTACACTTTGTTAATTATCTTTTAAACAATTTTTTTTTTCTTTGTGCTAGCCGTTTTTTTTATATGTATTATTATTTATTTTATTTTTTTCCTTTTTCAAATGTTTTATTATTTATATCTATGTCACTTTTTATTTATTACTATAGATTAATTATTTTTTAATTAGTAGTGAGTGTCGACTAAAAGTTTACTATTTGGTCAACGTTTTGCTAAATAGAAATTTACGAGCACACAAAAATCGTAAGGGAAATTTAGTAATTCTAGAAGTGGAAAAGTGAGGGTCGTTATACAATCAATTAATGTACAAAAAGTACTATACCTATCATCCCCTTGGCGGCTTAGCGCCTTCTGTCATTAAGCGCCAAACAATTGGGGTGTTGGTGTTTCTCTCGGTTGTTTGTCAAATGTATGTGGATTGAGTTTCAACTGGCTTGGGTATTTGGGTGGTTCTTTTTGGGTTTGCCTGGATTTCCTGGCTAATGAGGGTTCCTTTCGATTTTCTGGTTGCAGTCTCGAGGCACGTGTTCTTGGGTTGCCTGGCGTTTGTGGCTTAGAGGTTTTTAAGATTTGATGTTTGGATGTGAGTTTCTGTGGTTAATGTTGTCATTTGTAGTCAAGCGTTTGTGGGTTTCAGTTTGTGTTGGTCGAGTTGTAAGGTAATTAGGATTTCATTTGTGGACACGTGTATTTTGGTTTCGCTTGTCTTGGCCGAGTTATATGTTCTTTTGTCATTTGTGGCCGTCAGTAGATCGTCATGTTGGTACAATCAATCTCGATGGGCTGCACACTTGTATGCCCCTTCATGTTTTCATCACTGCTGTCCAACTTAATCATTGTCTACTTTTGACTTAATTTTTCCTAGTTCGCAAGTAAATTATGTAATTTCCTTAAAATAATATACCTTAACTTGATACCTTAACTAATTCTAGACAATTCATCGAACATTTTTTAATATTTAGATTTAGATAACTCAACAATACATTACACAAATAAATAAATATACAAAAAAATATTGAGGTTCATATGATAATTTGATGCCATTCATAATTTTTAATTCAGCACAAATACTAAGATGATCGAGTATTTGGTTTGCGCAAATTATTGTACTGGAACGATGAAAGATTATTATGTCTAAATGAAAAGTCCATAGGATGAATTATGTCTATTGAATTATATCAACAATTTACTTCCATCTTTCCCATGACTTTCAGGTATTTTTTACCTTGAAATCAATTTTAATTAAAATATGTATTGTCAGTTTAATAAATTAACTAGAATAATGTACTTCCATCTTTTCTATTGAATTATGTAGTCTTTTTAATATAATTTGTCTTTAAAAAAAATAGTAATTTTTTGACTACTAACTATAGATAATATATGTGATACAATAAGGATTAAGAAGCATTAGAAATTTACTGTTACAACCAATAATTACACCCAAAAACAAAATAAACAAACACACTTTTTCCTACTTAAATGTACTAATCCACTTGATTATTACAAGTTTTGAAGGCTATACAAACTTTTAGGCCCCTATGCAATCACAACACCCACAGATAAGGCATGCTACATTAGCTTCTTTCAGCCAAACGTTCAGCTCCAGTGTAACATTGGTCAACTCAAAATTTCATGCTCCTTAGGCTGTAATTGTCCTCAGCCTTAAAAAAGAATCATGCCAAGTAGCGGAACAAGTTTGGATTCTCTTTGTCCCTTTCAATATATTCACGAGTTATCATATCCTCAATTCTATTCTTAATTGCTTTTACATCAGGCTGAAAAAATGTTCATCGCTCATCAGTTAAAAAAGAAGTCATTGAGATTAAAAAACTGTCACAGTAAGTCAGTAAGTAACCATAATAAGTGACAATATTGTCTCATTTACTAGTGCATGGGATGATTAAGATTACGTTTTACTCTAATGGTTCATAACAGGTTGACAGAAGCAAGGTGCATATCTAACAGGTCACTTTCCAAGTTTTAGTAGTGTTAGGAAAAAAAAAATAATAATAATAAAAAAAAATAAACTTGCCTTAAACAAGCGCGTTAACTGTTCAACGCACTCCATAACTAACTGCTGGTACATCAACGTTTTTCGGATCTTCATGATCCGAACAATTGAAGCTTCAATTGCATACTGCCTATCTTTATCAACATCCTCAGTTACCTTTTTCTTCTCATCAACAGAAGGTAGAGGAATCTGTATATAACATCAGAAAACAAATAATAAAAGTTTCGATTAAATGATAATTTGAAAGTCTAATATGAAGAGATACCAACTTGTTATATACTACGGAGTAAGAAGTAATAACCTTGATTCTACTCATTTTATCAGTGAACTTAGAGTTGAACTCGAAGGAATCAGTTGATAATATTCTTTTGGTATTTGGATCCTTGAGAAGAATTTTATATTTTGCGCACGACAAAGAATGGAGTAGTTTGACAGCATCCTCATCAGATAAGTTCAAACGAGTCACAATTTCTTGATAACTTAATCGGTCTGAAGTGTTAAATAGTAGTAGAACAGATGCCTGCACTAAACAAGGTCAATGGTCAAAATTATACAGATAAACTTCTATTTGCATGTAAGATGAAAAGGAGACGCAAACCTGGTATGTTGTAACAATAAGCTCCATAGTTTTTGATTCAAAATACGCATTTATATTGCAAGTACCCAATGAATATATCCAAGTAAGTCTCCTGTTTGTTGTTTTTGTCCGATAAAATTCATTGAAAACTTTAACGCACTTGACCTTTAAAAAGCACATGTATCAACTATATAAAACACATTACAAATATACAAAACCTAAAACTCAGATCTCATAATAAAAGCAACTAATGATTTCCGTACCATCTCTGCGGGGAGATAAAGGTCAAAATATATGTAAGTTGGCCAGTATGCAGCAGTCAACACAGTGACAGTCAAGTCAATCCCAGTACTAACAATTGGATGATCATTCAAGTACTTTTCAAAGTAGGAATGGTTTTCTTTTGTCAACGTTAAATCTGTAATCTGAAAATAGACACAACAAGTGAATTACAATCCCATAATGCGGGCATAGTAAGTCTTAGAGGCGGCAATTTGGACAAATTTACAAATGAATAGGTCAAAAAATTCATGTTGTATAATTAATTAACAAGTCAAAAAATAATATTATAAATGAGATTTTATAACTTTTATAATATTTTAACTCTAATTATAATCAAAAGTACTACTTCCTCCGTCCCAATTTAATAGTCTCATTTTGACTTTTGACTTTTCAAGTCTTTCTTTACCAACTTTGACTTAAAATATTTTGTTTGTGTTATGTAATATTTGATGTCATTTACATATATGTATTGGGCTTTAAATGTGTTTTCATTAATATAAATTTCACTAAATAATATATAACCGAAGCCAAAATATTTTAAGTCAAAGTTGGTAAAGAAATACTTGAAAAGACGAAATGAGACTATTAAATTGGGACGTCTGGAGTATTATTATTGGTATTATTGGAAAAATAGTGCACCAAGCCACAGGGTTTGCCCACTTTTACATTCTGAACCATTCGAACCTAAAAAACACCCTTTACAAATCATTACAAAGCCCGCTCAACATGGCAGATTTACCACTTCTACAATATATGATATTAAAAGACTGACCATCCTCTCCATCTTTGATGTAAATTGACCACCACAAAGTTGCTTCATCTTTGTCAGAACACTTTTCTCATGTTCATCAATGGCATTCTTGTCAAGCAAAAGACGCTGAGCAAGTCCTTTCCTGACAATATAATAATGCCAGAGATAAGGAAGATAAAGTAATGTTGAAGTAAGTTTTTCTACTATACCACAGAGCACAAGTTTACCTATAAAACTCAGCAAATAAATCTTTATCACTGATGTAGGCAAGCAGCTTTACAACCTACATATTAATATAACTCGAATGTCATTGTATGTCATACAGGTGCATAAAAAGAATATATACAATTACCAGCATACCTTCTCAAGTGTGTCTTCAATATCTTCATCACTCAATTTCTCACTACCACCCTTCTTAAGAATATTATCACAAAATGTGGCAAGTAACTCTGCACCCGAACTTCCAGCAACTCCTTTGTTGTAGAATATTTCATATGCCTCTTTAAGAGCCTAATCAGTAATTTACAAAATAACAATACGGACAAAGAAAAACTGTACTGTTGTCGTGGTATATATGTTTCACACATAAAGATACATACAAACCTTTTTGAAGAGAGAATGGTTTGTAAAACAGTTAGTTACATATGCCAGGTACTTGTCATTGATCTCAATCACTTTCCGAACAAAAACCTGGAGGGCAATACATACATAAGGTTCTGGTCTACAAAACATACTAAATTATCAAAATTCCATGGTATCATGATTACTTGTTTCTGCAAGCCAACCGCATCTCTCTTTTCAGACTGTAATAAACCACAAAAATACTTAACAGGCAGTAACAAAAAATAAGGCAGAAACAAATCAGTAAATTAATAAGCTACAATAACGAATAAAGTCTTAAATCCCTTAAATTTATAACACATATGTACCACCATCATATAGCAAATGTCCATCTCCTCAAGGAGAACATAAACTACTTGTGGATTTATAGAATATACTGTTGAAACTGATATGCTTTCTAAAAAATGTGCTGTTTAAAAAGTATATACAAACTTTCTTGTTAGTTGCTATATCTTCTGCCTGTTTAACCAATATCGTGCCTTCTGCAGCTACATGCTGTAAATTACAAAAACCATAAGACAGAAGGAGGAAAAGAAAACAATTATCCCATATCTCAAATATCTTCTGTAAGAAAAATGAACTTTTCTTCAATACAACAGACCTGCTTAAACACACTTGATACAAGATCCAGTCCTCGAGGTACCTTTGAAAAGAGTCTGAACATCCTTGACAGATCATCAAACTAAAGAAACATAAAGTAAATTGTAATAACCATATAAGAGATCTACATTATACATTCTTTAGCAAACAATCATTAGTAAGTGCATACCTTCTCATCCCTGAGCAATGCATGACAACCCAAGTGTTCGTTCTCAATCAATTGAGAAGCATAAACAGATAACAGCTCATGTTGCACTTTCTACAAATTTATAACCACTTCCCCCCATGAGATAAATATATAACGGAAGACTTGGAAAACCCAAAATAACACACCTCAAGAAGCTTTGGCTCACTGCTGACATGAAGATAATTAAGTACTCTGTCCTTTTCCCATTTCAAGCACTCTTCTACCTGAAATTCCAAGTAAAGGATGCTTATGTTTCACAACATATGATCTTCACAAAGCTGACTTTCATTATTCAAAAGAGCATATGAAGTTTACTTTCAGCATGTAATCCGGACAACACTCATCTAATATCCAGTTTGAGGCCTTGCGTGAATAGTATGATGCACTATGTTTGAGCATGGGTGCTTCAAAATCATTCTCATAGTACTCCATTTCCCCCATTCCTATCTCCAAATATATATGTAGAACATTCTTTAGTAGCGCATGGTCAATCTGCTCTCCTTCACGCTCTCGATCAATCTTGGTTAGCAATCGTAAAAGAATATTGCAAATAAAGAGGTAGGAAAAAAAAAAAAACAAAAACTCGTGGAGAAACAATATGTAAAAACATACCATATAAATTACAGCATCTCTCACTTTCCCATGCATTTCTTGGTATACCTAAACAAGCATATCCAACAGTAAAACAAGCCACTAAAAGAGATTAATCTTGAAGAATTAATTATTCTATATTTTTTCTTTGAACCGAATACTTTACTGACTAATTATGAAATACCAGATCACGGAAACAGGCAAGTCCAACTTCATTTAGTCGCGGGAGAGATCTTCGGGCAATGTAGTATCTATCAAGATAGTGAAAAAATCGGGAAAGCCACCGCACCATGACTTTATGATTTAACCACCTTTTCACAAGCTCCCTAACCATGAACTCATCATGATTCTCTCTTAAAGATGGTAAAACCTGCATAAGAGAAAGTAGTAATTGAACATACAAACAACCAAGAATAAAAACAAATGTAAGCAAGAAGCATTATGCTAAATTAACTATATAAGCCTAAATATGCACATAATGACCGACATCCCAAACAAGTGAGAGTTAATTATAGAACCAGCCACTATATAGACGCTCCAATTCTTTAGCTTGGGTAACCCATTGTTTAGTTGGTGTTCAAAATCAAATAAAAAAAATAGACCACAAGACATATGCATCAAAGCTAAATACGTGTTTGGAATTTTGTTTTGTTCATCAAAGTTTTAAGTTGTAAAAGTGTGATTGTTTAACATTATTTAGAATCCTTTTGTCCACTTTATAATTTTTGTATGTCTTCCTTTTAGTTTTATAATAAAGTTCACATAAAACGAAACACATTCTACCTACGAAATGCGACAGGCAAGAATAAAAAGTTTTACATGCAGGTAACCTTTCTTCATAATATTATTATATCGCAATACCTGAATCTAGTAGTGATTTGACCAGAAGATGCTCGAAGAATAACATTCATCATGAATGTTATACCTGACGTAATCAGATTCTTCAAGCATTTCTGGTCAAAATAATAACATTTATCATAAAGTGTCTTTTTTAAATGTTCATATTTTCACTTAAAATTAATGTTTGTGATATTTTTCAAAAAGTAAAAAAAATTTACTTCCCCATTCCCTTCCTAAAATCTACTTCCCTCTTGATTAAAACACTACCAAATAACTACTGCTATAAGATGACATCAATGTATATGGAAAAAGGAGATGAGATTAACCGTTGAAGTTATGTACTCTTCAATAGACTCGCGATATTCTTCATACAGCTGTTGAGAGTAATCATGTGGCTGTTTCTGCGTGCACATGGCATAGATAGTACTGGAACAAAGTTTGATGAGTTATACAAGATGTAACTAACTGGGAAAATGTTCAAACACAAAATAGCAATAGAGCAAAAACTAATACGTGTAGAGCATCTTGTAATCCTCCGAGCTGAATTGTGGCTCGGGAAGGCCTTCTAGAATATTCTTAAGCTTCGTTATGCCTTTCTGCATGAAGTCCATTCCTTTCGATAACTCTATCACACTCATTGTAATTACAAAGTAACACCAGCTTACTAACAGCTCTGGAACATAAATCAAGGAATTCAATGTTGTCATTGAGAACTGAGAAGAACATGTATCAACAGAAGAACAGCACAATCCGGTTTTGCATATTATAGACACAAAAGGATAAAACAGAGTGTCAAATTCTCTATTGGACACATAATGCAATTCTTAGGCACACAACATATTTAACTAAGGCTTTACGTTGAATTTCCGGACACAATACTCCAAAAGGCTAATATTAATTCATATTGAAATGTTGACCGGCTTAGATTTTAACCATTTTTGAACATTTTTAATCAATTTTTAACGATTTGACCGACGAATCGACTTTGACTGAGTAAACCCGACTTTTGACCAGTTGTGACCCGTTGACAGATTAATTTGAAGGATTTTGAAAAATATAATTGACCTCCTTCTAAACTTTGGATTATACAACCATTATCAAATCCTGAAACTTTGGAACTTTAAAACATAACCTAATTAACATACAGACTAGAATATTTATCGAAACTGTAGAATCAAACCTAAAAAACAACTCCAAATTAGGATTTGAAAACAGCACAATCTAGGCAGTTTGATCATACAATATATTGAATCGTGATATATGAGCACAAAAAAACCAACAAATCGAACACATACAGATACCCATACATACAGACAATTGACACATACATACAGACAATATTTCAATGAAATTTCATCCTAGAGATTCGACTCTGCATGCATACAGATTGATGTTGATATACATAGTTTTAATGGTGATTATGGAGTATAATAATAAGAAAGAGATAATTACCGAACCAGATGATTCTATGGAATCAAGAAGCAGACTAATGAAAGAAGAGAGAGGGAAAGAAAGAGGTATTTATATATTTAGACGACTAAGACACTACAAACTAAAGTCAGATAAAGTTTTTCATAGAAATGAAATAACGCGGCCTTTAATTTGGAGTAATTTAATGAAAATTTCTTTTGAAGTATCTATCCTAAACCATTTTATTAAACCCGTATGGTCAATGTTTTTTTTCTTCAGAATAAGTATTTCCAGAAGTCCCACTTCTGGAACCCCTATGTGGCACTCAAAAAGTGCGGTTTTTTACCACGTAAGGGTGCCGAGTGTGACACATCCGGGACCCCACTACAGGGGCGGAGCCATGTCTATGGTTATGGTGGCACGTGCCCCCACTCAAACTCTACTTACTGGTATGTCAAGTAACTACAGAGTACGTATATATATCGCTATTGTCAAATAGTGTGCCACCAGTAAAAGACTAGCCTATATACTGTTTACATGTATGGGACTCTAGCACACAACCTTAACATTCTGAGTGAAGTTATCAACAATATCTCTCTCAAGTCTTTGAAATCTCAATGTTTGTGAATACGACGTATATATTAAATTTACTGTATCATCTGATTTATGGACTATCAATATTGTTAATAAAGTACAAACAGCTCAACTTAATAAGTTACAAATAGCTCAACTTATGTGTTTATAGATATGGTAACTAGAACTTTTTTATCTTGTGACACGATATATTTTATATGAAGTATTATTTTGTGCCACCAGTGATCTGAAATCATGGCTCCGCCCCTACCCCACTATCCCGACTTTGGCAATTTCGGGACCCTTGTCCTTTTTCTGACAAAACCTACAAGTGGACCCCACCATCCCGACTTTGACAATTTCGGGATTGTGCGTTCCACTTGCAGGTGCATCGGAAAAGGGACTACGGTCTCGGAATTGTCAAAGTGGGGATTGTGGGTTCCACTTGCAGGTGCTTCAGAAAAGGGACAAGGGTCCCGGAATTGCCAAAGTCGGGATGGTAGGGTTCCGGATGTGTCACACTCGAAACCCTTACGTGGTTCAAACCTGTGTTCCACCGTGGCAAAAAACGCACTTTTTGAGTTCACATAGGGGTCCCAGAAGTGGACTTCCGGAACTACTAGTTTTGAAAAAGAAAACATTGACCTTACGGTTTCGATAAAATCGTTTAGGATAAATACTTGTCAGAAATTTTTTCGGGGAATGGGTATGATGGAGTATAATTGAAGGTGCTGGTTGTGATTACACATGTAGAAGGGAGACTTATCAAAATGACCTAAAATTTGATGTTTCACCTTAAATGACCTTAAATTCGGCCTCGTTGACCTTATATGACTTTTTGATGTTTTACATTAATTTTGACTTCTAACGTACTTTAATTGCACATAACTTGTTTATAAAATTCTAATTTATAATATGTTTTTACCACTAATATTGACCAAACATACACAAAACATCTCAATCAATTCAAATAAATACTACAAATCGCAAACCACACATGTATACCTATTAATATCTCAAAATGAGATCATTCAAATATGTGTTTGTGATGTATATTGGCCTTTATAAGGATGTTATTATCAGACTATCAACAATTCAACGGACAAATGTCGAGAAAGGGTAAAGCTTGGTCAAAAGGTCAACATTTGACAACCGTTGGTCAAAAGGTCAATTTTTGACCATAAACCAAAGTTTGTTAGAAAAATCATGAATTTCAAATTTTCAAAATTTTTCGGCACTGAACAGTTTTACATTGAATGTCTAAAAATGTAAATTACAACATAAGGTCGAATTTTGAAAAACTGAAATTTCAGAAGTTTTTCAACAAATAGATCTTGAGAAAAATATACAGAAAAATAACATTGCATAAATTGGATCAGAGTTTATAGATTGCGATTCGAGCCACGTTAAGAAATCCATTTTACTCGCCGTATGCAAATGGCACTCGCAATTTGCAAGAGTCATTTGCTAATTGTGAGTGCATTATTGTAACTTTCTTTTTGATATTACTACGGAGTGAGTTGTAATCATGTGAATCCGACAATTTTCTTGAAATTCAAGGGATCAATCAGAGTACGACATGTGACGCGACAATCACATGTGATTGAAAAAGAAATGCAATTTTTTTTATTTGAAATAAAATCGTTTTTTTTTTAATCACATGTGATTGGATTTGACATGCTGGATCTGTGTGATTAGGTTTTAAATCACATGTGATTGAGTTTTACAATCACATGTGATTGACATGCAGAATCACATGTGATTTACGGTATGTCAAATCCAATCAAATGTGATTGAAAAAAGAAAATTGAATTTTTTTTTCGAAAACAAAAAAAAAAAAATTTGATTTCTATTTCCAATCACAATCACAATCACATGTGATTGTCATGCCACATGTCGTACTCTGATTAATTCCTTAAATATCAACTTAAAAGTTGAATTCATTTGAATTTTCCTCTACTACGGAGTATAATTTAGAAAAAGTCACATGAGGTAACCACAACAATATATGGCGCATTTACCGGCTACAAAATGTTGAATCTTAATAGGAACTGCAACATATTATGGTATTTTATAATCGAAGCCAGATTTCAAAAATAGTAAAAGAAGGAATATTGCCAGTTGGTTGATGTTTATATTTTTACTAATATTAATATTAATATTAACATTAATTAATTATTATTAATTAATTAATTAATAACTAATAATTAGCAATTAAATAATCAATAATTAATAACGAGTATTTTTTAAATTTGTATAATTAATAAAAAAAATAAGAAGTACGGAATAATATTTAGAAGTATCTTCTTGCTTTTTTAATACGGAGTAGTTAATAGTTACGTAGTAATAAGACTTTTTTGCTCAGTTGGTCCCTCTATTATACCCCAAATCGCTAGTTTGGTCCCTCGGTTTTTAATTTGGCAATCAGCGTCCCTGAGTTATTTTGATTTTGTAATTGGCGTCCCTCCGTCAAATTTCTGTTAAAAAGGTCCGTTAACCTTGTTATGTGCAATGCATGTGAGGGTAAAATCGTCTTTTTACTAAAACAAGGGACTACAGGCGCAAAAATATCTTAACTAAAAATGAGGGACCACTGGCGCAAAAAAACTTATAATGTTTATATATTTATTTTATAAATTTTTAAAAATAGGAATCTATAAATTATTATTATTATTATTATTATTATTATTATCATTATCATTATCATTATCATTATTATAATTATAATTATTATTATTATTATTATTATTATTATTATTATTATTATTATTATTATTATTATTATTATTATTATTATTATTATTATTATTATTATTATTATTATTATTATTATTATTATTATTATTATTATTATTATTATTATTAAACCATCCAAGCCGTTTGATCTTTTCTGATTAAATTCCTAAACCAAATTTATTTAACTCGTTTATGTTTTTCCTCTTCTTCTCCAAAAATTAAATCGATCGAGACCAGGGGTGTATTATTCAGTCTAGTGATTTAAATACATAATAATAACAAATCAATATTAGATTTAATTGTTATATTAATTGAAAACACAAAAAAAAATATCATCACAGCCTGTTGCTGTTCGACGCAGAAAAAAAAAATACTTGATTTTGATTTAGAGAACGTTTTGGATCATGATTCCTAAATAAAATATGTTGTAAATGACTCCTAGAATCTTTAGGAATCATCAATTTGACTTGAAACCTTAAAACGAATTCGAATTTGATGATGAACAATCGTTTGACTATATAAAACTGAAACTTTGACTCGCAAATTCGTGATCGATACAACGAATTGGAACTTCAAATTTTGGAGAAAGATCGTTTAAAGGATTCTTAACAACTCTACATTTAAGGATTTTGAAATGGGATTCGTTTTCGAGCTATTGAATAAATGATGGGAAGAACAGGGACGACTTGTTTTTCTTAATATTTTTTCTGTTTAAATTCAATTTAATAAAAGCTGTGAAAGGTAACTGGAACTGATAATGATAATGAAAAATCGACTGGTATCCTTCAATACAGAATTAGATTGATTTATACAGAAACATGTGGGTGTCGACTCAGTAAGCATAATCAAACAGAAATATAAAAGAAAATAAAAGCAGATAAGAATATATAAAAAAATAAAAAAAACAGATCACAATCTAAAAAAATAATAAACGCTGTTAATTGTGATACCTAATTTAATTGTGATACCTAATTGTGATACCTAATTTAGGTATATGTCTTCAACTTCCGGTGAACTCATTTTGACCGCCAGCAAACTCTATCTTGACACCTGCCACCGTATTGCCACCTCCACATCCTAAAATCAGGTGAGGATCACATCAACAGTTTAGCAAGAATAAAGATATTTCATGTACAAGCTATTGAGCTAAAACCCGATATTACTTATCGGGTGTAGGTTCGAGTCCCACTTTTAACAAGAATTTACGATCCTTGATAAAGTGGGATGATACTCATTATTCATATTGATATGGGGTATATTTAGGAAAGATATCTTAAGGCATCTATGGTGTGGGTTTGGAGAGTTTACAAAGAAAACATGGGATGAAGAGCCAACCAGTGGCGAAAATATAAAGGGACGGGGGCACCCGTCCCGAGTTAATTTATAATTTTTAATGCAAAATTTTTGGATTTTTTAATTTTGGTCCAAGTGAATTTTTTATTGCCAAAAAGTACCATATTTTGGGCAAAAAAGACGTTACGCTTTTAAATTTTTTTTTTCACCTTGGTGAAAATAATTCCCGCTTCTGGCCACTGGAGCCAACAAAGGGGCAGCCCTATCTTGGTATTTGTTGGGTGTCCTGCCGATCTATACCTTTTGTCAATACCTGATATTACTTGAGATTCTTCATCCGATGTCCAACACTTATATCACCCGCCTTTTATAGAAGAACAAATTATTTAAGATGCTAAAAAAGTCAAGACTTCGCCAATGAAAAATTATGTTTTATTTCGAAGAATTTGTTTGTCTATTAATGATGTTTTGGGTTGATTTTTTACTTCCTCCGGTCAATTTAATAGTACGATTTTGATTTTTTTTTTTTTTACTAAATTTGACTTAAAATATTTTGGTTTCGGTTATATATTATTTAGTGAAATCTATATAAATGAATACACGTTTAAAGTTCAATACATTCATATAAATTTCATCAAATGGTACATAACACAAACAAAATTATTTTAAGCCAAAGTTGAGAAAGAAATACTTGAAAAGTTAAAATGTGACTATTAAATCGGGACGGATGGAGTATAATTTAGAACCGAGGGGATCACTACTTATTGATAAACATCTTAAATATCGGTGTTGGTTTGTAGCAGAGATTGCAGAAAAACATTGGAAGACGGTTTGGGCTAGAGAAAATGTTTCCACTCATTTGAGAAACAACGCAAAAGCTCAAAACCCTTAGCATGACTAGTTCATCACATAATTTGGTTGCTTTACGGAACATAGATTCTTATGAGGTGGCGGATATTTTGAGGCCAAAACTTGCTAAGTTACATATTCCCCTTGATGACATAATATCCGCTACCAACACCTTTGCAGATGATACTCTCATTAAACAAGGTAGCATTTCAGATGTTCACAAAGGGAAACTCCGCTCCAAAGAACAGATCGATGTTTGTATAAGGAGGTTTCATCCTTCGTCGGGGCTACAGTATCTTGAGTTTCTGAAAGAGGTGGCCACACTTTCTCATCTTAATCATACCAATATATTGTCGTTTGTTGGGTTTTGTGATGACAATGATGAGATGATGATGGTTTTCAAATATGAAAGTAATGGAAGTCTGTTTAATTATCTGGGTGATCCAAACCTCACGTGGTCCCAAAGATTGAAAATATGTCTAGGTATTGCACGTGGGTTAAGTTACATTCATAAACATATACTTTACGTCAATCATCATGATATCATGAGCTCTAAAATTTTTTTAGATGAAGATTTTGAAGCTAAGTTATTTTGTTTGGGATTTCAAAAGACAAGTGATCTTGTCTTTCGTACAACTTCAAGTTACAAGGATCCTACTACAGAACGTAGTTGGTGGAAGACGAAACAGAAGTCAGATGTCTACTCATTTGGCGTAATGTTGTTTGAAGTTCTCTGTGGGAGGAAAGCAGTGATAGAAGGCGATGAATCGCTAGTTCCAAAGGCCACTCGTCTTTATGAAGAGGGAAAGCTTTACGTTATATTTAACACTCTTTCAGAATTATATCACGATAATTTCTTGACATGAACCAAATTGAAAAACAATGAAAGTACGTAACCGAGTTTTGGTTTAGAGTTTGTTTTCTTTATAATACAGTAGAAAATTTTTTAATTGTAATTTTTAAAGAGGCCTGTTTAATTACAGTCTGAACTTACTCGAACCAAAAACTTATTTATAATAACTCAATCTATAACTAATAACCTTACAGAAGATAATAGACCAACTGATTTTAGAGTACCAAAGGACTCATGGACTTACATGTAGGACATATTGTTGGGTTAGAAACGATCCTACATAGTCCCATATGACTATATGAGATATAAATTGTGTAGATAGGATCCGGTCCCATATGAGAAATTCATTGTGTAGATAAGTTGTGTCTCAGTTGTAGGTTGGTTGGGTCACCTCATGACGGCCATCATGTGAGTTTAATTTCCAAGATGGGCAGGTGGCGGTTTGTCCGTGTTGAGCTGGCCGGTATGTTAAGTGTGCGTTTGATAAAACAAAATGATTAAACGCTGAATGAAATGTTCTTAATGAAGTTGGTTATCATTTTGAATTAATAACGGGAATGATGTAAAATTACACAATAAACCTTTTGCATAGATAAAAAGATAATATAATATTTTAATAAGTGTTGTTGATATAATTTAGAGGGGATTACATAAAATTTTAGTTCTTAATGGTTAATTGAGTGTTACAATTCTGAATGGGAAATGTTGAATCATTCCACATTCAGAGGTTAGAAACATTGCTAAATGCTGAATGGTTTAACATTGAACACTGAACTATTTAATTAAAAGATAGTGAAAGCGCCCTAAGTTTTGGAACTCACAACTTCTTGATCGACAATCTACTCTTACTGCTAGGCCAAAAATACATATTACCTATTTTTTTTATTTTTTTTTTACTTTTTAGTCAAAGTGCAACACGTTCTTTTAATGTCGACTTAAAGAGTAATGATACATATGTCTAGCACAGTAGGAGTATAAGTAATTTATTGTATATCCATTCAGTGCATCTCAATGAAGGTGATGAACTACAAAAAATCGTTTTGACAAATTATATTTTAATTTAGCAGTGACATGATAAATAAATTAGTGGAAGGATGTTTCACTGTATATAGTTGATGAAATTTTATACCCTGCGTTTTATTTCAGGAAAAAGACTATTCATACTTGAAGATTTCACTCAGTGATATAGTGTCAGCAACCCAAAATTTTGCCTCAACGTACTTCATCAGTTCAGACAAAAATGATAAGATCTACAAAGCAGATCTTAACCATTTTGATATTGATAATTGCTTGACAACTGTAGGGAAAAATAAAGGTGAATTCTCTAAGATGTATGGCCCAGTAATTATAATACGCAACATCAACCAAAACTACAAGCAAGTAGTAAAAGGATTCATTGCAGATATTGAAATGTTTGTGAGTCGTAAGCATCCCAATATATTGTCTCTTGTTGGATTTTGTTGGGAAGGTAATGAAATGATTCTAGTATTTGAATCACACGCTCTTCATCGAAGTCTTGCTGATCATCTAGGAAGCATCAAAAGTGAAAAAATAAAACTTAGTTGGAAGCAACGAATACGAATATCCTTAGATATTGCACATGGACTGAAGTACTTGCACAGAAACATGGAGGCTGATTGATCTACAAAAATACATCAAGGATTGGATAGCACAAATGTTATGTTGGATGAAAAGTGGAATGCCAAGATAGCTGCCTTTAGGCGCTACAAATATTTGTACTCAGAATATAGCTGGTCTCCTGAACAGGAAATTCACACTTTTGGGGTGCTTCTTTTTGAGATCTTATGCGGAAGGTTGGCTGATGATCGAATATGGTTGGCTGATGATGCAAGTTACTCTTATGAGAGGCTTGAATCCATGGTAAAAAGGTGTTTTAAAGAGGGAACACTAAAGAATATGGTAGATCCTAATATAAAGGAAGAAGTTCGTGAACACGGTTTTATATTAGGACCCAATCTAAGTTCTTTGGACGCATATATAAATATCGCGCACCAATGTTTGTCATCCAAGCCACCATCACTGGAAGTCATCATCAACTCCCTTAATAGAGCATTAACCTTTCAAGTAAGTCAAACATTTAAAAAAAAAATCAATTATTCTTCTTTAAACAAATTATCACTTCAATCTTAATGGAACATTAATAGAGCATTAATCAAGTCAGTCAATTGTTTTCAAATTCAATTACTCCTTCTGTCCCATAAAAAACGTCATGTTTGATTTTTTTGTTGAATTTAAAATATATTAATAATTAGTCTAATTTTTCTTTCATTTAATGCGGTTATAAAGAGTAACCAATAAATTAATTGCTATATTCAATGTTAAATTGCCAATAATAAAAGGGGTGTAGTTGAAACTTTAATAGTTGTTAATTTGTTATTGTTATTTAGAGTAAGAGACAATTCAAAAATAGTTAAGTGAATATTTTTTATGGGACAGAAGAAGTATTAAGTTTTCTTTTGAAGGGCACACTCACACAGCCTACACGATTTATTCACGAATATTTACAAATGTCCATCCTCGGACTCGGACCCACAATCCACTTGGTTGGAGGGGCTCCTCGAATTCAATTATACATTTTGCCGTTAAAAAAAAGTTTTTCAATTATACAAATTAAAGCATATATATTAGAGCAATAAAAAATTTGAGCAGTAACAAATAAAATTGGTTTTGTGTTTAGAATTTGAAAATCTTAGACGTATAATGTAGTTCTATTATATTATATTATACAGTATTAAAATCATATTTTATATTGATATAGTGATAGTGATTGATATTATAAATCGAGCCAAACAAATTAAAAGAGACGAAATTCAAAAAACTTACTAATTGTAATCCTTGCTAGCAAATCTCTCTTATACTTAAAGTAAACACACATTTGAGTGACAAATCCCATCAACTTTCAATCCTAGCCATCCATTAATTTCCAATCATCTAATCACAGCCATTCATTTCAAAAAAATTCTCAAATCACGTGACATGTGAAAGATTCACAGCTAAACGGACTAAACTAACCCTGTTTAGTAAAAAAAAAAAAACCGAAAGTCGCCAATAAAAATAGGGGTTTCACCAGAACAGTTCATTTGCAATCTACAAGGGCTGCAACGATTCAAACAAACCTTCTCATACCATCTCCAATCTTCTTCAAACAACACCATCATCAATTCAGATGGATGTCGTTCGAATCTAATACCGGCGATTAGAATCAAATATGTTAAACATGTTAGATCAATCGGCTATTCTACATTCATGTGTATGACAAACGGATCGATCATTTGAATCGATCATGTTTCGGTCAAACAATCAATCGGTCGTTTACTTAACAATAGTCCAATTCAAATAATATGAATGATGTTTATCGATCCATTGTCCATCAATTTTTTTTAATCTTATAGCGAGTGATTTCTGATGATGATTATCAATGTTATCTTTGAAGATCTTACATCTCCCTAAAAACACACATCTACTGCATTCAATAGCCCGATTAGGGTTTACCAATTTAGGGTTTACCATTTATCGATTTACCAATTTAACGAATTGGTTCATCATTTATCGGTTAATGGCTATGCTCAAATTCATCATGTGGGTCGTGGGAACCGATTAAAATATCCGGATAAGGGTTTCAAATCGCGTTGAAGTAACCGTCCTCTACCTATTGTCAATTCATCTTCATTCCGTAATCAATCTCGATCAGGTATGTAGTTTATCGTTTGTTAATTTCGTTAATACTCGGTAAATGGATTTAAGATTTCAATTTATGTAATAAAGGATTTATTACAGAAAAGTCACACAGTAAATGGATTTATGGTTCCAGTTTCCACTAATAATTTGCTAAATTGGCTTTCAGAATTGTAATTTTGATATAAACTTTAGTGTAATACTACTGATAACAGCCTCAACTTTGAAATAATATAGATACAAGTTTCAGAATTAGAAAAGTTACAAAATATATAGATTCATGTTTGAGTTATAGGTTACAATTTTCACTAATAGTAATGCTTGAATTGAAACATGGAACTGTTTTGGAAGTAATGCTTGAAGCTGTTATATGTTTCACTAACATAGTTATTTCGAAAGGCTTCAACCGGGTGTAGTTGGTATGTTTAAAACCTATAACGTATATGTGTTTGTTTGATCATAATTCCATGATTTCTTATTCTGCTCTTTGTGCCAAATTGAAATTTAAAATTAGTTTTAAAGAGACTTAATGGGCTTAGTTATACAAATATTTACTGCATACAGTCATATATAGTTTGTTTGGCTTTCATTTCTTTTATTTAGTTGAAGAAATTTCATCAATTTAGTGTAATTTTGAATATCATTTGTCGCACACAATGTGTTCGATGTAATGCCAATGACAGTTTTTGAGATTTGTACATGGGTTCCAAAACTTTCTATTTGTTTCTTCAAATTTTTTTGTCTGAATCATTTAATAGTTGAAATCTCTCCTCATTAGTTAAGTATGTTGTGGTCAGTGTATAAATCTCAAATTGTATGTATATATGTTATATTAGAAATTTGAAATCTTTATACATTTTAGGAAATTATTTTGATGGTTTATAGTACAAACTTTTGTCGTCTTTGCTCGCAGTTTGAAGTATGTATGTAGTGAATCTTAAATCAGCTCGTGTATGTCAGTTTTTAACGTCGGTGATTGTGGGTATTATTACTCAGTTAAAAATTTGATAGTTGTGCTTATATATGTATGTGGGTGTTGTTACTAATCAGATTGTAGAATCATGTAACTTTTCGAACCCAAGTCAAGATCCCAACGACACTATTATAATTATGTGTTTCAACTCATATAAGGGTTTGATGTGGCTGGCATCTATCTTTGGAGTAAAAAGCCAAACAAAATACGCTCATGAAGAGTTTTATGTATCAGAAACTTATATTAAGTACTTTACACACATAGAAGAGGCGCTTTTTTGGCCACGTTGTGCGCATTAAAGTAGGTATCAAGTTGAAGTCATTTATGTATTTGATCCGCACTGATTCTCATTTGTATGCGTTCAACTTTTTTATAAGTATAGTGTTTTCAAGGTAACGTGCAGTTATAGGTGGGATTCATTGGCTCTGTTGAACCTCCTTTTGTTGCTTTAAGTGCTGATATGGATTCTCTTTCTATGCAGCTGGTTTTGTTTGCTTCTAATAGAAATTTTATTATATTTTTTTTGTTAATGTCAAAAGAATTTGTAAGATAGTTGAAGTTGATTCACTTTTAAGATTAAGTTGATTCACATTTAAGATTTATTTCACTTTTTGTTTATAGATTTGACCATTGATTTACTCAAACATTGATGAGCTGACTTAAATTTCAATTTTTTTTCCACATATTACTTGAAGTTGATGAGCTTATGAGGATTTATTTCACTTTTTGCTGTTTTGAGTATTGACTAACAGGTTAAAAGCAAAGTATGAAGCTAGGGATGAAAATAAGCCTGAACTCAGTTTGATAGCTCTAATTGTGATAAATATACATATATACATATAATTGTATTGATATGGCTTGCGAATGTTGTGATCAGGAATGATGGAATGGGAGCATAAGTGTAAAGTTCCTGGAAAGATGCATGCTTGTGATCATGATAGTCGTGTAACCATTCTTCTTGGTGCAGCCAGGATTCTTAAAACTTATATCCATTTTTTTAAGGTATGTTTGTATTGTATATATTGCCAAGATAAATAGGTTAGCTGAAGTTAGCTACGTAATTTTTTGTATTTTACTTACTTACTAGGTTGAAATTGCCACATGTAAATAAGTAAATTAATAATGAGTTGTGTAGTAATAAAACAAAGGTTATTCCTAATCCCATTGGGACCATTTGACTTATAAAGTCAAAGGAGGGCTTTTTATGGTATATAGGAGACCTGTTTAGTGTTCAGGATTAATATAGACAAGCAATGCCCATTTCTCGAGTATAATATTCCTAATTCGATATTAACTTCTTACGTAAAACTCATCCGTTTGTTAATGGGTGCACTGGTATGATGATGGGATGTGAAGATCAGTCAAGTGTGAAGACTAATTATTGATAGTTTATGAAGTTATGGTAATGGTTGTTGTAATGGTTTGACATTAAATATTATAGGCAAAGGCGATATGAATTATCGTAGTAGGAATTTTACGGTCATTAGATTACAAAAAGTGATGATGGTCATATAAATATAAATGTTTCATTATGTTTAAAAAATTAAACAAAATCCCTTTGAGTGTATATAAATATATACATATTTTTTGATGGTCATGTAAAAGGTTTGTGCAGTAGCTGAGATATTTCATTAATTTTATAAAAAAAGGCATTGTATAATCCCGCGAAATCGCGGGTTATAAACTAGTGTAGGTATATTACAACTTTTAAATTTTAGGTACTTTGTAGATTAAAATGGGTGAAGCCACTGATCGATTCGGTTCACGCTGTGGGGGTAACCCGTCGCTCGAAGATAAAAGATCCATACAAAATATCAGCCGCAACAATAACCGCCACTGTACCGTCGCTTTTATGTAAATGACAGTAACCGTTTGAAGCCCTAGAATTTTGTCGTTCGAGTTTGTCGTGCGACATTTGCAATTTGTAAGTACACTTTTCGATTGCACTTTTACTTTATGGATTTGTTTTGTTTGGTTATGTTAAAGCCACACTTTTGAATTTTCACATTTTGATACTGTCGTTTTGAAATGTGCTTGGACCAATTTATTCGACGCGCAAATTGATGGTGGCCTCAACTTAGATAAATCTGATTTTGTTTTGTAAGGTAAAGGATCAAAAGGTTATTAGGTAAACATGAAACACGGTGGACATATTTATTTGCAGTACTGAGTATCAATTTTTTTGTTTGCATATATATTACTATAAATATTCAAGTTCTGAAGCTCTTTCATTAATTTCATGTGTACCTTTTTAATTCTTGAGCAGTGGCTTCTGACCTTGATGTATAATAAATTTTTGTATAAAAATTTTGTTATTTTCCATATATATGTTAGTGTTTCTAATCAGGGTGTATTAATTTAATCAGATCTAATTATACCCAGTTTAAACTCATTTGTTAAATTCAAAGTCATTTAAGAAGTGTAGTGTTTTGTATGAGTGTATATATAATCTCAATAGGTGTGCCTATGTATGACTTGCTTACATTTTGGAAAAGAATTTCTCCCATTTGTATCTTCACTTTAAAAGTAGACCATGTTGCTTTTGTGTCCATTTCTATTACCGAAAAGTAAGATGGTTGTTAATTGTTTATTAGTGTTGTTGTGTTTCGAATGGTGACCATATTGGATTCGAAATGGAAGTGCTCTCACAGTTCAGTAATGAAATTATACCTAAATATCTATTTATTGATTTGCAGGTCGTGTACACTGCAGTAAGGTTTCAACTATGGGGGATTAGAGGAAATGCATAATTGACTTATCTACTACAATAATATGTGCTTTAAAAATTTGATAGTTGTGCTTATATATGTATGTGGGTGTTGTTACTAATCAGATTGTAGAATCATGTAACTTTTCGAACCCAAGTCAAGATCCCAACGACACTATTATAATTATGTGTTTCAACTCATATAAGGGTTTGATGTGGCTGGCATCTATCTTTGGAGTAAAAAGCCAAACAAAATACGCTCATGAAGAGTTTTATGTATCAGAAACTTATATTAAGTACTTTACACACATAGAAGAGGCGCTTTTTTGGCCACGTTGTGCGCATTAAAGTAGGTATCAAGTTGAAGTCATTTATGTATTTGATCCGCACTGATTCTCATTTGTATGCGTTCAACTTTTTTATAAGTATAGTGTTTTCAAGGTAACGTGCAGTTATAGGTGGGATTCATTGGCTCTGTTGAACCTCCTTTTGTTGCTTTAAGTGCTGATATGGATTCTCTTTCTATGCAGCTGGTTTTGTTTGCTTCTAATAGAAATTTTATTATATTTTTTTTGTTAATGTCAAAAGAATTTGTAAGATAGTTGAAGTTGATTCACTTTTAAGATTAAGTTGATTCACATTTAAGATTTATTTCACTTTTTGTTTATAGATTTGACCATTGATTTACTCAAACATTGATGAGCTGACTTAAATTTCAATTTTTTTTCCACATATTACTTGAAGTTGATGAGCTTATGAGGATTTATTTCACTTTTTGCTGTTTTGAGTATTGACTAACAGGTTAAAAGCAAAGTATGAATCTAGGGATGAAAATAAGCCTGAACTCAGTTTGATAGCTCTAATTGTGATAAATATACATATATACATATAATTGTATTGATATGGCTTGCGAATGTTGTGATCAGGAATGATGGAATGGGAGCATAAGTGTAAAGTTCCTGGAAAGATGCATGCTTGTGATCATGATAGTCGTGTAACCATTCTTCTTGGTGCAGCCAGGATTCTTAAAACTTATATCCATTTTTTTAAGGTATGTTTGTATTGTATATATTGCCAAGATAAATAGGTTAGCTGAAGTTAGCTACGTAATTTTTTGTATTTTACTTACTTACTAGGTTGAAATTGCCACATGTAAATAAGTAAATTAATAATGAGTTGTGTAGTAATAAAACAAAGGTTATTCCTAATCCCATTGGGACCATTTGACTTATAAAGTCAAAGGAGGGCTTTTTATTTATGGTATATAGGAGACCTGTTTAGTGTTCAGGATTAATATAGACAAGCAATGCCCATTTCTCGAGTATAATATTCCTAATTCGATATTAACTTCTTACGTAAAACTCATCCGTTTGTTAATGGGTGCACTGGTATGATGATGGGATGTGAAGATCAGTCAAGTGTGAAGACTAATTATTGATAGTTTATGAAGTTATGGTAATGGTTGTTGTAATGGTTTGACATTAAATATTATAGGCAAAGGCGATATGAATTATCGTAGTAGAAATTTTACGGTCATTAGATTACAAAAAGTGATGATGGTCATATAAATATAAATGTTTCATTATGTTTAAAAAATTAAACAAAATCCCTTTGAGTGTATATAAATATATACATATTTTTTGATGGTCATGTAAAAGGTTTGTGCAGTAGCTGAGATATTTCATTAATTTTATAAAAAAAGGCATTGTATAATCCCGCGAAATCGCGGGTTATAAACTAGTGTAGGTATATTACAACTTTTAAATTTTAGGTACTTTGTAGATTAAAATGGGTGAAGCCACTGATCGATTCGGTTCACGCTGTGGGGGTAACCCGTCGCTCGAAGATAAAAGATCCATACAAAATATCAGCCGCAACAATAACCGCCACTGTACCGTCGCTTTTATGTAAATGACAGTAACCGTTTGAAGCCCTAGAATTTTGTCGTTCGAGTTTGTCGTGCGACATTTGCAATTTGTAAGTACACTTTTCGATTGCACTTTTACTTTATGGATTTGTTTTGTTTGGTTATGTTAAAGCCACACTTTTGAATTTTCACATTTTGATACTGTCGTTTTGAAATGTGCTTGGACCAATTTATTCGACGCGCAAATTGATGGTGGCCTCAACTTAGATAAATCTGATTTTGTTTTGTAAGGTAAAGGATCAAAAGGTTATTAGGTAAACATGAAACACGGTGGACATATTTATTTGCAGTACTGAGTATCAATTTTTTTGTTTGCATATATATTACTATAAATATTCAAGTTCTGAAGCTCTTTCATTAATTTTATGTGTACCTTTTTAATTCTTGAGCAGTGGCTTCTGACCTTGATGTATAATAAATTTTTGTATAAAAATTTTGTTATTTTCCATATATATGTTAGTGTTTCTAATCAGGGTGTATTAATTTAATCAGATCTAATTATACCCAGTTTAAACTCATTTGTTAAATTCAAAGTCATTTAAGAAGTGTAGTGTTTTGTATGAGTGTATATATAATCTCAATAGGTGTGCCTATGTATGACTTGCTTACATTTTGGAAAAGAATTTCTCCCATTTGTATCTTCACTTTAAAAGTAGACCATGTTGCTTTTGTGCTTTTGTGTCCATTTCTATTACCGAAAAGTAAGATGGTTGTTAATTGTTTATTAGTGTTGTTGTGTTTCGAATGGTGACCATATTGGATTCGAAATGGAAGTGCTCTCACAGTTCAGTAATGAAATTATACCTAAATATCTATTTATTGATTTGCAGGTCGTGTACACTGCAGTAAGGTTTCAACTATGGTGGATTAGAGGAAATGCATAATCGACTTATCTACTACAATAATATGTGCTTTAAGATGTCCAATGTTACGACCATTATTTTGATGTTTAGGTCTGCTGGTATCGAATGCAATACAGGTCTGGAGCTCTAATTTGTGTTCTACAAGTAGATAGTTATGACCATTTAAATAAACATCGGGTATGTGGAACTTATTGTTTGTATTGTCGAAGTTCTATCTATAGATTGCGTGAAATAGTGGAGGTATGCAATGTACATGTTTTTTTATGTTTTTTTTTATTTATAATCCCCATCGATAGCATGAAATGGCGGTGGTATGCAATGTACATGTTCATGTTTAGGTTTTAATCTTATTTATTGTCTCAGTCGACGATTTCAAAGAGGTCTCCAGTTTTGTGGGAGATGGAGATGAAAAAAATCTGAATTTGCGTCAAATGCATGCTGGTTTGGTCGACTCGGGCACTTGACTTGGTATTTGGCAGTTAATTAGTCAATCATTTGGTCGGCTAAGAATTTTAATTATGTTCTATAGAATTTGTTCTTGAAATCAGGCTTACACAATGCATTTGATTTAAGCCATTATTTTGTGACGTGTACAGGTGGATTTCAAAATTCTATTTGAAATAGTTCGCAATTTGAATGGATTTACATTTGAAGCACTAAAAGGCAAATCGATTTCCATTCCATCACCTGCATGTATCCAGGTTTGTGGTACATGATATATAGACACATTCTCTTCAAATTATTTACCCACTTTTGTTTTCTTATATATAAAGCTTGCATTGGTAAAATCCTTGAGGTGACAAGTAGGTAGGTTAGTCGAGTTGGGTGGTGGGGATCAAAATTGTTGATTTTGAGTATGGATACATTAGGATTAGTTGACCTGTGACATTTTTTTGGGACGAAAGTGTTCCAAAATTTTATACAACTTTATTTAGGTTTTACCAACTGAAAAAACACTATAGACAATTTTCTCTTCACCCAACTCATTTTTTTGTAAACTCTTTTTATTTTAATAAATTTCCCCTATCAGGCATATACCAAATCGGTCCAGTTATAAGTGAATGGATCATAATTTCAACCTCTAAGTATTGAGTAAGTTTTTAAGACAATTGTCTTTATGTTACAAGCAGTATTAAATCTGGCTAGCCACACTTCTTTTGGCATTTTGTGCTTCATAAGTTCTTCTGCAGCAACAATTACCCACAGAATGTTGATGGTGATAAGTAAGCAGAACAATAATCGACCTATATGTTGATCATTGACACACCTTGACTTTTTAGTCATTATATGAACAAGTTAAAGTCTATTAGAAAATTGATTTGGGATGACAATGCACAATTATTCCGTCTCTTAGAAACCTGTCTTCAGTCCATGTGCAACTAACACCTGGTCCTTTGATGTTGTAAATTTAAACATAATGGGTATTGGTTAAGATTATTGTGTCATTACAATTTTAACAATAGTTATTAGTAAATACAAACGGGTTGCTTTTCAAATTAAAAATTTTCTTCATAAAAAAGTGTATCATTGATTGCGTGATTTTAGTTAAATTTGAATGTAAGGGGAAGCTGTTACAGTTGGTTTTCAATGAATAAAGTAAAGGGAAGCCATTACAATTGGTTTTCAATGAATAAAGGGATGTTAGTTTTAAAATTGTATTTAGTTAATGACTTTAGAGAAAGATGAAAGGAAAAAGTCAACAAACTGGAATATGTGTTTTAAAGCTTCTTTCCTTTGAATGTTTGTGTTTTGTGGTGTCATGAATCTGTTTTGAACCTATTGTATCTATATTGAACCTATTTTAGATGTGTCATGAATCTGATTTCGATGTGTTTTGAAGATTTATGAATGAATATGTGGTGTCATGAAAGAGTTTGGAGATTACAACCTTTAGTACACTTTTAGTTTGCAAAATTTGTTTTGCAAGTTAAGGAAAATCTGACCTAGAAGACAAACAAAGCGTAATAAGTTGTGGGCAATATTTGACATGTGAGTTAAGTAAAAGGGTCAAAACAAATTTAGTAGCTTGACCATGAAATTCTCTCTTGAAGCCTTGCCTTTATAAAATTAGAACTAATGCAATAAAATATATTACCTAACAATGTATATACATGGCACTAATTGTATATACTTCATGTTCACATTAACTTTGCTTATATTTGGATTTCAACTTATATATGTCTAATCAAAATATGATTCGTCTCAAACTTGATTAATACCTAAACCAAGGATGATAAACATATTACTTTAACACGTTTATAAATACTTCGATTCCAATTAACAAAATATGACCATCTTATGTCTTTTTTTACATTGATTATAAACATTACTCGTGAAAGCAAATTATCACTACTGAAACAATACTCATGCTACAATACTCAATAAACGTGGTCTGATTGTGTAACCACACATTATCACTACTAACACGCAATACTCATTCTACAATAAACGTAGTCTGATTGTGCAACCACACGAGGCAAACGCCTCAAACAAACTTTTCTATTTGTTTTTATGTTGCATTTCAATAACTACATTTGCTTCTAGATTTTTTTTTTATTTATAATAAGTATGTTTTTAGTATTCGTTATCAATGCTTTTTATATGTCCACAATAACTGTTTAAGTATTTTATACTATGTTCAACTTTTAAAGTTTTTTACAGACATATATGGTTGGTTTTTAAATTTTAAGTACATACATTGGATACAGAACAACTAACATAACTACTTACATTAAATACAATAATCATAAACATTATTTCTTTATACACTCACATAGCCCCGCGAATTCGCGGGTCCTCCACTAGTGATATATATAGCTAGCAAGTATATAATATATACACAACACATTTTGTTTCCCTTAACACATACACAACGTACATTGCCTGCAGGAAGAAACCTTGGAGCATCTTAAGATTCGACTTAGTGACATAAAGGCGGCAACCAATGATTTTGCTGAAACATCTATTGGAGAGGGCGGATATGGAGCGGTGTACAGAGCAGAACTCGATGTTTATGATAAAACGCACCGTAGAAAGCGCACTGTAGCTATAAAACGCATCCATGAAAAAGAAAGTGAGCTACGAAACGCACGGTTCCTAGCCGAACTTGAAATAATTTCTAGATGTGAACATCCCAACATAATCTCTCTTCTTGGATTTTGCTTTGAAGATTCTGAAAATGTTCTTGTTTTTGAGTATGCTGCTAACGGAAGTATGGATGATTATTTGGGGAAGGGCAAACTGAGTAAGCTTCATGGGCTCGACGTTTAGCGATGTGCCTTGATATTGCGTCCGGACTGAGTTACCTTCACACACCTGATGACTACAAAAAATGTATAATACACACTGATATCAAAAGTAGAAATATTCTGTTGGGCGAGAATTTGGAGGTCAAGATTGCTGATTTTGGGCTCTCAATCTTTCACCCTAAGATAGCAGGGACAGATGTGTATATGGATCCAGAATATAAGGATGGTAAGTTTCACATAGTATCCGATATATACTCGTTTGGGGTAGTTCTTTTGGAAATCCTATCGGGAAAGTTTTTTTTTTTTTTTTTTTTTTTTTTTTTTTTTTTTTTTTTTTTTTTTTTTTTTTTTTTTTTTTTTTTTTTTTTTTTTTTTTTTTTGAAAGGCAATGTTAGTGGTTAGCTCACGAAGTTAATTCACGAAATTCCCCCCCCCCCCCCCCCCCCCCCCGAGACTCGAACCCTGGTCTCCTCGAACACCATGTTAACATGGTGACCAATGAGGCAAAGCCCCATTGGCCCTATCGGGAAAGTTAGCCTATGATCAAACTTACATGAACGAAAATGGGAATGGGATTGCACCCGTCGCACGACGACGCTTCAAAGATGGAACGTTAATGGAAATGGTAGATAGTCAAATGATGGGAGAGGCTCACAAACTTAGTTCTACAATTAAAATGAGACCAACTCAAGATTCTTTGGATGAATTTTTTAAAGTCACATGTAAATGTGTGGCGGAAGTGCAAGCCGATCGTCCAAAAATGAAAGAAGTCATCGACGGACTTATCAAAGCTAAATTTTTCCAAGTAAGTCCACGTTTTAAAACTACTAACATTTTTTCATCTCATATATATGCTTCATCCTTGAACATCTCTGATACATGCAGGGGAATTATTGTTTGAAATATGAAACCACCATTGCAGCCTTGCAGGGGTGGAAGTTGAACCCGACCACTGATGGAGCGGGTACAAAAACTTATTAAAATTTTCAGTGATAGCTGAGGCAAACACTAATAAAAACCTTATTTTTTAGTAAAAAATTTTTTAGTGTAATTTTTTTTTAAATCCAGTTGGGGCGGGTGCCCCACCCAGTCCTAACAATGTTCCGCCCCTGCACCACTGACCGACACCGGAAAACGACAATTTTTTACTACATTACATACCTCAACTTTCAAAAAGATAAGTCACAAATGTGCTAACTAAGAAGACATAGCACGAGAAGTCGTGTTGACATCGTGCCGACCAAAAAGACCTAACACGAGAATTCAATGCTAACCCTTCAGAAATGAAGAACTTACCAAAGTCACACTCTCTTACCACAATTTACTTAAAAACCAACTTTTAACAAGTTTGAGTATTCACCGACTACATTTAGTTTTAGGTGACCCATTACAAGCAAAAAGTGTAAATCTTGACCCATTACAAGCAAAAAGTTTGAGTATTCACGAGAAGTCTACTCATCCGAAGAATGTGTTGAGCGTGCGTGTCCCAAATGGTATTTGGCGGTAATCGAAGGTGGTTTAATGTTCTTGGTTAATTCATTGATATGATTGGAGTTTTGTTCAAAGTCTCCAAGTGGGAGATTTGTTAGATTATGGAGACATTTATAGAAAACGAGAAAAAAAAAACATTTATCGAAAGTCAAATGCGGCGCATCTTGACATGGATGCGGCGCATCTTGACATGGATGCGGCGCATTCATCGAGCAAAATAGTCCGAGAGTTATTGATGCGGAGCATTGAGCTGATATGGCGCATCAGGGGTCAGATGCGGCGCATCACCATCTCGATGCGGCGCATCGAGTGCTGGTACATGAATCTGGAACGTGGAAATTGAAGGGATGCGGCGCATCACCTCTCAGATGCGGCGCATCGCCTCTCTGTCAGCAATTTGGCAAGTTGCAACCTTTACATCCGAGCATGCTTTGGCCTCCTTTCACTTTAGGTGCAAAGTTAATCACTTTACACCTAAAATTAGGGCTGTGATCATGCCATTACAAGGTGGAAAGCATGGCTAGATGGTAAACAAGATGATTACTTGTCATGATGAAGATTCCTAGCTAGTTGTCATGGTGTTCTTGTTTCTCCTATATATAGAACTCATTGTATCATATTGTAACACACCAAATACAGATTCTCAGTAATAAACACTCTCTAGTTGGTCCGTGGACTAAAGCAATCACACCGATTGCATATAACCACGTTATATCTTGTGTCGTTCTTACATTTTCGCATTTATTATCTTTCGTTCATTAAGTGGGTTTGAGTGATCTTGATAGAATCACTACTCGGCTAGTAGTCTTGTAGAATTACTAGCGTTGTTTGGTCCTAATATCCTAACAACTGGTATCTTCAATCTTGAAAAGCTTGGGCTTGATGGTGTTAGTGGATGAATTCTAGCTCCTAAATAGGGTTATGATGTGATATAATTTGTAACTCAAAGGGTTTATATTTATAGATAAAAGATAACTTGTCCTCTAAGCCATAAACTCATAAAATTAAAATTTGTCCATCAAAAACTTCCAAAAGTAGCTGACCGTAAAAATACGGTAGCAACCGTAAAACCAAACCGTAAATATACTGCTCAAGCCGTATTTTTTATTGTCAACACAAAATTCCAACTTTTTTCTTGTTTTTAACTTTTTTCACGCATTCTTCTTTAATCTTCAACTAACACAAAACTAACATAAATACCATGTTTTTCACCATTAAACTCTCATACTAAACTCGACACAAAGACACAAATGTGAGTGTAATATACGGAACAATCAATAGTGCCTTTTGAAAATCCGGATTTTAGTAGAATATCAGTCATGTTATTATATCATGCACGCGGCCTGTCCAACATAAACCTCTTTTTTACGGATGTCGTTCAAGAAGGCCGTTTTAAAAGTCCATTGTTGAACTATAAAATTCTTGTGAGCCGAATTGTTAGGTTTTATGGACCTGAAAAATAACCACACTTCAACAAATCACGATCCCACAATCAAAAACGAAAGTAAAACAATTGCATAAAGTAATCGACACAAGATATTACATGGTTATATCTAATCATGGTGATTGGTTAAGTCCACTGTAAAATAGGAGGTAAAATAGGAGGTTTAGCTGTATATATTTGATAACATTTATACCATTCGACTCTCATGTCCTCATTACGCATTGTGTTTCAGGAAAAATACTATGCATACTTGAAGATTCCACTCAGTGATATAGTGTCAGCAACCCAAAATTTTGCCTCAACATACTTCAGCAGTTCAGACAAAAATGATAAGATCTACAAAGCAGATCTTAACCATTTTGATATTGATAATTGCTTGACAACTGGAGGGAAAAATAGAGGTGAATTTTCTAAGATGTATGGCCCAGTAACTATAAAACGCAACATCAACAAAAACTACAAGCAAGTAGTAAAAGGATTCATTGCAGATATTGAAATGTTTGTGAGTCATAAGCATCCCAATATAATGTCTCTTGTTGGATTTTGTTGGGAAGATAATGAAATGATTCTTGTATTTGAATCATACGCTCATCATGGAAGTCTTGCTGACCATCTGGGAAGCATCATCGGTGAAAAAATAAATCTTACTTGGAAGCAACGAATACGAATATCCCTAGATATTGCACATGGATTGAAGTACTTTCACCAGAACATGGTGGCTGATGGATCAAGAAAAATACGTCAACGCATGCTGAGCTCAAATGTTCTGTTGGATGAAAAGTGGAATGCAAAGATAGCTACCTTTAGGCTCTATGAACACAATTACAAACCAGAGTACTCAGAATATGGATGGTCTCCCAAAGATGAAATTTACAATTTTGGGGTGCTTCTTTTTGAGATCCTATGTGGGAAGTTGTCTGATTACAAGAGCTTTGAATCCATGGCAAAATGGCGTTTTAAAGAGGGCACAATAAAGAATATGGTAGATCCTAATATAATGGAAGAAGTTCGTGAACACAGTTTTATATTAGGACCAGATCGACGTTCTTTGGACGCATATGTAAATATCGCACACCAATGTTTGTTAGAAACTAAAGCGCATCCTACTACACTGGAAGAGATCATCAACTCCCTTAATAGAGCATTAATATTTCAAGTAAGTCCATTTCAAATGCAATTATTCTTCTTTTAACAATATAAATTAGAGCTTAGAAATTAGACAGCTTCAATAACAAAGCAAATTAGTTTTGCATTTATAATTTGAAAATCTGAAAAGTATGTAGTCCTATCCTATTAGGTTATTATTTTATACTGTACTTTATATTTATATTGATATTATTAATCAACCCAAACAAGCAGACGAATTTCTAAAAACTCACTAATTGTAATCCTTGCTGGCAAATATAATATATAGCTGGCAAATATTATAATATATATACAACACTTTTTGTTTCCCTTAACTCATGCACAACGTACATTGCCTGCAGGAAGAAACCTTGGAGCATTTTAAGATTCGACTTAGTGACATAAAGGCGGCCACCAATGATTTTACTAATACATCTATTGGAGAGGGCGGATATGGAGCGGTGTACAAAGCAGAACTCGATGTTTATGATAAAATGCACCGTAGAAAGCGCTCTGTAGCTATAAAACGCATCCGAAGAAAAGAAAGTGAGCTACGAAACGCAGGGTTCCTAGCTGAACTTGATATAATTTCTAGATGTGAGCATCCCAACATAATCTCTCTTCTTGGATTTTGCTTTGAAGATTCTGAACATATTCTTGTTTTTGAGTATGCTGCTAACGGAAGTCTTGATGATTATTTGGGAAAGGGCAAACTGAGTAAACTTCCATGGGCTCGACGTTTAGCGATGTGCCTTGATATTGCGTCCGGACTAAGTTACCTGCACACACCTAGTGAGGAAAAAAAATGTATAATACACCGTGATATCAAAAGTGGAAATATTCTATTGGGCGAGAATTTGGAGGTCAAGGTTGCTGATTTTGGGCTCTCAATCTTTCACCCTAAGAATCACCCATCTAGCACTATCAGCACAAAGCATATCGCAGGCACAAATATGTATATAGATCCAGAATATGAGGACGGTAAGTTGAAAATAGAATCCGATATATATTCGTTTGGAGTAGTTTTATTCGAAATTCTATCGGGAAAGTTAGCCTATGATCGAATTTACACCAAGGAAAATGGTAATGGGATCGCAGCTGTAGCACGGCAGCGCTTTAAAGATGGAAAATTAATGGAAATGGTAGATATTAAGATTATGGAGGAAGCTCACGAACTTATTCCTACATTTAAAATGAGACCAACTCAAGATTCTTTGGATGAATTTTTTAAAGTCGCATGTAAATGTGTGGCGGAAGCGCAAGCCGATCGTCCAAAAATGAAAGAAGTCATCAACGGACTAAAGAAAGCAATATATTTTCAAGTAAGTTTATGATTACTTTTTTTTTTTTAAAATTACAAATCGTCGCGAATTGGGTTTTCTCCCAACATGTGTGTGGGTGACATATGATCGTGAAGGTGGTTAAATCCCTTTAAGTAATGCCGATATCGCTATTCGAAAAAAATCATCGTAGAGCATCTCCAATACTAGGCTTCATTCCCGTGTTTAAGTTTTTCATAAGGGAAATTAATAAGATCTATTCAAGTTGAAAGAATCTTTCATACACTTCATTTCTATTTTTTCTGTTAAAATTTAATTTCTTTCCACTTCTCATCATTTTTCTCCAATTCAAAAATTTGTTTCAATGTACAACATACTTTTATTTAATATTTGATTTACTAGTTCTACTAAATTTTTTATTAAAAAAAACACATGTACCTTATTAAATAATACTCGTATTAGTATTAGTATTAGTACTGGTACTAGTACTGGTACTAGTATTCGTATTCGTAATTGTCTACTATTCACTTTTGACAGTTTTCCTTTTACAATTTTCACTATAAATTTCTATTATATACTATTTGATAAAAGTTATATTAATGAAAACACATTTAAGATTCAGTTCATTTATATAATTTTATCAAATATTATATAACAAAAATAAAATTATTTAAGTAATAGTTGATTTGAAAAGCATATAAAATATCTTATGATTAACAGAATAACCGCAAAGACACGCTGGAAATTTCAGTTGAAGACATAAGATTGGGGGGAGAAAACTTTGGTGATACCAACTTTAATATAGAAAAGGGATACGGTATGTACAATGGAGAAGTTCGATGCAGTAATGAAACAAAGTCTGTTATAGTAAAGCGGATGAGCAAATGTGGTCTACAACCACCTGGCGGCGGTTGTAAGGAGTTTGAAATTCCTTTCAAGTATAAACATGAGAATGTAATCGGTCTGGTAGGTTATTGTAAGAAAAGGAATGAAAGCTACATTGTTTATGAGTATGCAGTTAACCAAAGTCTCAATAAGCACTTGGGCAATGCTAAGCTTACATGGATCAAGCGACTTAAGATAGGCATTGATATCGCCAATGGATTGAAATTCCTACATGGAACCAATGAGGGACAAGATGTGGTGATACACAGAGACCTAAAAAGTTCCAGAATCCTACTAACTAGAGATTGGAAAGCAAAAGTTTGTGGATTTGATGTGTGTTGGAAGCTTCGACGAGCCCAAAACACCCACTATAGAGGACCTAGACTATACTAGACTCACTACACCAACACTTTGACGTTGGTTAGCCTTTAATTGTATAAATTCTTAGTGCACAATGTACTTAGGCGACAGTGTCGACCATATATCTTTAGGCGGTATAACCGACCATGTATTACTTAGGCGGCAGAGCCGACCATATAATAAAAACAACAAAAGTGCACTAAGAACTTAAACACAAACTAAGGCTTGATCGGGAAACTTAACAACAAAAAAAACACTTATATTAAATTACAATTACAATATTACTTACAAGCTTTCTCTTCTCTACTTTCGCTAACTCACACTCTTCTTCTCTTCTTCACAACTCACTTCTTATTTCACTCTCACAACTTCCACACAACACAAATGAAATCTCCTCCCATATTTATATTACTCTATGGAACATTCTAGAACCTAGATATTTCCATGGATATATAAATATCTAGATATTTCTACAACCTACAAATATCTAGATTTTTCTTTTACATTTCAATTTTTAGATTTTTCTCTCATATTCTAATATCTAGATATTTTCTTATACATATTAATATCTAGATATTTTACCCATATACATTTACTAATTCCATATTATTCTAAATTTGCATTGTATTTTAACACTCCCCCTCAATGCAAATTTTCTTCCAACGATGTCTTGCAGACCATTCCAAGTGCTTCTCTGAATTTTGTAAACTTCGGTTTACTTAGGCTCTTGGTGAATATATCTGCTACCTGTTCATCTGCTTTGTTGGCACCATCTTGATCTCCCCTTCAAGGACCTTCTCGCGAACATAGTGATAGTGTACTTCTATATGTTTTGTTCTTGTGTGAAAGACTGGATTCTCTGCTAGACGTATAGCTGATAGGTTATCGCAGAAAAGCTCTACTTGATAGTCTGTTGATTGATGAAGATCTTCCATTAGTTGTTTCAACCATGTAATTTCTTGTGTTGCTGACGATGCCGATCGATATTCTGCTTCAGTGCTTGACAAGGATATTGTTGGTTTCTCTTGCTGCACCATGATATTACTCCTGATCCAAGACTAAACATGTATCCAGTTGTTGACCGTCGTGTATCATAGTCTCCAGCGTAATCGGCGTCACAATATCCAGTCACGTGACATTCTTTTGTTTTCTTGTACAAAATGCCAAAGTTAATAGTGCCTTTAACATACCTTAAGATGCGTCGTACAACATCAAGGTGAGGCTTCTTCGGATTGCTCATGTATTGACTAACCACTCTAACTGCATAAGATATGTCTGGCCGGCTTAGTGTGAGATAAATAAGACTTCTGACCATCTTTCGATACATGGTAACATCTTGAAGACTTTTTCCTTCATCTGCTTGTAGTTTTGTATTCGGATCCATCGGAGTTGAGATAGGTTTGCAATTAAGCATTCCATACTTTTGTAAAAGATCTCGCGCATATTTCTGTTGTCCCAGAAATAATCCTTCTCTTTTCTGCTCTATTTCGAGTCCAAGAAAATGTTTGAGTTCTCCAAGCTCCTTCATATGAAATCTGATAGACAGATTCTCTCTTGTTCTTTGAATCTCCTCAGAGTGATCTCCCGTGATGATTAAGTCATCCACATATACTAGCACTATGGCTAGTTTTCCTTGATATTGTTTCACAAATAAACTAGAATCTGAAGGAGCAACTGTGAAACCACTTTGTACTAAGAACTCAGCAATTTTCCCGTACCAAGCTCTTGGAGCCTGCTTCAAGCCATATAGTGCTTTCTTTAATTTGCAGACATGGTCAGGATGAAACTTGTTCTCAAAGCCTCTTGGTTGCTCCATATAAATTTCTTTGTCAAGTTCTCCATGTAAGAAAGCGTTCTTGACATCCATCTGCCATAACTTCCAAGATTTGCTAGTAGCTAAAGCTAGTAGAGCTCGAATTGTTGTGATCTTCGCCACTGGACTAAACGTTTCTTCATAATCCAGCCCATATTGTTGAGAAAAACCTCTAGCAACAAGTCGAGCTTTATACCTTTCAATGGAGCCATCTGATCGATTCTTCACCTTGTAAACCCATTTACAAGATATTGGTTTTACATCTTTTGGCTTTGGAACTAAACTCCATGTCTGGTTTTCTTTTAGTGCATTAATTTCTTCTTCCATCGCTTTCTGCCATTCTTGACTTTGTGCTGCTTCTTCATAAGTGGAAGGCTCAATAGGTATTGATTCATCCACATGAGTAGCATTGGCATACCTCGGATTAGGTTTCCTCGACCTTGTTGATCTCCGTAATTCTTGCACATGCTCCTCGGCATCCATTTGGCTTGGACAAACCTCTTCGGATGTAGATTGATGTACCCCAGTTTTCCATGGACTCGTTTCCTTAGAGTACGATCCATCTCCTTCTTTAATTGGATCCGATATGTGCTCTTTATGTTCTTCTTTTTCTTCTGGACCTTCTTCTAATCCATGAGATTCTGGAAGCTATATCTTTTGAGGTGACCACCATGAAGACGCTTCATCAAATACCACATTTCTTGAAGTATGACACTTTCCAGTATTTGGATCACAACATCTCCATCCTTTTCTTGATTCATCATAACCGACAAAAATGCATCGAATTGCCTTCTTCTCAAATTTGCTTCGTAGATGATCTGGCACGAAGACGTAGCATACACATCCAAAAACTTTGAGATGGTTGACGGTTGGTTTGATCTTCCATAATCTTTCATATGGTGAAATATATCCCAACTTTGTTTGTGGGAGTCTGTTAATCACGTACGATGCCGTCCTCATACATTCGGCCCAAAATCTGCCTGGTACATTCTTACCATGAAGCATACTTCAACAGGTTTCGGCAAGGTGACGATTCTTGCGTTCCGCCACTCCATTCTGCTGTGGAGTATTGGGACAAGTTAATTGTCTTCTAATCTTGTGCTTCTCAAGATAGATATTGAACTCAGTCGATAAATATTCTCCTCCATTATCTGTGCGTAAGCACCGGATCTTAGTATTGAGCTCACTTTCTACCTTGTTCTTGAACTTTTTAAACTTCAGAAAAGTCTCCGACTTCTCCTTCATGAAGTAAACCCACACATATCTTGAGAAGTCATCAATGAATGTCACCATATATTTCATACCTCCAAGTGATGTTTGTTTCACTGGGCCGAAGACATCTGAGTGTATGAGCTCTAGTGGTGTCTTGGACTGATGTTGTGACTCCTTGAATGGCAATTGGTGAGCTTTTCCAAATTGACATCCAACACATATTGTATCTGTTCGGATATCAATTTGAGGAAGTCCATTTACTATGTGTTTCACCATCATCTCCTTTAACTTGTTGTAGCCCACATGTCCAAGACGTTCATGCCAAAGATCAGCCGTCTCATTCTTTCGAGTCTTATCCACATATGCTGTTTCAGCAGATAGTACATAGACCGACTCTATTCTTTTTCCTTGCATAATTTGTAACGACCCGCACTTTTTCGATCGTTCTATACTTATAAGATTAATATTTACATAAATTAAACCTTACCAACATGATAAGCAATCCAAATTGTCGATATTTATATTTCCGAAAAGAGTTTACACAACGTTTGACCGTCTAGTTTGACCGATGATATCACGAACTATATAACATATGATAATTATACGTTTGTGTATATATATGTATATATACATATTTAACATGATCTAAGAATGTTTTAATATCTCATTTTGTATTAATAACAATAAGTTATAAGTATATTTTAAAACTACTAACTTAAGTTTTCAAAAAGATAACTATACGTAATGTTTTTCGACGTAAATACTTATAACCTATATTACTTATACATGCATCGTATAGATATGTATTTTATTACTTTTAAAGGGCTTACATACATAAAACAATATAAGTATATTTACAAAAGATAGCTATATTTGAATCCTCGTTCCGTTTCCTCAAAGATTTCTATACGTATACCTAGAGTATATGTACCCGTATCATACGCAGCTTCTAGATGTATTTACTATTGGTATATACCAATAAAAATCTGCTCCTTAGCAGCCTTAAATGATTAAGAAACATGTGGAACCAACCATTTGTCAAGTAGCATGAATTATTTAGCAAGAAAACAAAGTTAGGTATCTTTTTTTTCCTTTATAACCTAAAAACGTTTTTATGCATGCACACCATTTCTTCACCCCATTTTCTCATACTTACACTTCCATTTCTCTCTCAAAATACTCTTAACTTCATACTTGATCATCTCCAAGCATTTTCCCCATCATTTAGCTTCAAAAACCTTACTTAATCACCATAAGAAAACCATACAAAAACACTTCAAGAAATCCTTCCAAGAACACAAACTTACTTCCAATCTTTCATCCAATTCCATCACCCTTTTGGTTCTAGCTTTTTACTCCTCTTTTACAGCAACCTTGTCCAAGGAACTTGAGGTAGAATCTATGTTCATAACCTTATTCGATTCATATATATATAGCTATCTTATTTTGTGGTATAAAATTTTAACAACAAGAACATAGTTTGAATGTTTTCAAACATGTTTGCAAACTAAATAGATCCTTCTAACTTAACTTTTAAAATACTTCAAGACCTGTAATATATCATAAATATATGCTAATTTAACAAGGTATAACTTGGTTTTTCAAAGAACACCTTAAAAACTGAATTTACGACGTCGGAGTGCAACCGGGGGCTGTTTTGGGTTGGATAATTAAAAACCATCTTAAACTTTGAATTGGAGGTTTATTTTCTGGAAAAATGATTTTTACTATGAATATGATAACACATAAAAATTTCATGATTTAACTCAAAGTATAAGTATTTTTAGAAAAATAATCATTTAAGGTTGTTTATATGATGGAAAATGATTAACTTCATAAGTTTTACTAAAGTTTGACCTATGACCTGTGATTTCGAATACAAACTAAGGTATTTACAGTTCATAGTCTTAAAGAGGGACTCGATCCAAGGAAGTGACAAGTTGAATCAACGAAAACGGAGTTGTAACGAAGAAACTATGACCAAAACGAGATCGGATATCTAAGACTTGTTTAACTTCGGGATTAATTGGGAAAAATTAAATAAAATCACATATTTCTAAGATAACATGATATTTTATATATATGTACTTATAATTCAATTTTATATGGTTCAGGATAACCCGCAAACAACACGAGAAGATTAATCATAAGATCCCATGTTTGTACGCAACACGTCATTTGACAACACCGGTACTTTATGTACGCAACACGTCATTTGACAACACCGGTACCGTGGGTCAAGATTAATCTCGACCAATACATATACGATGGGGTTTTATTTATTTCGTTAGGGGGTTTTATTTATTTCATTGCGGGTATATTAAACATCTAAAAATGAACCATTAAAATTGAATTACTAACAACGAACTGCTAACTACGGACTAAGGAATTATTCAAAGTATTAAAAGTATAACAAATATATATATGTGACGTTTGTTTAAAAAGAAAAGGTATTGATATATTATATATGGATAGGTTCGTGATATCAACCGGAGACCAAGTCAAATTATATATATCTTCAAGACAACAGTGAGTATATAGTCCCACTTTTAAACTCTAAATATTTCGGGATGAGAATACATGTATTTTATGTTTTACGATATGTACACAAGTAACTGAAAAATATATTCTACGTTGAGTTGTACCACTGGCATACTTCCCTGTAGCTTGGTAACTGTTATTTACAGCGGTATTGTAAACGCGAATCCTGTTGATAGATCTATCGGGCCTGACAACCCCAACCGGACTGGACGACCAGTATTCAACGGTTGCACAGTACTTCGTTTCGTGACTACACTTGGTACGGTGTAGTAAGATTTCATAATAAAGGGAATATGCGACGTGATTAAATGTTAAGTATGGTTACCAAGTGCTCAACCACTTAGAATATTTTTATTAAAATGTTTATATATGAAATCTTGTGGTCTATATTTATATCGCTGCCGGCATTAAACCTATATCTCACCAACTTTATGTTGACGTTTTAAACATGTCTATTCTCAGGTGATAATTAGAAGCTTCCGCTGCATCATGTTGAATCTAAGCAGGATCTTGCGTACGCATATTTGTGTCAAAAATAAGACTGCATATCCAAGAACTTGTGTTGTAAAATATGCTAGAAATCGGGTTGTTATTATCATTTGTAAAGTTTGTAAGTCGAAGATTATCGCTAAACGATAATCATCTTTATTTTGTCCAAAGCTTGTATCAAAAATAAGGATCATGGTTTGTAATGTATAATATATGCAGTTTTTCTTTAAAAAAATGTCGCATATAGAGGTCAATACCTCGCAATGAAATCATACGTTATCTAACACGTTCTTATGGTTAAGGACGGGTTATGACATGTGGTATCAGAGCGGTGGTCTTAGCGAACCAGGTTTGCATTAGTGTGTCTAACTGATAAGTCGTTAGGATACATTAGTAAGTCTGGACTTTGACCGGGTTTGATTTAAAAACCATTGCTTATCATTGTTGGTTAAAATTTATATGTAAATATTATGTAGTACTAATGGGTTAGTTGTTGTGTGATAGATGTCGGGCTCAAAACTTATCATCACGTTCAGCGACTCCGAACCAGAATCTTCAGATGGTGTTCCAGTCATTAACCTATCCGATGACGAAAATAATATCTTTGGGGAAGACTCACAAATTCCGGATGAACCGACTATAGAGAACCCGGAAAGTGAACCCGAGGAGGAAAGTGAACCCGAGGAGGAAAGTGAACCCGAGGAGGAAAGTGAACCCGAGGAAGAAATACAGGAAATTACAAAAGACGAGTTCGAACTAGGAAAGAAACGAAAGGCTAATGAATTAGAAAATTCAAATCCCGAGTTTAGTAAGGATGATGTGGCACCAACTCCACTAGACACTACCACCCCTATTCCCGCTATTCCTATTCGTTCTATCCCGGCATCCAGTTCTTTAGTCCCACAGCCAAAATATAGGCAGACAGCCAGGATAAGCGTTAAGCGATTCTTTGAACCTAAACGTCCTAGAAAATAGACCAAACGATGCGCTGCCGTATTAAACCATGGGATCATATAATGTTTTGTATAATATTATTAGTATGGTTTGTTTAATGTTCGATGTAAGAAAAGCATATGTAAAATAGTGAAGTGTGAAATGCAATAATTTTCCATGGTTAAGTATTATTTAGATGGTAGTAATTGATTCTGTACTAAGCTATTAAGTATGGACATTAACGGGTAGGTACTACCCTAGATATAATTATAAAACGCTAATAAGAAGAAAAGGCTTTTATAATAATACCTGGTTCATATTATTAATAAGCTATAATGTACTGTAAATATACACTACATCTATAATATTCCATGTGAATAATTATTTTCTTTTCATTCTTATAGAAGAATATGGCGCGATTGAACCGAATGACGGAACAAGAAATCCAGGAACTCATCAATCAGCGAGTAAACGACAGAATGTTATGGGTCGAGGCTGCAAGAGGTGCTGCAGTTAACCCAAATCCTCGTGTGGGGTGCACTTACAAAACTTTTCAAGCTTGCAAGCCCTCATCATTCAGTGGAACAGAAGGACCGATCGGTTTAACCCGGTGGATAGAAAAGATGGAGACTGTGTTTAAAATCAGTGGTTGTGTTGAAAAGGACATGACCAAGTATGCATCGTGCACTTTACAAGATAGTGCACTCACGTGGTGGAAAAATTATGTGAAGGCTGTAGGAGGAGATGTAGCTTATGATACTCCGTGGGAAGAATTCAAAACAATGTTAATCAACGAATATTGTCCAAGGAACGAGGTTAGGAAGTTGGAAGATGAGTTACGAAGTCTGAAGGTTATTGGTACTGAAATAACCAACTACAATCAGCGATTCATGGAATTAGTTTTGCTATGTCCTGAATTGGTTCCAACCGAAGAACGGAAGATTGAAATGTACAAAGATGGTTTGCCCAAAAAGGTCAAGGCAAATGTTACAGCATCGAAACCTAAGACAATTCATGAAGCTATAACCATGGCAAACGAGCTAATGGATCAGGTCATCATGGATAAGAAAGTATCCAATACTGATGTGAAGGTATCAGGTAATAAAAGAAAGTGGAATGGAAATTATGATCGAGGTAACCAACAACAATCTTTTAAGAAACAAGAAAACACGCAAGGTGCGGGTAGTGGTTTAAGCTTTGGTTATAAAGGACAAAATCCTTTATGCAACCGATGCCACAAACATCACTCTGGTTACTGTAATGTGGTATGCAACAAATGTAATCGAAAGGGTCATCTTGCTGAAGATTGTAGGGCTCTCGTTACAAATACAAATGGTACCAAGACTCCTGCCACCAATGCAAATAGAACTGCTTTGGCTACCATTACTTGTTTTGGGTGTGGAAAACAAGGTCACTATAAGAGCCAGTGCCCGAATCCAGAGAAGAATATCGGACCTGCACGTGGGAGAGCATTTGTTATTAATGCTAGAGAGGCATGTGAAGACCCGGAGCTTGTTACGGGTACGTTTACCATTAATAACTTATCCGCATCTATTATATTTGATACTGGTGCTGATAGAAGTTACGTGTGTAGAGACTTTCACGCTAATTTGAATTGTTCATCATTACCTCTAGATGCTAAGTACATGATTGAGTTAGCTAATGGTAAACTAATTAAAGCCGATAAAATTTGCCGTGATTGTAAAATAAATTTAGCCGGAGAAACATTTAAGATTGATTTGATACCCGTAGAATTAGGAAGTTTTGATGTAATAATCGGCATGGACTGGATGTCCAAAATAGGAGCTGAAGTTGTGTGCGCCAAGAAGGCAATTCGCATTCCTCGTAAGGATAAAACGCCAGTAATGATTTATGGAGAGAAGGGTAAATCAAAGCTAAAACTCATTAGTTATTTGAAAGCTCAAAAGTGCTTGAAGAAAGGGTGCTATGCTATCTTAGCACATGTTAATAAAGTCGAAAAGAAAGAAAAAGAGAAGTGCATCAATGACGTGCCTGTGGCAAGAGATTTTCCTGAAGTATTTCCGGAAGAGTTGCCGGGATTACCTCCATTTAGATCTGTAGAATTTCAAATAGATCTTGTACCAGGAGCTGCACCGGTTGCCCGTGCTCCATATAGACTTGCACCGTCCGAGTTAAAAGAACTTCAGAGTCAGTTAAAAGAATTACTGGATCGTGGATTCATACGACCAAGTACTTCACCGTGGGGAGCTCCAATTTTATTCGTCAAGAAGAAAGACGGATCTTTCCGAATGTGTATAGATTATCGTGAATTAAATAAGTTAACTATCAAGAATCGGTATCCACTACCGAGAATTGACGACTTATTTGATCAACTCCAAGGATCATGTGTGTACTCGAAAATTGACCTAAGATCGGGCTATCATCAATTACGTGTCAAAGAAGAAGATATACCGAAAACTGCTTTTCGGACACGCTACGGTCATTACGAATTTTTGGTCATGCCGTTTGGATTGACGAATGCGCCAGCTGTATTCATGGACCTCATGAATCGAGTTTGTAGTCCATATTTAGATAAGTTTGTTATCGTTTTCATTGATGATATTCTTATCTATTCCAAGAGTGAGCAAGAGCATGAGCAGCATTTAAGGTTGATATTAGAGTTGTTGAGAAAAGAACAGCTATATGCTAAATTTTCTAAATGTTCTTTCTGGTTGAAAGAAGTGCAATTTCTTGGCCACGTTGTTAGTAGCAAAGGAATTCAGGTTGATCCAGCAAAAATTGAAGCCATTGAAAAATGGGAGACTCCTAAGACACCAATGCAAATACGCCAATTTTTGGGTTTAGCCGGTTATTATAGAAGGTTTATTCAAGATTTTTCCCGAATAGCTAAGCCGTTGACAGCGTTAACGCAAAAATGGAAGAAATATGAATGGACTTCTGAGCAGGAGAGTGCATTTCAATTACTGAAAAAGAAGTTGACTACGGCGCCTATTTTATCGTTACCAGAAGGGAACGATGATTTTGAAATATATTGTGACGCTTCGCGACAAGGTTTTGGTTGCATTCTTATGCAACGGAAGAAAGTTATTGCATACGCATCCCGACAATTAAAGATTCACGAGCGGAATTATACGACGCATGATCTAGAACTGGGAGCAGTCGTGTTTGCATTGAAGATATGGAGACACTACTTGTATGGGGTTAAATGCACTGTGTTTACTGATCATAAAAGCCTTCAACATATTTTCGATCAAAAACAGCTGAACATGAGGCAACGTAGGTGGGTCGAGCTGATAAACGACTATGATTGTGAAATTCGTTATCATCCCGGGAAGGCGAACGTGGTGGCCGATGCTCTAAGCAGAAAGGAACGAGAACCAATTCGAGTACGAGCGATGAACATAAAAATTCGCATGAATCTCAACTCACAAATCAAAGAAGTTCAACGAAAAGCACTTACTAAAGAAAACATAAGAAATGAAATAATGAAGAAGTATGAGAAGCAACTCGTTATACGGGAAGACGGAATTCGATATTTTGCAAACCGTATTTGGGTACCGAAGTTGGGTGGATTAAGGAAGTTGATATTGAATGAGGCACATAAGACAAGATACTCGATACATCCTGGAGTTGGAAAGATGTATCAAGATCTTAAGACGCATTATTGGTGGCCTAATTTAAAGACAGACGTTGCAACATATGTTGGGGAGTGTTTAACTTGTTCCAAAGTCAAAGCAGAACACCAAAAGCTGTCAGGATTACTTCAACAACCAGAAATCCCAGAATGGAAATGGGACGGTATTACCATGGATTTCATCACGAAGTTACCAAAGACTGCCTGGGGATACGACACTATTTGGGTAATTGTTGATCGTCTTACCAAATCTGCACATTTCTTGCCTATAAAGGAAACGGATAGAATGGAGAAATTATTACGATTATATATAAAGGAAATAGTTTCAAGGCATGGAATACCTATTTCCATTATATCTGATCGTGATAGTAGATTTACCTCAAAGTTCTGGCAATCACTACAGGAGGCACTAGGAACTCGTTTGGATATGAGTACCGCATATCATCCGCAAACCGACGGGCAGAGTGAAAGAACAATTCAGACTCTTGAAGACATGCTCAGGGCATGTGTGATCGATTTTGGAAACGGATGGGATAAATATCTACCGTTAGCAGAATTCTCGTATAATAATAGTTATCATGCGAGCATTGGAGCTGCGCCATTCGAAGCATTGTATGGAAGGAAGTGTAGATCTCCTATCTGTTGGAATGAAGTAGGAGATCGACAATGAACGGGTCCCGAGATCATACACGAAACGACTGAGAAGATTGTACAAATCAAGGAGAGATTGAAAACAGCCCGTAGTCGCCAAAAGAGCTACGCCGATGTTCGAAGGAAACCATTAGAGTTTCAGATCGGTGACATGGTTATGTTAAAAGTGTCACCATGGAAAGGTGTAATACGTTTCGGCAAAAGGGGTAAACTGAACCCAAGGTACGTAGGCCCGTTCAAGATTATTGAACGCATTGGACCGGTAGCTTATCGACTCGAGTTACCGCAACAACTCGCCGGAGTACATAATACCTTTCACGTCTCGAACCTTAAGAAGTGTCTTGCAAAGGAAGATCTCACCATTCCTCTTGAAGAAATCCATGTCGATGAGAAACTACAATTCATCGAAGAACCAATCGAAATCATGGACCGTGAAGTTAAACAGCTCAAGCAGAGCAACATACCGATCGTTAAGGTTCGTTGGAATGCTCGAAGAGGTCCTGAGTTTACTTGGGAACGAGAGGATCAGATGAAACAAAAGTATCCACACTTGTTTCTCGATGACGCAAAATAGGTACAATTTTAAAATTTCGGGACGAAATTTATTTAACGGGGAGGTAATGTAACGACCCGCACTTTTTCGATCGTTCTATACTTATAAGATTAATATTTACATAAATTAAACCTTACCAACATGATAATCAATCCAAATTGTCGAGATTTATATTTCCGAAAAGAGTTTACACAACGTTTGACCGTCTAGTTTGACCGATGATATCACGAACTATATAACATATGATAATTATACGTTTGTGTATATATATGTATATATACATATTTAACATGATCTAAGAATGTTTTAATATCTCATTTTGTATTAATAACAATAAGTTATAAGTATATTTTAAAACTACTAACTTAAGTTTTCAAAACGATAACTATACGTGATGTTTTTCGACGTAAATACTTATAACCTATATTACTTATACATGCATCGTATAGATATGTATTTTATCACTTTTAAAGGGCTTACATACATAAAACAATATAAGTATATTTACAAAAGATAGCTATATTTGAATCCTCATTCCGTTTCCTCAAAGATTTCTATACGTATACCTAGAGTATATGTACCCGTATCATACGCAGCTTCTAGATGTATTTACTATTGGTATATACCAATAAAATTCTGCTCCTTAGCAGCCTTAAATGATTAAGAAACATGTGGAACCAACCATTTGTCAAGTAGCATGAATTATTTAGCAAGAAAACAAAGTTAGGTATCTTTTTTTTCCTTTATAACCTAAAAACGTTTTTATGCATGCACACCATTTCTTCACCCCATTTTCTCATACTTACACTTCCATTTCTCTCTCAAAATACTCTTAACTTCATACTTGATCATCTCCAAGCATTTTACCCATCATTTAGCTTCAAAAACCTTACTTAATCACCATAAGAAAACCATACAAAAACACTTCAAGAAATCCTTCCAAGAACACAAACTTACTTCCAATCTTTCATCCAATTCCATCACCCTTTTGGTTCTAGCTTTTTACTCCTCTTTTACAGCAACCTTGTCCAAGGAACTTGAGGTAGAATCTATGTTCTTAACCTTATTCGATTCATATATATATAGCTATCTTATTTTGTGGTATAAAATTTTAACAACAAGAACATAGTTTGAATGTTTTCAAACTTGTTTGCAAACTAAATAGATCCTTCTAACTTAACTTTTAAAATACTTCAAGACCTGTAATATATCATAAATATATGCTAATTTAACAAGGTATAACTTGGTTTTTCAAAGAACACCTTAAAAACTGAATTTACGACGTCGGAGTGCAACCGGGGGCTGTTTTGGGTTGGATAATTAAAAACCATCTTAAACTTTGAATTGGAGGTTTATTTTCTGGAAAAATGATTTTTACTATGAATATGATAACACATAAAAATTTCATGATTTAACTCAAAGTATAAGTATTTTTAGAAAAATAATCATTTAAGGTTGTTTACATGATGGAAAATGATTAACTTCATAAGTTTCACTAAAGTTTGACCTATGACCTGTGATTTCGAATACAAACTAAGGTATTTACAGTTCATAGTCTTAAAGAGGGACTCGATCCAAGGAAGTGACAAGTTGAATCAACGAAAACGGAGTTGTAACGAAGAAACTATGACCAAAACGAGATCGGATATCTAAGACTTGTTTAACTTCGGGATTAATTGGGAAAAATTAAATAAAATCACATATTTCTAAGATAACATGATATTTTATATATATGTACTTATAATTCAATTTTATATGGTTCAGGATCACCCGCAAACAACACGAGAAGATTAATCATAAGATCCCATGTTTGTACGCAACACGTCATTTGACAACACCGGTACTTTATGTACGCAACACGTCATTTGACAACACCGGTACCGTGGGTCAAGATTAATCTCGACCAATACATATACGATGAGGTTTTATTTATTTCGTTAGGGGGTTTTATTTATTTCATTGCGGGTATATTAAACATCTAAAAATGAACCATTAAAATTGAATTACTAACAACGAACTGCTAACTACGGACTAAGGAATTATTCAAAGTATTAAAAGTATAACAAATATATATATGTGACGTTTGTTTAAAAAGAAAAGGTATTGATATATTATATATGGATAGGTTCGTGATATCAACCGGAGACCAAGTCAAATTATATATATCTTCAAGACAACAGTGAGTATATAGTCCCACTTTTAAACTCTAAATATTTCGGGATGAGAATACATGTATTTTATGTTTTACGATATGGACACAAGTAACTGAAAAATATATTCTACGTTGAGTTGTACCACTGGCATACTTCCCTGTAGCTTGGTAACTGTTATTTACAGCGGTATTGTAAACGCGAATCCTGTTGATAGATCTATCGGGCCTGACAACCCCAACCGGACTGGACGACCAGTATTCAACGGTTGCACAGTACTTCGTTTCGTGACTACACTTGGTACGGTGTAGTAAGATTTCATAATAAAGGGAATATGCGACGTGATTAAATGTTAAGTATGGTTACCAAGTGCTCAACCACTTAGAATATTTTTATTAAAATGTTTATATATGAAATCTTGTGGTCTATATTTATATCGCTGCCGGCATTAAACCTATATCTCACCAACTTTATGTTGACGTTTTAAACATGTCTATTCTCAGGTGATAATTAGAAGCTTCCGCTGCATCATGTTGAATCTAAGCAGGATCTTGCGTACGCATATTTGTGTCAAAAATAAGACTGCATATCCAAGAACTTGTGTTGTAAAATATGCTAGAAATCGGGTTGTTATTATCATTTGTAAAGTTTGTAAGTCGAAGATTATCGCTAAACGATAATCATCTTTATTTTGTCCAAAGCTTGTATCAAAAATAAGGATCATGGTTTGTAATGTATAATATATGCAGTTTTTCTTTAAAAAAATGTCGCATATAGAGGTCAATACCTCGCAATGAAATCATACGTTATCTAACACGTTCTTATGGTTAAGGACGGGTTATGACATAATTGGATTGCCAACCACCTTCACTCTCTTGAATACAGACACATCTTCTGGTCCAAAGAGCACATAATTCCCTTCTGCTGTCAATTGTGGTACTGACAGTAAATTCTTCTTTAGGCTAGGGACAAGATACACCTTCTCGAGATGGAGCTTATGAGAGTCACCTTCACTTGGAATTATTGTCTTTCCAATGTGAGAAATAGACAACCTTGAATTGTTGGCTGTCAACACGACTCTTTTTCCTTTGTAATTCTCCATTTCTTGCAGCTTCGTCTCATCATTGGTCATATGATTTGAGCACCCAAAATCGATGATCCAATCATCTTTGTAGTTTATTTTTGACTTTAAAGTTGTTGTAAGAGCTTGATCATCTATGTCAGCTTCAACAGAGAGTCCAGCTTCTGCATCCCATGTTTCCTCATTAATGGTTGCTTCGAATGTGACCTCTTTCTTCTCATCTCTTGTGGCGGCCACATTTCCTTCGAAAGTTCGCCTTTTGGGGAATCTACAATCTCGAGCAAAATGACCCTTCTTGCCACAATTGAAGCATTCACCATTCTTTCTCTTATCATTTTCCCCGTATTGTTGGCGATGATCTCTTCTTCCTTGTTGAGCTCCCCCTGAAGCGTTGCCTTTTGATTTTGGGTGACCCTTCCACCCATATGTCTTACTTTCTTTCATCGCCTCTTGTTTTCGAGATGTTGCTTTCTTCTTATTTGTGAAGAGTGCATCTTCTCCGTCTTTTATGCTTACTTCATTCATCTGCTTGGCTAATGCCTCTTGATTAGCCAATAAATTCTCCAGCTCTATTAATGATGGTTGAGTAGGCCATCCTCTCAAAGTGGCTATAAATCCATTATACTCGGATCTTAAGCCGTGGATGATAATTCTCTTCATCCTTGCATCACTCACTTTCTCTTCAGGAGCAAGTTGAGATATCTCACGGCAAATTGATTTCACCTTGGTGAAATACTGAGAAATAGACAGACTTCCTTGTGAGATATCCGCGAGCTCATTTTCCAAGAGCTGGAGTCGTGCTTCATTCTTCTTTGAAAATAATTTTTCAAAAGTTTCCCAAGCTGCCTTTGGTGTTTTCTCGTCACGGATGTGCTCCAATAGATCCTCCTCGATTGTAGTCTTCAATATAAATAAAGCCTTCCCGGCCTTGATGTTCCATTTTCTCAAGGCTTCGGCATTTTCTTTCGGTGGAGGCGTTGTGTCACTGCCAGCAACTATTTACCATAAATCCTGTCCTTGTAGGTAGGATTCTATACAAGTCCGCCAATAACCATAGTTGTGGTTACTGAGACTCTTGATTCCACTGCTCGTACTTGCAAGATCTGTCATCATGACGTCCAACGTCCAATAAGCTTGGTCCCAGACCGATGAGCTTTCACAGTTCCTAACTGTGCTCCGACAGAATCTCCCTTAGAGCCTTGGTGAAAATAAGTAGATGTAAACGTCCAACGTTTACCGATGAGTACCTCCACTAGCAATGGTCCCAAACGACCCGCTCTGATACCAATTGTTGGAAGCTTCGACGAGCCCAACACACCCACTATAGAGGACCTAGACTATACTAGACTCACTACACCAACACTTTGACGTTGGTTAGCCATTAATTGTATAAATCCTTAGTGCACAATGTACTTAGGCGACAGTGTCGACCATATATCTTTAGGCGGTATAACCGACCATGTATTACTTAGGCGGCAGAGCCGACCATATAATAAAAACAACAAAAGTGCACTAAGAACTTAAACACAAACTAAGGCTTGATCGGGAAACTTAACAAAAAAAAACACTTATATTAAATTACAATTACAATATTACTTACAAGCTTTCTCTTCTCTACTTTCGCTAACTCACACTCTTCTTCTCTTCTTCACAACTCACTTCTTATTTCACTCTCACAACTTCCACACAACACAAATGAAATCTCCTCCCATATTTATATTACTCCATGGAACATTCTAGAACCTAGATATTTCCATGGATATATAAATATCTAGATATTTCTACAACCTACAAATATCTAGATTTTTCTTTTACATTTCAATTTTTAGATTTTTCTCTCATATTCTAATATCTAGATATTTTCTTATACATATTAATATCTAGATACTTTACCCATATACATTTACTAATTCCATATTATTCTAAATTTGCATTGTATTTTAACAATGTGTCCTTGATATATCCAAATAATCAGAAGATTGACTACATTAACGATAGAATAATAGGCTCTCCTGGATATTGTGACCCACAGTATTTGAAAACAGGTATCTTAACCAAAGAATCTGACATTTACTCGTTTGGTGTGATTTTGTTTGAGCTTTTCTGTGGGAGGTTGGCGTACACAGATAGCGGTGACTTTTTAGACAGCTTGGTTAAAGACCAGTATGATATAGAAAGACCGGATAAGTTGGTGTTTGAGCGTATAAAAGAACAAATTGAATGGGAGTCATTGGTTACATTTACAACGATTGCCTATAGATGCTTACATGATGACAGAAGAGAGCGGCCTACAGCCACAATGGTGGTACTACAACTTCAAAAAGCTTTGAGGTTGCAGGTAAGCTATTATAGTCTTACCAAACCTAGTCTTTATATCAAAACAATGATAGCCAAACCAAATATTCAAATTGTACGTATTGTATAAAATACACTCTGTTTTGTATGCCAACGATATAATGTAATGATCATAGCTTTTCTATCTACAGTATAATTTTATATGTATGTATAATACTAATAAATATTTTTATGGTTTTACGCCAAAAAATAATATTAGTAATATATTGAAGTGAAAACGGAAAGGGAACCAGCAAATTTAGATATAAAATGTGGAAGTCTTATTTTTAATAGTGTAATCAAATGTGCAGGAGGCTTATGAGGCCGCAAAATTGCCTAGAAACTACGACGAGATACATAAACCTTACAAGACTCATGAGCTTTGTTCAACCATCGAGAGAAAGGATGTACCCTTCGGGGAAATACCTTTTCACAAGGGCAAACTGGTACATATCTCATTCTCGTATGTTTTTTTTTTTCAAGGGTAAAAATATATTAGATCAACAACAAATTACAATACATGGGCAGTGTATATCCTTACCCAAAACACAAACATCACAAAAAATCACCCAAATAAAAACTGGAACCGGAAACAAACTCCAAAGTGACTTAGATCAAGTTGTCTCATCTTTCATGCCACGCTAATGTTAGAAATAGGAGGTTATGTGTATATTATTTATGGAAGAGAGGATTGATAATTTAGAAGTTTGATTGATCTTGAAGGCTTTGTTTATTGCTTATTGAATTTGCTTATTGAATTGCTTTGTTGCTTGATTACAAATGAGGGGTGAAGCCCTCTATTTATACTACTCAATGGAGTAGTCTAGATCACTCCATCATCTACTACTATCTAGATATTTCCTAGTATTTCTAGACCTAGATATTTTACAAGATTATTCTACACACATTCTACACACTTTCACTACTACATATTACAAGAAGTTTCTACATAATGGGCTATAATCTTGATCCAAAATATTTGTATACTTGCAAGCCCAAATCCAAAACAAATAGCCCATAATCAAGTTTAGTTTCCAACAGCCCCCCTTAAACTTGATTTCGTCACTCCGAGCATATTTCGTAATCTCTGAAAAGTCTCGTGTTTTAGAGGCTTTGTGAAAATATCAGCAACTTGGTCGAATGACTTCGTGTACTTTATCTGCACCTCTTTATTTGTAACACACTCCCTGATGAAATGGTATTTCGTATCGATGTGCTTGCTTCGATCATGGAAGACTGGATTCTTTGCTATAGCAATCGCAGACTTGTTATCCACATATATCTCCGTAGCTTCCTTTTGAAAAAACTTAAGCTCATTTAGTAACTTCCTGAGCCATATTGCATGACAGGTGCACGATGTTGCTGCTACAAACTCGGCTTCACACGTTGACAGAGTCACAATGGGTTGCTTCTTCGAGCTCCATGTGAACGCCGTATCTCCCATATAGAACACGAAACCACTCGTACTCTTACGATCATCTATGTCTCCAGCCCAATCACTATCACTGTATCCAACTAGCTTGAAGTGCTCAGAAGGCGAATAAAATAGGCCATAGTCAATCGTACCTTTGATGTAGCGAAGTATCCTCTTGGCCGCCTTCAAGTGATTTATTGTAGGTGCTTCCATGTATCGACTTACTAGTCCAACTCCGTAGAGAATATCTGGCCTCGTGCAGGTTAGGTACCTCAGACTTCCAACCAAACTCTTGTATTTTGTTGGGTCCACCAAGTATCCTTCATCATCTTTTGACAATTTGAGATTGCAATCCACCGGTGTATTCATTGACTTGCAGTCATTCATCTTAAACTTCTTGAGCACCTCATTCGCATAACCTTCTTGGGATATGAATATTCCTTCTTTCTTTTGTTTTACCTCGATCCCAAGATAGTAAGCCATAAGTCCAATGTCGGTCATCTCGAACTCCCGAACCATTGCTTTCTTGAACTCCTCAAACATTTTAGGATTACTACCGGTGAATATCAAGTCATCCACATATAGACACACAATCATAACATCTCCATCATTGCTAACTTTGGTGTAGAGGGCATGCTCATGGGGGCATTTCGTAAAGTCATTATGCTGGAAATACTTGTCTATCCTGCTATTCCATGCCCGAGGCGCTTGCTTCAACCCGTATAAGGCCTTTTTCAATTTTAGCACCTTATTCTCTTGGCCTTTCACGATGTATCCCAAAGGTTGTTCTATATAGACTTCTTCTTCTAAGTGGCCATTAAGGAACGCAGATTTGACATCCATTTGATAAATCTTCCAATTATGTTGAGCCGCAAGTGAGATTATCAATCTTATAGTTTCTAGACGAGCGACGGGAGCAAATACCTCGTCATAGTCTATGCCTGCTCGTTGACTATATCCCTTCGCCACCAACCTTGCCTTATATCTTTCAACTTCACCTTTGGAATTCTTCTTGGCCTTATACACCCATTTTACACCAATAGCCTTATGTCCCTTTGGTAGTGTGGCAAGATCCCACGTATTATTCTTCTCGATTGCTTGAATCTCTTCGTCCATAGCACATTTCCACTTTTGGCTTTTTGTTGCGTCTTCATAGCTTATTGGCTCACAATCGGCAAGAAGGCAGAACAATGATAGATCCTCCATAGGCTGTGTTACCTCGTACAACTCCTCAATGCTCCTTGTGCGATGTTGTAGCCTACTTGATTCTCCTCCTGATGTTGGTGTCACTTCATTAGGTGTAGTGGTTGGAGTATGTGGAGAGTGCGGAGATGGTGTACCAGAAGGTTCTTGAACTTCTAGATATTCTTCGTTCTTTGCAGTACTCTCGAATGGATAAGGGAGAAAGTCGTAGTTCTCCTCTTCGGGAACATTCCAATCCCATGTTGCTTCTTCATCGAACACCACGTCTCGACTTGAGATTACTTTACCATTCTTGGGATTGTATAGCTTGTAACCCTTCGAACTTGAGTCATAACCCACGAATATGAGTTTCTCGCTTTTATCATCGAGCTTCGTCCTCTTCTGATCTGGCACATGAGCATATGCCACACTTCCGAACACTCGAAGGTGTGAGATGCCGGGCTTCCTTCCACTCCAAGCTTCAATGGGCGTTTTGTTCTTGACACTTCTAGTCGGCGAGCGATTTGATAGATAGATCGCACAGTCCACTGCCTCAGCCCAAAACTCCTTAGGCATCCTTTTGCTCTTTAACATACTCCGGGCCATATCAAGAATGGTCCTATTTTTTCTTTCCGCAACACCATTTTGTTGAGGTGAATACGGAAGAGTTAGAGGACGTCGTAAGCCATTGTTGTCGCAAAATTTCTTGAATTCCTTAGATGTGAGCTCTCCTCCACGATCGGATCTCAACGCCTTTATGGTGAGACCACTTTGATTCTCCACAAATGCTTTAAACTTCTTGAACATTCCAAAAGCTTCCGACTTCTCTTTTAGAAAATAGACCCATGTCTTTCGACTAAAATCATCAATGAATAGAATAAAATATCTATTTTTACCAAAAGACGGTGGGCTGATGGGTCCACACACATCCGTGTGAATAAGTTCTAGAGGTTTCTTCGCTCTACTAGAAGCTTCTGTTGGAAAACTGTTTCGGAAGTGCTTTCCTAGAAGGCATCCCTCACATATTTGATCCGGATGATTAATTGGAGGCAAACCCTTCACCATTCCTTTACTTGATAATAATTTTAACCCTCCAAAATTTAAGTGCCCGTATCTCATGTGCCAAAGCCAAGAATTATCTTTGAAACATGCTTTTAAACATCTTGGAATGTCATGTTGAATATTTAGCATGAACATCCTATTCGTTGACATTGGCACCTTAGCAATCAAACCTCCTTTTTGGTCTCTTAAAGAAAGAGTACGATTTATCATGTGAATATCATAGCCTTTCTCTAAGAGTTGTCCAATACTCAGTATATTCGTCTTCATATTAGGCACATAATACACGTTAGAGATAAATTGATGCCTTCCATTTTTCAAGCGGATGAGAATCTTACCTTTGCCTTTAACCGGGACTTTAGAGGAATCTCCGAAGGTGATATTTCCACTAATTACCTCGTCTAACTCCACAAACATGTTTTTGTCACCGCACATATGGTTGCTTGCACCCATGTCGAGATACCATAAATTTGATTCTCCGTTATCTTCACCTTTGCATGCTAGTAACAAAGTGTTTTTCACGGCTTCGGTATCTTCTTGCACTAAATTTGCTCTTTCTTGCACGTAATTGTTTGACTTCTCGCATTCCGAAGCATAGTGGCCAAATTTATGACAATTATAGCATTTGGTTTGAGAATTGGCATACCTTGGCCTTCTACTTGTGTAGCCTCTCCCGCGACCTCTTGTCGGGTGAAAATTTTGACTTCTTTCTTCATTTCTGTAAGAACTATAACCTCCACGTTTGATATATCCTTGTCCTCGTCCTCGGCCACATACTTGACCACGACCTCGTTGACTCGTTTGATGAGTCTTTTCACTGCTCTCTTCCTTGAAAGACAGTTTTGCTTGTAAAGCTTGCTCCAATGGCTCCTTATTATTCTTATTGAACCTCTCTTCATGGGCTTGTAGTGAACCCATGAGTTCATCGATAGTCATTGATTCTAGATCTTTAGATTCTTCGATGGCTACGACTATATAGTCGAATTTTGAATCTAACGATCTAAGAATCTTCTCAATGACTCTTACATCACTTAGAGTTTCACCATTCCTCTTTAATTGATTGACAATCGCCAAGACTCTTGTAAAATAATCGGAAATTGATTCTGAGTCTTTCTTATTTAAGGATTCGAACTCACCTCGTAGTGTTTGTAGTCGAACCTTTTTCACCTTTTCAACTCCCTTGTGAGAATTCTCCAAGATCTCCCATGCTTTCTTGGCGGTGGTTGCACTTGCAATTTTCTCAAAAGCTCCATCATCTACACTTTGTTGGATGATGGAAAGAGCCTTTTGATCGTTCGTCTTCATTAATTTTTTCTCCTTGCCGAGAGGACCTTTTTCTGCAGGTTCCTCATAGCCTTCCTCCACAATCTCCCATAAGTCTTGTCCACCTAGGAAGGTCTTCATTTGGATGCTCCATCGATCATAATTATCCTTTGTGAGGCGAGGAAATGTGATGACATTGTTGGCCATCATCTTGTCGAACCAAGCTCTTGATACCAATTTGTTAGAAATAGGAGGTTATGTGTATATTATTTATGGAAGAGATGATTGATAATTTAGAAGTTTGATTGATCTTGAAGGCTTTGTTTATTGCTTATTGAATTTGCTTATTGAATTGCTTTGTTGCTTGATTACAAATGAGGGGTGAAGCCCTCTATTTATACTACTCAATGGAGTAGTCTAGATCACTCCATCATCTATTACTATCTAGATATTTCCTAGTATTTCTAGACCTAGATATTTTACAAGATTATTCTACACACATTCTACACACTTTCACTACTACATATTACAAGAAGTTTCTAGATAATGGGCTATAATCTTGATCCAAAATATTTGTATACTTGCAAGCCCAAATCCAAAACAAATAGCCCATAATCAAGTTTAGTTTCCAACAGCTAACACTAAGCCACCAGCAAAACTAACACCACACTTACACAAGCCGGAGCATATTACCTACTCTCTTTCTCGTATGTTATTTTGTGCTCTATGGATCTTTTTCTGCTTTTTATTAGTTTTTTCTATAATATGTAAACTGTACTGAAACCCAAAATATCCTTTGCTCGTTTATGTCATTTTACTCTTATTTTTTATATACAGTAAATAATTTTTTAGAAGTTAAATAAGGCATCGTTATCAAAATTGATTTAATTTTTTTTACCCCACTGTATCCTTTTGCAAATTTGCCCTTTCCTCATGTACAATGCATGCGTATCGAGTATCCGGGCCATGACGGTGAGTTTTCGGGTCGCAACCCGTTGTCCTCGAACAACGCCCGTCTTGCGATATGCGTTGATCGAGGAAAATGGGTCGCGGACCAGGGAATCCCGGTAATGGCCAATTTGTCTCGGTTATCGCTTGACGCACGTGCATTTCGCGTTTTGTATATGACGAGATTGATAGTGATCATCACCGGCCATTCAATACTGGCAATTCAATACGATGAAGATGTCATTTCTTTGACGACCTTGATGTTGTGTTCTATACATTTCAGATTCAAAATACGAGAAAGGCTCAACACAGTCAAATGGATCATGCCTCCACATCATCCCATCACGAGCCATCTAGCTCGTATAATCTTCGTCACACCCCTCTTGCACTATATCGTGTTCAACGACCAGAGAACCGTGTCCACATCAATCAAAGTGAGGCATATGTTGCATCCTTACAAGACCGGTTGGACGCGCATGATGCCACCATTACCACCTTAGTTAACATGTTGGACGCACGAGATGCCACCATTACCACCTTGGTTAAGAGGGTGGACGAGCAGGAAGCCTCTATTGCTAGGTTATTCGCAGCTGTTGAGATGCGTCAGGTAATAGTTTGTTAATAAGAAGTTGATTATTTATATTTATATATGTTATTCACTACTACATTCCGGCTCATTTAGAGCCCTTCATTTAAACGTGTTCACTACATAACACGTCTAATTTATCAAACGGAACACGTCTAATTAAGGTTTTTAAAAAAACACGGAACACGTCTAAATATTAGTAGCAACACGTCTAATTAGAAACCCGCAACACGTCTAAATAAGTATAACACCTCTAATTGGTAACCACGCCTAATAACTTTTCCCAGGAACATCTATAGTTGACAACACGTCTAACAAGTATTTCAAGGTACACGTCTAATTAACAACACGTCTAATAACTTTTACCAGGAACAACACGTCTAATTGGAAAAACGTCTAATAAATTTTGTTAGGAACACGTCTAAATGACGAACACATCTAATAAGTTACAAAAAACACATTTAATTAGTTTGCAACAAACGTTTTTTAACTGGAACACGTCTAAATAAGCTTAAATAAGTTAACGAGTTATATAAGTTAACGAGCTCCATTTAATCAACCTAAACCTTACAGTTATGTTGACATAAGTTAACAGAACACGTCTAAATAAACAAAGAGTCCTAATAACCTAACACGTCTAATTGCAGATTAACACTAACGGACCAAATTAATAGGAAGTTAGTTAGAGGAGAAGAGTTTGAATTAGGAAATAATTTAATTTGGGAATGAATTTTGATAAGTATAACCTATATAATATAATTATAATAATATAAAATTTTATATACCGTAAATAATATTATTATTAAACTTATATATAATACAAAAAATCTATACAGAAAAATACACACATTTTTTTAGTTCTGCTTGTTTTGTTCTTGTTCTGCTTGTTTTGCTTCGTACGTAAAGTGCAAGGATTAAGCTTTTAGTTACAAAATTCATGTTACAAGAGTTAACAATGGAGACATTAAAATCAGAGGTAATTCATTCTTTCTTTTTCTTTATATGTTGTCGTTTGTCGTTTGTTATGCAGGTTTGTATAAATATGGGTTTACATGAACTTTAATAATATCACGACACATGTTTGATTCTATAGCACAACTATTTGACTATATAACACACCATGATTCACACGATTACACAACACGATTGTAGACATATAGTGCAGACCTGGAGCAGAACTGGACATAAAAATGAAACACGGCCATTTGTCTGTTTTAACACACCATGATTGACGCGATTACACAACACGATTGTAAACATCATATAACACTATATTAACAACATAAAAACTTTATAAACATCATATAAACACACTATATATAACCTATAACATATAAACCGTTATTATGTAATTAAAGAAAGTTATACTATATAATAACAATAGGCAACCACAACCTCCTTGTAACTTAAACCAACCGAGACAACTTAACCAAAATCTTTACTAGTTACCTGCTGCACACTATGGCAACCAACAGAAAACCAAACGTAGTCTATTATATATATGTCTAATTCAGAAACCAACATATGTATGGTGAAGTAATAACAACTCAACGCTCACTCCAATTAAGGAAAAAACCCATGAGGTAGTATACATGGCAAATCAGACCCAATAACCAATAAGAATATCAATGTTGACCTTATAACCACCTACAGTGGCAATCATAACCCTAAGTACAGTTGCATTTGCAAATTACCATAACCAAAGACAGTTATATTACCTTAACAAAATTTCATACAAAAGTAGCATCACAAATATTCATTAACTTCAATAAAAAGTAGCATCACAAATATACATTAACGAACACAGTTATAATAGCATCAATAATATTCATCACAAATTACAATATGATAGGATTGTTCTCACTCATACCTTTACCATTTTTGACGAAAACAGTTTTTGAAAGCTTCCTTAATATGATTCTTTCAGACTTCCTTCTTCTTGTTGGAGGACTGGGTTTCATTATGAAATTTTGCAAGCTCTACCTCAATATGTTTAATCAATGGATCTTCCTTTTTATTAACTTATTTATTAACATCTTCATCAAGATGCTCTTTTTTGTCTTCTTCCATCACCATTTCTTCATCAACATCATTTTCAAACTCTGCATTTTTTTATAGCTTCATTAACTTTTTTAAACTCTCCATCTTTTACTTCTCGAACCACATAATCTTTTTCTTCATCAACATTTTCTTCTTCCTCTTCGTTCAACACCATTTGGATATCAACATATGGAACAAACTCTGCATCTGTTTCTGGTTGTTTCTGGTTCATTCACTTCTTCAATCATTACATCTTCTTTTTCATTGACGTCGTCATCAACATTTACATTTTCATCAGGCTTGTCTTTTTCAACATCATGTTCATTAACAATCATGAAAAACTAATTGTAGTACGTAATTTAAAAGGCTAGGAAAAAACAACATTAAGTTAAATCAGTTACCTTTATGTATATCGACTGTCTTACTAATTTTTTTTTTTTGTGAACTTCTGATGTTGAACCCTCGGTTCACGTTTTCTCACCACCTCTTCATCATCAGCCTTCTCATTGAAATCCTTTTCATCGTCAACATCCTCTTCATCATCAACATCCTTTTCATCACCACCTTCCCCTTCATCATCACCTTCCACTTCATTATCACCTTCATCTTCATCATCACCTTCATCTTCTTCATCAGCCTTCTCATCAACATCCTCTTCATCATCATCATTCTCTTCATCATCAACATCCTCTTCATCATCATCATTCTCTTCATCATCATCATTCTCTTCATACCAAGATTAAAGAGATTATTTGCGAATGCCAAATATGCAAAATTATTACGTTGGCATGCTGAAGATCGTAAAAATGATGGAAAAATGTGATATGTGGCCGATTCACTTCAATTGAAAAATATTGATAATGATTTTGGAGAATTTGGGAATGAGATACGTAATATAAGCTTCGGACTCAGTTCAGATGGAATTAATCCTTTCGGAGATTTGAGTAGCCGCCACAGCACGTGGCCTGTTCTTCTATGCATTTATAACCTTTCGCGTTGGCTATGTATGAAAAGAAAATACATAATCATGTCTCTTTAATTCAAGGCCCAAAGCAACCTGGAAACGACATTGCTTCCGTGCTACATGAAGGTGTCTATAGAATATGTTTTCCCTCAATTTGAATCTACATTGCTTCTAATACCAGATAAAAATCTTGAGTATAATACACTAAAGGAGGCTATTGGGGCTATGATATAATGGCCTCTCTTGAAACTTCGTCCGTCACATAAAAAAAGGTACATGTATAATTGCTTACCGAATTTCTTGTATTAGTAAACTGCATTTAAGTGTTATATTTAACTTTGCATTGTTAATATTAGTATAGTCATGACTGAATCATAATAAGGGGTAAACAACCACAACCATTAACACTTAATTCTAATTGAAACTATTTAATGTCCGGACACAAATATTCTATTACTGTGTTATGTAATAATTAAATTTGTTAACAGGAGAGTGCAATGAAATCAAAGAGTGTTGGATTACAAAATAGAATGGATAAAAGCTGTGTAGCTACTGGTAGTAAGCAGGTATATATATGCTCATCAAATTTAAGTTACATCATCATACGTATATAATTATATAATTTAGAATATTCATTCTTTAGTTTATAGTTTATAAACTGATGTGGTGTGATGTGGTGTTGCAGGTGCATCCACGTAACAAAGGAGATTCAAGAATGCAACAAAAAGGGAAAGAACAATTGTATAGTAAGTTGTTTTCAATGGAACATCTCCTACCCAACAGATCATGTGTACAAACTGCGTATACTAGATGGGTGAGTCGAGAAGATCCTACCGTCGGCTTCCCTCTTAATGCAACTCCGGGAGTTTTTGGCGTACCCGATGCCTTCGTAACTACAATTGATGTTGATGACATCATCACACTTTGGACAAGGGGTTGCCTGGATTGCAGCATCATATTTTCCTTCATGCTGTAAGTGCATTTATCATTTCATATGCACGTTTGACTATAGTTTTCAGGTTTTGAGCTAACATGTTATTTTTAATTTTTATTTTTCGCATATTAGGGGTCTACACAATTTTATGAAAGTAGCTTTTACCGAACCATATGGGTTAATGAACCCTTATTTAATACAAGGCTCATTGATCAACTCAAACAAAAATGATGTAGCAAACTACTTGAGGACCGCCTTCAACTCTACTGAACAGTCTTTCTTCGCACCATATAATCAGAAGTATGTAATCATTGCTTATATATTATGGTTTACAAAAATGTTATCATCTAACAAGTGTATTTTAATTTGCTAGTGGCCATTGGGTGTTGGTTTTTGTATCTCACACAGAGTAAAAAGGAATTATACTTGATTCAGTAAATAGAAATCACAAGAAGACGAAAGATGATTATCTAATCACAGACTGTATGACACAGTAAGACTTATTTCTTTATTAAAAATAGTTGTTTATTTAAATCTTTATTAAATTTACATTATGTCACATTAGACAATATTATTTGTTCTTTTATATGTCTAATTTTGAATAGGGCTTGGGGTCCTTTGCAATGGAATGTAGTTAAGGTTAGTCATCCCAACTGTATACAAACAGTCCTCCATGTTATTCATCCATGTTTTCATGTTCATGTTAATGTTATGTGTTACATGTTAAACTAATACATGTGTATAAACGTGTGGTTATAATGCAGTGCAATCAACAATCCGACAGTTGTGAGTGTGGATATTATGTGCTCATTTGGATGCATTCGATCGTAAGTAGTCGTATAAAAAAGGAAGTTATTAATATTGACGAAGTAAGTATTTTAAGTTATGAATTATTAAATTTTATCTTTAGGTATATGTTACAAAAAGCTTATATTTTATATGTATATGTATATATGTATATTTATATACTATATATAAAATTTACAGCTTTCATGGGATGAACGTTGTTTTTCTACAATCGATCTCGACAATATTATGGAAAAATGGCATTTGTGGTCTCCTTTTTGATGTCTGGTATGTGTAACCTTTGTGTGATATGATATTGCGTGTCAACGGTCTTGGAGATTTGGTATTATTGTTAAAGTCCATATATTCATGCATGTTCCAAATACTTTTCTTTCAAAACAGGTAAACCAAATCAAGGGATTAATGTATTGCATAAGACGATTCTTTTTGAGTTTGAGGTGGATTTTTTGAAGAGCAGATGGATTTTTTGGGATTTTTTGAGCTGCAGGCTGCTTTACTTTGAAAGGGAGTATATAAAAATAAGCTGCAGGCTGCTGTGCTTTGCTTTGAAAGGAAAATAAGCTGCAGGCTCCTTTGCTTTAGAGCAGATGAATTTTTTAGTATAGTGTAGTATAGGGTGGTGATCTATTTGTTTATTGTTATTGGTTTGAAAATTTAATAACTAAATGATTTAGATTTATGACTTTTTTCGTTTGTAAATACTATAAAGATAATTTATATGTATATTTGGGTTTTCTTTATAAATAAAATTAATTTTTGTTTTATTGTTGTTAATCTTCTACATTTATCATTACCAGTATGTATTTACCAGTTATGCAATTCAACACGTCTACTAGCATAACCAATTCAACACGTCTAATTACTTTTTTAAATTTTTGTTATATTTAGTGGCAATTTGAATATTTAATTTTGAAATTTTTAAATATTTTAAAGATTTTGGCGGGTTTATAAAATTTCCTGGAACACGTCTAATTGCAACTAGATGAACACGTTTAATTGCAACTAGATGAACACGTCTAATTGCAACTAACGGAACATATATGAACACGTCTAATTGCAACTAACGGAACACCTTTAATTGCAAATAACAGAACACGTCTAATTGCAACTAACGGAACATGTCCAATTGTAAATAATGGAACACGTCTAAAAGACATAACGGAACAGCCTAATCTAACGATTTGACAACACGTCTACTTGAGAGTTTTTAGAGCGGTTCACTATATTACACCACTCAATTGAAGCCGTCACATGTAGACGTGTTGTTCAAAACGTCTAAAAAGGTTTTTCCACACGTCTAATTGTTTCCAGAATGTAGTAGTGATTAATACTTTATTGATTAAGTTATTTAGTATTTTAATACGTATGTAATCTATTTTCAGGGTGTCCATATTGAAGATGACGGGTACGTATCTGATACCTAACACGCCGGTGACGAACGGAAACGACCAGGGAAGAAAGTTACAGCTGCCGATGATGAGAAGCAACCGGTGAAGTTGGGTGGCGAACTGGGTATAATGAGCCAACGTTTGATCCTGTTTGTAGCTAATATGGTGATTGATTAGGTAATACTTTGTTAATAAGGTGTTAATACTTTGTTTTTAAGTTATTAAATGTCGAGCGTGTTTGAATTTATATTTTGAAAACTGATTATTATGCATTTTAAATAATTAGAATTTATATAATTAGAATAAGATGAACCAGTTGTGATAATGTGTTGTACATTATGGTGTTCGAGTTTGATTATAGTTTGATAACAAAATAATCTAGAAATTACTGTAGTTTTTAAGCGTTTGGTAAATCACAAATTATTTTTTTTGATAATATAACAAGTAAAAATTAACAGAAAAGGACATTATTATAGAATAATGAAAATTTTAAACTATGTAATAGTAATATTATAATGAAAATGAATTATATTAACAACTTTCTTATCTATAAATCAGATAATTTGACTCCATTCCTCCCCCTTCTCCACCCCCAAACCCCTGGAGACATGTAGCCATGGAGAGATGAAAAATAGTAGAGGTTAGCATCGTTTCTTCTAATGTGAAACATAGCCCGGGCTGCAAATTGTAATAGTTTAATGCAACCAACGGGGCTCACCCTAGGAATCCCCACTAGATTATTGGTAATGCATATGTAACAATCGGATATGAGTAACTCAAGCAAGACTAACTTCAATTGACGATAAAAAATTTTACCACTTTATTACGATAAACAAGCTGCTGCACATAGTCTAATAAAAACAGCATGAGATGAGAGAAAATGGACGACATACATCAATTCAGGAAAGACAGACCGGCGAGCCAATCATCTGCTCAACTTCAGGGCCAACCACACCACTAGTAAATCACACCGCTCAAAGATACCCAAAATTATTTATATCTTACAAGTTCTGAGAACCGAGAATAGAAGGCAATACCAAATTACGCAAAGAACCCTACAGCTCAACAGGCAACAACAGAAAGAAATACGAGCGTCAATTGAAAGGGAGCATTTTCATAGCTAGGAAGTTTTAAATAACTAAATAAATAAAAGAATAAAGTAAAAAATTTAAATAACTAAATAAATAAAAGAATAAAGTAGATACATACATGATAAAAAGTAATAAAATCGAGATGCCAAGAAAATGGTAGGAGCAAGTTTCCATGGGTTTTAAATCAAGTCTGGAGTTCAATTTAGCCTCTAAGCGGCAGTCAAGTTGCCAGTAAATCGACGCTTAATGTTGCCTTCTACAATAGGGCCGTATATATATATGTATATATGTGTGTATATATATATATATATATATATATATATATATATATATATATATATATATATATATATATATAACAATAATAATAATAATAATAATAGACATAAAAAAAGATTATATATATATATATATATGGGAACGTACCTTAGACTGCTGTGCAGGGCTCAAGATATCGAGAAATGTTACACTAAAATAACAATAAACATACATGGTCACATACCAACAACCAGAAACACTCCTAAACATGCATATCTACAGACATAAACCTACCTACATACATACTTACATACATACATACATACATACATACATACATACATCCGTACCTAAACAATACATAAACATATATACATGAAACATACATGCGTACATATAAACATACCCACATAAACGAATACATACATACACACTAACAAACCTACATCCATAAACATACGAAACATACATAACATCCATCCATCCATCCATCCATACATACATACATACATACATACATACATACAAAAACATACAGACATCCATAAACATACACAAAGCAACCATATAGGCACACAAGTAAAACAACCATAAACATACATACCATAAAACATCCGTACCTAAACATGCATGCATCCATACCCTAAACCCTAAACATGCGTACAATCATACACGTACCTCCATACGAACATAAACATACCTGCAGACACCTACATACCCAAAACCAAGATGAGGTCCTGTTTAATTGTAAAGCACGAAATACACGATACATGAAGATACATACGTACACCAACATTCATACGAACATCACCTCAAAGGAAGACACATACACACATTCCCCCATACCCAAAAACCCACAAGCCCCTACCCGCATATACACAAATATACCAAAGCCTACTCGTCTATTCTAATTTCAGGAAACTAAGTCATTTTAAAAAAATCCCTATCAGCAATTACAAAATAATACTGACCCTATGTGTGAAATTTCATTCACATACAAAGTTTTTTTTTTGCGTACATTTTCTAATATCGCATTGCAATGTTTGAATAAGTACCGTGAAGGCCGACCTTTGATGTCTGTTGTTGTTAATGAACTCGAGACCGCACTTAAACTTCAGGAGCCTCACAATCTCAAACTCTCGCTACCAATCACAAAAACTGATCTTAGCTTTGCTGGGATCGAGTCACTGGAGTCTAAATCTAATGTTCAAGATCTTTAGAAAACTTCAAGATCACACTTTTCAGTATATAAGAAAAGTTCCATTAAAGGATCACAATCGTCTAAGCCTACCTCTATGGGTAAATCAAGGAGTTTGGTGATAATGACCAGGCAGATTGTGATACAGAAATTCATTCAGTAACAGACTAACAGGTCTATTAAATTGTATTATTTGTTAGTATTATTGTTTAATCATTTTTTCCAGCTTATTAAATTGTGCAACGGTTCACACTTCTATATATTAATTGTTATATATTCTAGGTAATGGTAATCTCGAAGTGAATGATGTTGAACCTTTATGCAACTCATCTGTGGTCCCTAATGAGGGTGAGAGGCAACAGGAGGCTTGGGTATGCTGTGATGATTGTAATAAATGGAGACGTATATCAGCTATATTGGCAAATTCGATTAATTTGACAGCAAGTAGATGGTATGAGTCATTTTTTTTTTTTCTGTGACATAAGTTCTTTTTTGAGACTTTAATAATATTTATTTATTTACTGTATTATTTGTTGGATTAATCGGTTGCGTTTACCGTGCATGGACGTAAGTTTGTTCACTGGTTACAATCGAGTTCTCGTGACCAATGGCTGTATTGAAGTTTTACGTGACCAAACCTTAAATAATTTACATATTATGTTTAATTAATAGTTTTGTTATCTGTTACGTAGTATTATTATTGAATTGGTGTAGTATTGAAAAGGTAGAATTGGTATTTAGGTTGACCGTGATTCTTGGTTAAAAAGCTATGTACGTGGAGTGGTGTGCATGTGTTTTAGTGGGTCATTGAGTTAGTTGAGTCAACGTGTGTTAGTGGTTTAGTACTAGTGTTATGTTTTAAGTTGGCTATAAATTAGCATTTTGTATAACGTAAATAAATGGCAGAAAGTTTTTTTTTTTTTTTTTTTTTTTTTTTTTTTTTTCCCATCCTCCTTTTCTTTCTGTCCCACGGGTGGAGTTATATGTTTGTTTTGCTTCACCATTTGCTCCTTATTTTATATCTAGCAGTTCATTTTATAATCGATTAAAGGGCTTGTGATCCTACATTATTTATTGGCTGCTACAAATTGAAGGATTTGTAAGGACAACATGGATATAGCCTTTGCTAATTGCTCAATCCCACAAGAGAAGTCAAATGATGATATCAACGAGGAGTTGGAGTTATCCGAAGCATCTTGTGACGAAGATGCCGCCAGTAATAAGCCTCTTCTTATGGCTATAATAGAATAGGTCAGATGTCTTAGATCAAGAAGCCGAGAAAGAAGCTGAGAAAAAAGATGGAAATGCCCCTGACGAAACAGAAGGAAAAGAACCAGATGATATTGAGAAGGATTCGGTGGTTGACAAAAAAGATGACATCAAGACAGATGGAGTGTGTGAAATCCCACAAGTACCCCTGTCAGATGAAGGTAACGTAGTCGATGAAAACAACCAAGGAGAATTAATCCATGAAGAAGAGCATATGTAATTTTAAAGGTGTTAACGAGAAAAAAGTGGAAGCCGAAGGAGAAAGCGTGGTACGTACAGAATGGTTGTCATGTGGAGGGTCAGTGAGGTCAAACTGCTAGCATATCCTGTTTTCTCTGTTAACCTTGTAACCGTTTACTGTGATTAATTGCACGATTTTTCTGTGTCTATAACTTTTCATAGGATTAGGATATCGTTAGTTAGCAGGTGTCAGCGATGTATTTTGAGGGAGCCAACTAAAGAAAATTGTTGATATTCAGTGTTTCACAGGTTTGTTGTTGCAGTTAGGGAATCGTATGTTGGCATAACTGATATATGAATCATGTAATCTGTGTATTGTATGGTATTGACATGATTTTAAGCCCTTCTATTTCCCATGTCTTTGTTTTTTTTAGGGTAAATCGCCATAAACTTCTGAAACGGTCCATAAAAAAGTTTTTGTAAATAACCTTCATGTTCTGAACATGAAATTTGGTTGTATTATCTTTCGAGGTCAACTAAAAGAGACTTGGTAACCAACAATGGTTTTTTTAAACAAACCATGTATTGTAGAAAATGGTAATCAGGAGATGATGTAGGGTGACACACGCAGTGACATATATAGAGAAGGTTGACTTCAAGTTAACACCTGTAATTACCATTAATTAATTTAACAAATATACCTAATTAAACATTAATAAACATTTGCATACAGTTTTGTGAATTAGGCATCTGGTAGATCAATTAGCACCGCTTTTCTAGTTTTACAAATGCGATTTCTTGAATTCTTAGTTAGAGTACGTAATTAAGCTTGAATTCGTTCAATTGTAAGTTAAGTAATAACAATTGGGTTTAAATAACAGAAAACAACATATATGTTAAATGTTACATAACACCACGGTGAATATTCATATTCGTTTGTATTAGTGGAACAAGTTAGACTAATATAATAAGATGGATTAAGCACAACAATTATTTTATGAACTAGTGACGAGGGCATCTATTTTCATACAAATCGTGTTGACTTTGGGAATAATCAAGATAAGTGGTTATCTTCTTTGAACTTGTAAACTTTCATCTAATAATAATGGATTCCTTCATGAAGGAGTTTGAACATCTTAAAATCCAGCTCACAGAGATAAAATCAGCCACCCACAACTTTCATCAAACCAAAGTTATTGGATCCGGTGGTTTCGGAAAGGTTTATAAAGGAGACTTGTCTCATTCTAAAGGGCGAGGCCTTGTTGCATTCAAGTGTCTTGACCGTCAATATGGACAAGGAACCCCTGAATTCTGGAAAGAGATTATGACGCTTTCCCGTTACTCGCATGAAAATCTCATTTCTCTTCTCGGATTCTGTGACGAGGATAATGAGAAGATCTTGGTTTACGAGTACGCTTCCAACGGTAGCCTCGATCGCCATTTAAATAACACTGAGCTCACGTGGTCTCAACGTATCAAAATATGTCTTAAAGCTGCAAGGGGATTATGCTACCTCCATGAGGACAATGGCGCACATCAAAGAGTTCTTCATCGAGATATAAAAAGCGCAAACATCTTATTGGATGATGAATGGAATGCTAAAGTTGCTGACATGGGACTTTCCAAACTAGGGCCCGCAAATCAGAAGTACATGGATCTTGTTACCGGCATTGTAGGTACCATCGGGTACCTAGATCCAATGTATCTTCAAATGGGTCTACTAACGAAAGAGTCGGATGTATACTCTTTTGGTGTTGTCTTAATGGAAGTATTGTGTGGAAAACTATGCTTTCATATTGAAAATGGTACGTTTTCAACTTTAGTTCATACGTGGAAACAGAGTTACAAAAAGGGAAAGTTAGAGGAGATTATTTTCCAAGGCGTGATGCAACCAATGGATGTAAATTCTTTGCGGATATTTTCAAAAGTTGCGTTCGAATGTTTGAACAAGCATCATGAAGGTCGGCCATCAATGTCTTTTGTTGTTAAAGAACTAAAGACCGCACTTGAACTTCAGGAGCCGCACGATCTCAAACTGCCAAAGGAGTATGAGGAGATACTTAAGGCTGCAGTATCCCCGATTCAATACAAATCCATAATAGGGTTCGAAAAGCATCTCTTTGATGGGATCTTCCTTAACGGTGGTAAAACGGTATTTAGCTAATTCTTATTTTATTTTATTTTTGAAAATAAAAAAATGGAAGGAGTTAGATTTGATGATTCAAGGTATTAAAGTAACAGATCATTTAGCTTCTTTTTTTTAACGGCAGGGTATTCAAGTGTTTTTTTATATATCCCTTAGGGTTAATTAGCTATTCATTTACTGTTTTCACTAGTAGTAACTAGTAACTAGTAATAGTAATAGTAACTAGTAACTAGTAATGAATTCTAATTTATATCTTTATTATCATGACATCTTATATTATGTCAAGATAAACATGAAGGGAACTTAATCCACTTATACTAGTAATTGATTCTCATTTATATTATATATGTACAGTGGTTTAGTTTGAATGACAAAAAAGAACACCACGTATTGATGTCAATAACAGAATGTTTGATCCCTTACAAGGGAAAGGATGTCAGTACTCAATTCTCAACTCGTTATAATTCAAGGTGACGTGTCTGCCTCTACTCGATGCTCTCTTTTGTTTTAGGATTTTAAGACTAGCAGTTCACAGTTCATTTTTGAGCACATGAATACGTAAATCGGTGTATTTCATGCAGATTTAAAGAGTGTTTGTATATGTATACAACAAATGTCAAAGATTTCATAACACGAGTCAGAAGTCAATTCTTGTTGGAAGGAACCACATACTCAGTCAACCTTGTCTTCAAATATGTTAGGGATAAAAACGGTCAAAAGTTATGTGAAGAAAACTTCAAGTACAAGTTAGACGGTGAGGAAGAAGCTTTTAACTCCTGCCTTGTTATATAACTAAAGACTTGTTGTAAATGGAAGTTTAGTAAACAAATTAAAATATGAAATAAGCAACTGAAAACAAAATGTGTATTCGATTGATTTTATTATGAATCACATGCATTGGTTTAAATACAAACAAAAAGGTAAAGAACATTAAATACTAGATTTAAAAGAGATATCCTACAATCTCTATATTAAATGCAAGATATCTATAATTTGGAAATATCTCATAAATCAAGGGATTATAATATCCCATAAATCAAGGGATTATGTTGCACTAATTTTAACACTCCCCCTTAGTGCAAAGTCTCGATCAAAAATCCCCAACGCTTCTCGAAATTCCATGAACTTGGTTTTCATTAGAGCTTTAGTAAAGATGTCGGCTACTTGAGCATTTGTCCTTACGTTTGCTAGCTCGATCTCCCCGCTAAGAACCTTTTCACGAATAAAATGATATCTCATTTCTATATGCTTAGTACGGGCATGAAACACAGGATTCGAAGCAAGCTTGATTGCACTTTCGTTGTCACATTTCAATTTGACAACATAATCTATTTTTTTTAAGTATGTCACCAATCAATCTTCTTAACCAAATACATTCTTGAGCGGCCATTGTTGCAGCTATGTATTACGCTTCCGTGCTAGACAAAGCAACAACATCTTGCTTCTTGATACACCATGAAATAACAGCGGAACCCATGTTAAAACAGTAACCCGAAGTTGAATGGCGATCATTTGCATCTCCCATCTAATCTGCATCCACGAAACCTTTTAACAAAACATTATCACACTTCTTATACCACAAGCCGTGGCCTATTGATCCTTTCACATAACGAAGGATCCTTTTTGCTGCATCAAGATGAACATTAGTTGGACATTGCATAAATTGTGAAACAATGCCAACCGAGTAAGCAATTTTCGGCCTTGGGATGGTTAGATAGATCAAACTTTCAACCATTTGTCGGAACAACTTCACATCCTTGAGCTCTTTTCCTTGATCTTTCTTCATTTTGAGATTTGGTTCCATTGGAGTAGTAATAGGCTTTGACTCCCCCATGTTGAAATGTTCCAAGAGACTTCTTGCATAATCCCTTTGAGAGATAAAGTATCCATTTTCTAATTTATCAACTTCCAAGCCAAGAAAACATCCAATCTCCCCCATATTCTTCATTTCAAAACGAACCGAAAGATCATCACTTAAACGAGAGATTTCTAACTCGTTTTGTGATGCCCCGTACAAAACCATCGTGTACGAATCATCAACAACAAGATCATTACAAGGTTAAGTACTATATGCTGTAATTAAAGATGTTGCATTCACGATAAAAAGGTGATGTCATAACCGACATTAAATGTTTTACATTTCAAAAGCATGCTTCACTAAGTAGAAGCAAATAATAAGTGTATGTGACCACAATGGTCGTTACAAGTCTTAGTTCAAAAGTAGTAAAGTATGAATGCAGGATAAAGTAGTTCATGCGATGACAACTCTAAGCAGCGGGTGTCTACAGCACGACTAGTACACAGCGAAAGCTAACCTCAAGCACCTGAGAAAAACATGCTTAAAAATGTCAACACAAAGGTTGGTGAGCTATAGTTTAAGTATAACAGTATGCAAGTAGGCCATGAGATTTCAGTGCTACAACGAGCGTTTCGAAAGTATGTAAAAGTATATGCTAACCGTGGGCACTTGGTAACTAACTTAACGTTTACACCCCCTGAAAGTACACTTGGCAAGTGCGTATGTCTACGAAGTATTAAACACTCGTTAAATGCTAGCGCTACTAGCCCGAGTGGGGATGTCAAACCCTATGGATCCATATCTAAGATTCGCGTTCACGGTTCAAAAACCAATGATTAAACGTTACCGAGCTAAAGGGAATGTTTATGCCGTTGTATAACCCACACATATATAAGTTTTAAGTACTCGTGCCTAGTATGTAAAACATAAAATCTGCATGTATTCTCAGTTCCCAAAATAAGTTAAAGTAAAAAGGGAATGCTATAACTCACAATGATAATGTATTCGTAAAGTCGGTTCGGAAAAGGTGTGCAAGTAATCGGTCCGAAGGTCCTCAACCTAAGGAAAATAATACTAAGTTAGTAAATCGTCTTAATAGGTTTAAAAGTATGTATTTAAGGTCATATAGGTCATCATCATTCATCATCAAACAAAAGACGTAAAGTAGGTTTCGTTTATGAAAGTAGTTTAAAATAAAGGCTGATTTCGATCAGTCACCACGGCCTCTACCCTTACTGAAACAAGGTGAGACCAGTGGCCATGGCTCCGTATATGAGTCCTTTAAGTGTGGTAAAATTTACAGAAGCAAACTCGTCTTCATTTGACCGTGGCGACAGTCTAAGTGCGAGTAGGTCAGAAATTTCTGCACAACGTTAAAGGACATAGTAACGATCGGAGGGCCATAAATCCTAAACCGTAACTCGGATTAAGACGAGTCCTATATGAAAAGTTATCTACTCGAAAAGATATATCTAAAAATAATGGCTAGAACAGCCCAGGTCTGCTGGTCTATTACATAAACAGCAGGTCAGTAGGTTTTGGACAGAAACAGTAAGTTTAAGTGAGTTCCGGTGGTCTTGGTGCTTGATGTTCATCATGGTTCTCATCCTTGATGCATATAGCTTCAAGTGTACAACTCATTGATGTATCTACATCATCTTAGCCAAGTCTTGACCATCATAACCCTAGTGCAAGTCTAAGACATGAAGCACAACTCACTTAAGAGTTGCATGTAGTTTGATGAACCAAAGTTACATCAAAGTCTTAGGTTTGACACTTATATGAACTATAAAAGAAATATTGAACTATAAACTTGAAAGTTAACTAACTAATCAAGATCATAAGTAGTAGAACATAGTTCTTAGTTTGATCTTGAAGATCCAAGACTCAAAAGTCTAGATCCAAAGTTATATTTAAAGAAAACTTATTTGTGTGTTCTTGAACTTTCAAAGTTAACTTAATTTGTTCAAGAGATATGAGATCAAGACTAACTTGTAGTACTTGACCATATAAACTAACTACATGAAATTAAAGTGCATAAAATGAAGAAGTAACTAAGTAAACATGTAATTTGTTCATGGTTGTTCATACTTTAAAGATTCAAACCAAAGTTTGATCTTTAGAAAGTAAACTTTAAAGTTTACTTCATGAACTTCAAGTATGAGTTTAATCAACACATGAACTTGCAATCTTTTAAGAAAGTATATGTAGAATCATAACTAGTAAGCTATGTTCTTGTTGTTCTTGTTAGTACAAGATAAAAAGAAGAATTCAAACTAGAAAGCTTGATTCTTGTTAACTAGTAAGCAATCATCAACAAGTATGTAAACAACAAGTAATTAACTACAACAACAACAAGTGATGATGATGATTATGGGTTGTTGGGTCACGATTTTGGCAATAAAAAAAGAAGGGAAGAAAGTTCATAATACTTACAAGAACTTGAGAGAAAGAGAGAAAAGTTGGAAGAAAGTAAAGTGTGTGTGAAGTGTAATGAACATGTGAAGGCTACAAGTGAGAAATAAATCAAAGTTTGAAAATGAAACCCACTCCCCCATGGAAGCAGCCCACGGTCAGCAGCCAAAGGAAGAGGGAGGGTGTTGTTTGATGGTTACAAGCATGTAAAAGCTAAAAAGGTTGGTTAAAGGATGGTTGTTCATGGGGATTATGAGCTAACAAGATTCTTAATGAAGTAACTAGCTAGTTTCCATCCAATTTGGTACTTACAAGTAGTGTTGGGCTATTTAGTCCACTTAAAGAGTAGGGTGGGCCTCTAAAGTCCAATAACACTAGTAAAGGCCCAAGTTCAAATAAAAGCCCAAGTGTGTATGTAATTAACAAGTTAATTCAATTAAAAGTCCAAGTAACTAACTAATAGTCTTAGTTAATTAAAATGATTAATAAACTTAATCATGAATGCAAATGATATCTAAAAATATTATTCGTGAAAGTTCCGGGTGTCACAAAGACGTTTCGGGTATTTAAAAGTCAAGTACGGGCAATCATGGCAACATGTAAATGTAATAACATACATTCGTTTAATCACACGTATTAATAATAATAATTATTAATAAATAGCGTTGGAAAAACCAGGGTCGTTACATTACCCACCTATTAAAGAAAATTTCGTCCCGAAATTTAAGCTGAGGTAGATGGAGGAGTCGGAAAAAGGTGAGGATACTTCCGCATCATTTGGTCCTCTCGCTCCCAAGTAAACTCGGGTCCTCGTTTGGCATTCCATCGCACTCGGACGATCGGAATCTTGTTGCGTTTCAAAGTTTTGATCTCACGATCCATAATTTCAACAGGTTCTTCCACAAAGTGGAGTTTGTCATCAATAGTAAGTTCCTCCAATGGTATGATCAGTTCAGGTGGAGCAAGACACTTTTTCAAGTTTGATACGTGGAAGGTAGGATGAACTGAACTCAGTTGTGTTGGAAGATCAAGACGATAAGCAACGGGTCCAACACACACCAAAATTTCAAAAGGACCAATGTACCGCGGGTTTAACTTTCCGCGCTTCCCAAAACGGATCACACCCTTCCAAGGTGCAACCTTCAACATAACACGGTCACCAACATTGAATTCAAGGTACTCACGTTTACGGTCAGCATAACTCTTTTGGCGATCACGGGCTACCTTGAGTCTGTTTTGAATCTGAGAAATCTTCTCTGATGTTTCATGGACTATCTCGGGTCCGGTGAGTTGTACTTCACCTAACTCGGCCCAACAAAGAGGAGATCGGCACTTACGGCCATACAATGCTTCAAAAGGCGCAGCATTAATGCTAGAGTGATAACTGTTGTTGTACGATAATTCGGCTAATGGCAAATGCCTTTCCCAGGCCTTTCCAAAATCAATGACACATGCACGCAACATGTCTTCCAACGTCTGAATCGTTCGTTCACTTTGCCCGTCAGTCTGAGGATGATAAGCAGTACTCATGTCAAGACGAGTTCCCATGGCTTCTTGCAAAGAACGCCAAAATCTAGAAGCAAAACGGGGATCGCGATCGGAGATGATCGATAAAGGTACACCATGACGAGATACAACCTCTTTGATGTACAGCTGAGCAAGTCTTTCCATTGTATCAGTTTCCTTCATCGCTAGGAAGTGTGCAGATTTGGTAAGGCGGTCAACAATAACCCAAATAGTATGTATCCGCCCACCGTCTTCGGCAGCTTAGTAATGAAATCCATTGTGATCCTTTCCCACTTCCATTGTGGGATCTCCGGTTGTTGGAGTAAACCAGAAGGTCTCTGATGTTCGGCTTTAACCTTTGAGCAAGTCAAACACTTACCAACATAAGTCGCAACGTCCTTCTTAAGATTCGGCCACCAATACTGTTCTTTAAGGTCGTGGTACATCTTGCCCGCACCGGGGTGAATCGAATATCTCGATTTGTGTGCTTCATCAAGTATCAGGTTTCGTAGATCTCCATAATAAGGTACCCAAATTCTTCCGGCATAACATCGGAGTCCAGACTCCCTAACCTCGAATTGAGAGACAAGTATGTTCAAATGTTCATGAGATATGTTCTCCTCCTTGAGAGCCTCATCTTGGGCTACTCTGATCTGGCTGTTGAGGTTCGAATGGATGGTGATGTTCAGAGCCCTAACACGAAGAGGTGTCGTCCTCTCCTTTCGGCTTAAAGCGTCAGCTACAACATTGGCCTTTCCAGGGTGATAACGGAGTTCACAATCGTAGTCGTTGAGCGTCTTGATCCATCGACATTGTCTCATATTCAGTTGCTTCTGATCAAAGATGTGCTGGAGACTCTTGTGATCGGTGAAGATAGTGCTCTTAGTTCCATACAAATAGTGTCTCCACAATTTAAGCGCAAAGACAACGGCTCTAAGTTCAAGATCATGTGTAGTGTAGTTCCGCTCGTAAATCTTCAATTGGCGGGAGGCATAGGCAATAACCTTTGATCGTTGCATCAGTACACAACCAAAACCACTCTTCGATGCATCATAATAAACAACAAAGTCGTCACTGCCTTCAGGAAGTGATAGGATAGGTGCGGTGGTTAACTTCTTCTTCAAAGTTTGAAATGCTGATTCGTGTGCGGGTTCCCAAATGAACTTCTTGCCCTTGTGAGTCAGTGCGGTCAAAGGACGCGCAATCAGAGAAAATCCTTCGATGAATCTTCAGTAATAACCGGCGAGACCTAGGAATTGGCGAATATGCGTCGGAGTAGTGGGGATCTCCCACTTGCCGATGGCTTCAATCTTGGCGGGATCAACTTTGATACCCTGGTCGCTTACAACATGACCCAAAAATTGTACTTCCTTCAACCAAAATTCACACTTGGAGAATTTGGCGTAAAGTTGCTCTTGTCTTAAGAGTTCAAGCACTAATCGGAGGTGTTGCTCATGTTATTCTTTGCTCTTAGAGTAGATGAGGATATCATCTATGAAGACGATAACAAACTTGTCCAAGTAAGGCTTGCAGACACGATTCATGAGGTCCATGAACACGGCAGGTGCATTTGTCAAACCGAATGGCATCACGAGAAACTCATAATGGCCATAACGGGTCCTGAATGCAGTTTTCATCACGTCACTTTCCTTCACCCTCAGCTGGTGATATCCGGATCGCAAATCGATCTTTGAATAAACGCTCGATCCTTGTAGTTGATCAAAAAGATCGTCAATTCGTGGAAGAGGATACCGATTCTTGATAGTCAATTTGTTGAGTTCACGGTAGTCGATACACATACGGAAGGATCCATCCTTCTTCTTCACAAACAACACAGATGCGCCCCAAGGCGAGAAACTTGGTTGGATAAATTCACGGTCTAACAGCTCTTGTAGTTGACTCTGTAATTCTTGCATCTCGGAAGGTGCGTGTCTATAAGGTGTGCGAGCTACAGGTGCAGCTCCTGGCACTAAGTCAATCTGAAACTCTACTGCTCTCTGCGGTGGTAATCCAGGAAATTCCTCTGGGAAGACATCGTAAAATTCGTTCACAATTCGAACGTCATTCACGCTCTTCACCTCAGTTTCTACCGCTTTCACATGTGCTAGGACAACAAAACGTCCCTTCTTCATAATATTTTGCGCTTTCATGCAACTAATGAGGTTCAACTTCGAGGTACATCTCTCTCCATAGATAACCAGTGGTTCGCCATCTCCTTGTGGTATACGAAGTGCTTTGTCTCCACAAGTAACCTCAGCTCTTATCTTAGTCAACCAATCCATGCCAACAATAACATCAAAACTTCCCAACTTAATGGGTATCAAGTCTATCTCAAACTCCACGCCGGCTATGTTGATAATAGCCCCTCGGCCAATTTGGTCCACTTTTTCAAGTTTACCGTTCGCTACCTCGACAAGCATACTTTCCTTTAAAGGAACTAACGACCAATCTAACTTATCGCAAAAATGTCTACATACGTAACTTCTATCGGCACCAGTATCAAATAGGACAGAAGTTAAAAGATTGTTGATTTTGAATATAACTGTCACCAAGTCGGGGTTATCGCGTGCGTCCCTTACATTAACATTGAAAGCTCTACCTCGCGGTGGTCCTCCGTCTTTTCGCTTGTTTGGGCACGCATTTCTGAAATGGCCCGTCTGTCCACATTCGTAGCACTTCTTAGGTCCATTGGTGTTCGGCTTCCCATTCAAAGTGGTAACCTTGCAGTCTTTCCCGATATGCCCAGCCCGTTGGCACTTCTCGCAGACAACATTGCAATACCCAGTGTGGTGTTTGTAGCACCGTTTGCATTGTAGTAAGGTTCCTTTGTAGTTCGGGTTGGTGTTGGTGTTGTTGTTGGGATTAGGGTTTCCACCGTTGTTGTGCCTCTTGGCAGGGGTTTGATCGTAGTTTCTCCCCCTGTTGTTGTTGTTGTGGTTGTTGGGGTTGTTGTCCCATTTCCTCTTTTCGCTACTACCAGCCTCAAACTTAGCCTTCTCCGGCTCATCAATAAGAATCTGATTCATGAGGGTATGCGCCATGCGCATTGCTTCGGGAACATTCGGTGGTTTGGACGATGTGACATTTCCTTTGATGGACTTAGGGAGTCCCCAGAAGTATCTCTCCATACGCTTGAATTCCGGGGTGACCATTGTCGGACACATAAGAGCTAACTCAAGAAATCTCCGGTTGTAACCATCAAGGTCATTCCCAAAGGCCTTTAACTGCATAAATTCGATTTCCAACTTCTGGATTTTGGTTCTCGGACAATACTCATCAATCATTGCAGCCTTGAATTCCTCCCATGGCGTAGCATACGCCTCGTCAATGCCTTTCGCTTGAGCTAGCGTGTTCCACCACGTTAGCGTGCAAGATGCAAACTTGGTCTTGTTGTCCTCCGAACAGTTGCTAACTCGGAATACTGATTCAAGTTTCTCGAACCATCTGGTGAGACCAACTGGTCCCTCGGTGCTGCTGAAGTTATGCGGTTTGCAGCTCTGGAATTCCTTGTATGTACACCCATTTCTAATGGGTGGAATAACCAGTGGTGGTGGCGGTGGAGCTTGGAGATTTCTTTCTGCTAGGGCTGCAGCGACCCGTTCGTTGATCATCTCCTCAATCTGGGCGGCGGTAGGTGTGGATCTTCCGTTAGCCATGATATTCTAAACAAAAATTTTGACCCAAGTCAAAATCCAGCATTCAGTATAGTAATAATATAGTATATATCAACCAACATAAAAACAACACAACACATGTTGATTAAGTAACGCAACTAGATATAAGTACCACAAATCACCACATAGTAATGTAAATAGGGCACTTGTGCAAAAAAGTAAACAACGCAAATTTCCATTAATAATAATAAGTTTCATACATCGCATAAGTTCATACAATACATATGAAATACATGAAACTACAACTAGATTACATCATGAAATCTGAATACAAAGTCCTACGGTGAAGGCAGGTGAACTGCTCCTCGAGCCAACTGCTCCTCGAGCTCAGTGACTCGAGCTAGGAGGATCTCAACCTCCCTCATCAGTTCCTCGTCAGAGGGAGCTGGTGGGGCAGGCGGTGCAGGTGGTGAAATGTCCCGTTCTTATTGATTAAAAACGTTCCTTATTAATTGATTTCGTTGCGAGATTTTGACCTCTATATGAGACGTTTTTCAAAGACTGCATTCATTTTAAAACAAACCATAACCTTTATTTCATCAATAAAGGTTTAAAAAGCTTTACGTAGATTATCAAATAATGATAATCTAAAATATCATGTTTACACACGACCATTACATAATGGTTTACAATACAAATATGTTACAACAAAATAAGTTTCTTGAATGCAGTTTTTACACAATATCATACAAGCATGGACTCCAAATCTCGTCCTTATTTAAGTATGCGACAGCGGAAGCTCTTAATAATCACCCGAGAATAAACATGCTTAAAACGTCAACAAAAATGTTGGTGAGTTATAGGTTTAACCTATATATATCAAATCATAATAATAGACCACAAGATTTCATATTTCAATACACATCCCATACATAGAGATAAAAATCATTCATATGGTGAACACCTGGTAACCGACATTAACAAGATGCATATATAAGAATATCCCCATCATTCCAGGACACCCTTCGGATATGATATAAATTTCGAAGTACTAAAGCATCCGGTACTTTGGATGGGGTTTGTTAGGCCCAATAGATCTATCTTTAGGATTCGCGTCAATTAGGGTGTCTGTTCCCTAATTCTTAGATTACCAGACTTAATAAAAAGGGGCATATTCGATTTCGATAATTCAACCATAGAATGTAGTTTCACGTACTTGTGTCTATTTTGTAAATCATTTATAAAACCTGCATGTATTCTCATCCCAAGAATATTAGATTTTAAAAGTGGGACTATAACTCACTTTCACAGATTTTTTACTTCGTCGGGAAGTAAGACTTGACCACTGGTTGATTCACGAACCTATAACAATATATACATATATATCAAAGTATGTTCAAAATATATTTATAACACTTTTAATATATTTTGATGTTTTAAGTTTATTAAGTCAGCTGTCCTCGTTAGTAACCTACAACTAGTTGTCCACAGTTAGATGTACAGAAATAAATCGATAAATATTATCTTGAATCAATCCACGACCCAGTGTATACGTATCTCAGTATTGATCACAACTCAAACTATATATATTTTGGAATCAACCTCAACCCTGTATAGCTAACTCCAACATTCACATATAGAGTGTCTATGGTTGTTCCGAAATATATATAGATGTGTCGACATGATAGGTCGAAACATTGTATACGTGTCTATGGTATCTCAAGATTACATAATATACAATACAAGTTGATTAAGTTATGGTTGGAATAGATTTGTTACCAATTTTCACGTAGCTAAAATGAGAAAAATTATCCAATCTTGTTTTACCCATAACTTCTTCATTTTAAATCCGTTTTGAGTGAATCAAATTGCTATGGTTTCATATTGAACTCTATTTTATGAATCTAAACAGAAAAATTATAGGTTTATAGTCGGAAAAATAAGTTACAAGTCATTTTTGTAAAGGTAGTCATTTCAGTCGAAAGAACGACGTCTAGATGACCATTTTAGAAAACATACTTCCACTTTGAGTTTAACCATAATTTTTGGATATAGTTTCATGTTCATAATAAAAATCATTTTCTCAGAATAACAACTTTTAAATCAAAGTTTATCATAGTTTTTAATTAACTAACCCAAAACAGCCCGTGGTGTTACTACGACGGCGTAAATCCGGTTTTACGGTGTTTTTCGTGTTTCCAGGTTTTAAATCATTAAGTTAGCATATCATATAGATATAGAACATGTGTTTAGTTGATTTTAAAAGTCAAGTTAGAAGGATTAACTTTTGTTTGCGAACAAGTTTAGAATTAACTAAACTATGTTCTAGTGATTACAAGTTTAAACCTTCGAATAAGATAGCTTTATATGTATGAATCGAATGATGTTATGAAAATTATTACTACCTTAAGTTCCTTGGATAAACCTACTGGAAAAGAGAAAAATGGATCTAGCTTCAATGGATCCTTGGATGGCTCGAAGTTCTTGAAGCAGAATCATGACACGAAAACAAGTTCAAGTAAGATCATCACTTGAAATAAGATTGTTATAGTTATAGAAATTGAACCAAAGTTTGAATATGATTATTACCTTGTATTAGAATGATAACCTACTGTAAGAAACAAAGATTTCTTGAGGTTGGATGATCACCTTACAAGATTGGAAGTGAGCTAGCAAACTTGAAAGTATTCTTGATTTTATGTAACTAGAACTTGTAGAATATATGAAGAACACTTAGAACTTGAAGATAGAACTTGAGAGAGATCAATTAGATGAAGAAAATTGAAGAATGAAAGTGTTTGTAGGTGTTTTTGGTCGTTGGTGTATGGATTAGATATAAAGGATATGTAATTTTGTTTTCATGTAAATAAGTCATGAATGATTACTCATATTTTTGTAATTTTATGAGATATTTCATGCTAGTTGCCAAATGATGGTTCCCACATGTGTTAGGTGACTCACATGGGCTGCTAAGAGCTGATCATTGGAGTGTATATACCAATAGTACATACATCTAAAAGCTGTGTATTGTACGAGTACGAATACGGGTGCATACGAGTAGAATTGTTGATGAAACTGAACGAGGATGTAATTGTAAGCATTTTTGTTAAGTAGAAGTATTTTGATAAGTGTATTTAAGTCTTTCAAAAGTGTATAAATACATATTAAAACACTACATGTATATACATTTTAACTGAGTCGTTAAGTCATCGTTAGTCGTTACATGTAAGTGTTGTTTTGAAACCTTTAGGTTGACGATCTTGTTAAATGTTGTTAACCCAATGTTTATAATATCAAATGAGATTTTAAATTATTATATTATCATGATATTATCATGTATGAATATCTCTTAATATGATATATATACATTAAATGTCTTTACAACGATAATCGTTACATATATGTCTCGTTTAAAAATCATTAAGTTAGTAGTCTTGTTTTTACATATGTAGTTCATTGTTAATATACTTAATGATATGTTTACTTATCATAGTATCATGTTAACTATATATATATATCCATATATATGTAATCATATAGTTTTTACAAGTTTTAACGTTCGTGAATCACCGGTCAACTTGGGTGGTCAATTGTCTATATGAAACATATTTCAATTAATCAAGTCTTAACAAGTTTGATTCCTTAACATGTTGGAAACATTTAATCATGTAAATATCAATCTCAATTAATATATATAAACATGGAAAAGTTCGGGTCACTACAGTATGGTCCACACACTCGGTTCATAAGGTCCATGAACACAGCTGGTGCATTAGTTAAACCAAACGGCATGACCATAAACTCGTAATGACCGTAACATGTTCTGAAAGCAGTCTTTGGAATATCATCTTCTTTCACCCGCATTTGATGATACCCGGAACGTAAGTCAATCTTTGAATAAACAGACGAGCCTTGTAGTTGATCAAATAAGTCGTCAATTCTCGGTAGTGGGTAGCGGTTCTTGATGGTAAGTTTGTTCAACTCTCGGTAGTCGATACACAACCTGAATGTACCATCTTTCTTCTTGACAAACAAAACAGGAGTTCCCCACGGTGATGTGCTTGGTCGAATGAAACCACGCTCTAAAAGTTCTTAAAATTGGCTTTGCAGTTCTTTCATCTCGCTGGGTGCGAGTCTGTAAGGAGCACGAGCTATTGGTGCAGCTCCTGGTACAAGATCTATTTGAAATTCAACGGATCGATGTGGGGGTAATCCCGGTAATTCTTTCGAAAATACATCGGGAAATTCTTTTGTGACGGGAACATCATTGATGCTCTTTTCTTCAGTTTGAACTTTCTCGACGTGTGCTAGAACAGCATAGCAACCTTTTCTTATTAGTTTTTGTGCCTTCAAATTACTAATAAGATGTAGCTTCGTGTTGCCCTTTTCTCCGTACACCATTAAGGGTTTTCCTTTTTCTCGTATAATGCGAATTGCATTTTTGTAACAAACGATCTCTGCTTTCACTTCTTTCAACCAGTCCATACCGATTATCACATCAAAACTCCCTAACTCTACTGGTATCAAATCAATCTTAAATGTTTCGCTAACCAGTTTAATTTCTCGATTCCGACATATATTATCTGCTGAAATTAATTTACCATTTGCTAATTCGAGTAAAACGTAATTTAGCACAAAAATCTCTACTCATATAGCTTCTATCCGCACCCGAATCAAATAAAACGTAAGCAGATTTATTGTCAATAAGAAACGTACCCGTAACAAGCTCCGGGTCTTCCTGTGCCTCTGCCGCATTAATATTGAAAACTCTTCCGCGGCCTTGTCCATTCGTGTTCTCCTGGTTCGGGAAATTTCTAATAATGTGGCCCGGTTTTCCCCATTTATAACAAACTACATTGGCATAACTTGCTCCGACACTACTTGCTCCGCCATTACTCGTTCTGACACCATTTGTTCCTTTCGTTCTATTAACCCCTGGTCCGTAGACCTCACACTTCGCCGCGCTATGACCATTTCTTTTACACTTGTTGCAAAATTTGGTGCAGAACCCCGAGTGATACTTTTCACACCTTTGGCATAGCTGCTTCTGATTGTTGTTGTTCTTGCGATTATTATTGTTGTTGGAATGATTGTTGTAGTTGTTGTTGTTGTTGTTGTTGTTGGGCCTTTTGTTGTAGTTGCGATTGATGTTGCGATTTTTGGGATAATTGTTGCGATTATTGTTGTAATTGATGTTGTTGTTGTATTGGTGATTCTTATCACCGTTTTCCTCCCACTTTATTTTGACTTGCTTCACATTGGCCTCTTCAGCAGTCTGTTCTTTAATTCTTTCTTCAATCTGGTTCACTAGTTTGTGAGCCATTCTACATGCCTGTTGTATGGAGGCAGGCTCGTATGAACTTATATCTTCTTGGATTCTTTCCGGTAATCATTTCACAAACGCGTCGATCTTCTCTTCCTCATCTTCGAATGCTCCCGGACACAATAGGCACAATTCTGTGAATCGTCTTTCGTACGTGGTAATATCAAATCCTTGGGTTCGTAACCCTCTAAGTTCTGTCTTGAGCTTATTGACCTCGGTTCTGGGACGGTACTTCTCGTTCATCAAGTGCTTGAATGCTGACCACGATAGTGCGTACGCATCGTCTTGTCCCACTTGCTCTAGATAGGTATTCCACCATGTTAACGCAGAACCTGTGAAGGTATGCGTAGCGTACTTCACTTTGTCCTCTTCAGTACACTTACTTATGGCAAACACCGATTCGACCTTCTCGGTCCACCGTTTCAATCCGATCGGTCCTTCGGTTCCATCAAATTCCAAAGGTTTGCAGGCAGTGAATTCTTTGTAGGTGCATCCTACACAAATTCCTGTACTGCTAGATCCAAGGTTATTGTTGGTATGTAGCACAGCCTGTACTGCGACTATGTTTGAAGCTAAAAAAGTACGGAATTCCTCTTCATTCATATTCACGGTGTGTCGAGTAGTCGGTGCCATTTCCTTCAAAATAGTCAAATGGAACAAGTTAATCATACAGAATATTAAGAGTAGTTAATAGTATTTCGTAGCATAATATGAACTCATTTATAAAAGCTTTATCTTCATATTAGCGTTTTATAAGTTTAAATTCGGGTAGTACCTACCCGTTAAGTTCATACTTAGTAGCTAATATACAATTCAACTACTACAATTCTATATGAAAAACTGATTATAATAATATTTCGCGTTCAAACTTTTACACAATATTTTACAAACTTACAATACCGCTTATTTTACATATAGCATGAAATATAGCACACAATAAATTTGATACAAGATGGTTGTGAAGATAATTCTAGCTAGTACACAAGTCGTTCAGCAAAGGCAATAAAGACACGTAATTCATACGTCCAGAAACAAGTCATGCATTCTGGTTTTACTAGGATTACTTCCCATCCTTGGTCTTGTGGAACATAACCGTTATGGCCGTTGATAAGACAGCGTGTTGTAACGTCGTCAAAGGGACGAGGGTTACGTAATGTCCAACAGTCCCGTAACAATCTAAAAACCTCATTTCTTACCCCAATTACCGACTCCATCACTTGTGGGAACGTTTTGTTTAATAGTTGTAGCCCGATGTTCTTGTTCTCACTTTGGTGAGAAGCGAACATTACTAATCCGTAAGCATAACATGCTTCTTTATGTTGCATGTTAGCCGCTTTTTCTAAATCACGAAGTCCAATATTCGAATATATTGAGTCAAAATAATTTCTTAACCCATTGCGTAAAATAGCATTTGAGTTCCCCGCAATATATGCGTCAAAGTAAACACATCGTAACTTATGGATTTCCCAATGTGATATCCCCCATCTTTCGAACGAAAGCCTTTTATAAACCAAGGCATTCTTGGAACGTTCTTCGAATGTCTTACAAACTGATCTCGCCTTAAATAGTTGTGCCGAAGAATTCTGACCGACTCTAGACAAGATTTCATCAATCATGTCTCCGGGTAGGTCTCTTAAAATATTGGGTTGTCTATCCATTTTGTGTTCTTATACTGTAAAATAGACAAGAGTTAGATTCATAAAAAAATTACTTATTAATACAAGCAATTTTTACATATATCATAAAGCATAAGCACACTATATTACATATATTACACCACACGAATACAACTATCTTATTCCGACTCGCTTATTTCTTCTTCTTCGGTTTTGGTTCGTTTTGCCAAGTTTCTAGGGATATATGATGTTCCCCTAATACGAGCCGTCGTTTTCCACATTGGTTTAGAAAAACCTGGTGGTTTAGAGGTTCCCGGGTCATTGTTACAACTTAAGGACTTCGGGGGTTGACGATACATATAAAGTTCATCGGGGTTGGAATTAGATTTCTCTATTTTTATGCTCTTTCCCTTATTATTTTCTTTTGCCTTTTTAAATTCAGTTGGGGTAATTTCTATAACATCATCGGAATTCTCGTCGGAATCCGATTCATTGGAGAATTGGTAATCCTCCCAATATTTTGCTTCCTTGGCGGAAACACCATTGACCATAATTAACCTTGGTCGGTTGGTTGAGGATTTTCTTTTACTTAACCGTTTTATTATTTCCCCCACCGGTTCTATTTTTTCATCCGGTTCCGATTCTTCTTCCGGTTCCGATTCTTCTTCCGGTTCCGACTCTTCTTCCGGTTCCTCTTCGGGAACTTGTGAATCAGTCCACGAATCATTCCAATTTACATTTGACTCTTCATTATTATTAGGTGAGTCAATGGGACTTGTTCTAGAGGTAGACATCTATCACATAATATCAAACGCGTTAAGAGATTAATATATCACATAATATTCACATGTTAAAAATATATAGTTTCCAACAAAATTTGTTAAGCAATTATATTTCAAGTACACACGGTCGAAGTCCAGACTCACTAATGCATCCTAACAAACTCGATAAGACACACTAATGCAAAATTCTGGTTCTCTAAGACCAACGCTCTGATACCAACTGAAATGTCCCGTTCTTATTGATTAAAAACGTTCCATATTAATTGATTTCGTTGCGAGGTTTTGACCTCTATATGAGACGTTTTTCAAAGACTGCATTCATTTTAAAACAAACCATAACCTTTATTTCATCAATAAAGGTTTAAAAAGCTTTACGTAGATTATCAAATAATGATAATCTAAAATATCATGTTTACACACGACCATTACATAATGGTTTACAATACAAATATGTTACAACAAAATAAGTTTCTTGAATGCAGTTTTTACACAATATCATACAAGCATGGACTCCAAATCTCGTCCTTATTTAAGTATGCGACAGCGGAAGCTCTTAATAATCACCTGAGAATAAACATGCTTAAAACGTCAACAAAAATGTTGGTGAGTTATAGGTTTAACCTATATATATCAAATCATAATAATAGACCACAAGATTTCATATTTCAATACACATCCCATACATAGAGATAAAAATCATTCATATGGTGAACACCTGGTAACCGACATTAACAAGATGCATATATAAGAATATTGTAACAACCCAAACCGTAACCGACCAAACACGACGAAATTTCAAACAAAAAAAAAAGAATTTGTTGTTCCAGGCCATCGGCGCGCCGCGCCAAAAGGGCCGCGCGCCGCGCCAAACCCCTGCTGTTACCGGAAAGTTTAAATGCGAAAAAGATGAACGTGTTCCCGGCATATTTAACCAAAACGCTTTTAACCATACATTCATATATGTAAAACTAGCACATAACTAAGGTATGAACAAGTTTTACAAGGTGGGGCCCACACGTGCCCAAAACGCCACTAAGTTTAAAATACAATGTTTAATACAAATTAGAGTTTCGACCACAAAAAGTTTAATTGCCAAACGACACAACGAGCATGGTGTTTGGGGTTAAACTACCCAAGTCTCGGTCAAACTCCAAGCCATAACCCAAAAGTGCTTCCTAATCATCGAAGCGGGAAACTCAATCCAAGGTAATGCCCTTACCCTTATCCACACAAGAACCTATAAAAAGGTAAACAACGAGAGGGTAAGAAAAGCTTAGTGAGCACAATAATTATACATACACATATATAATCTACTTACTCGCATCACTTACACAACATCATATTCGAGTTTAACAATTCATCAAGCATGCTACATTACTAAGCATATACCAATAATTCACAATCCCACAAGTAGCTAATAGTACAATAGCATACGATTCATAAATTAATACTTCGAATACATAATTCACCTAACCATGGTTAACCAATTCGAACACGGGAAGCGGTACTTACAAGACCGTTGGAGTTCATAACGTCCACTAGTGTTACTTACACACCGCGTAATCACTAGTCCCCGGGTGATGTCTTAAACACCGCGACTAACTCACCCTTACAACAATGTGGCGTCTTAAACACCGCGACGAATCCACACTTCATTCAATACAATGAGTGGTGTCTTAATCACCGCGACACTTCCACTCCCATGACATTGTGGTGTCTTAAACACCGCGACAATACCACAAGTCAATCATACCATGAGTAGTGTCTTAAACACCGCGACAATGCTACTCGTTACTTAGAATGTGGTGTCTTAAACACCGCGACAATACCACATTCGTGCAACACAAATAAATACATTATATACACATACGCATAATTATTCCACTCACCTTATGCCTTCGGTGATTATTAAACCAAGCTTGAATTCCAAGGTAACGTACCTATTTCACAAGCATAATTAATCAATCAACTTGGTCTAATCTCATGACACACACCATCCTAGGTCATCTTGACCCATTTTGACAACTAACCCTAAATTGGGTCGTTTTCACCAAAAACCCTAACACTTGGCACTCATGGCCTTCACGCACATTAGAACACTAGGTTTTAGCACAAAACACTAATATTGACCCATCTTGGTCCATTTTGACCCATTTGACTCGATAAAAGTCAACACACCCATTTTGGGTCATTTATGCCCAAATCACACCCATTTACACTTCCTCAAGGTGTTCTAACAAATTACTAGCCAATTAGGGTTTCATAACAACAATTTATACATTTAAAACCCTAGCTTACACATAATTGAGTCTACATGACCCAAATTACCCAAGAACACCCAATTTACTTAAAATGGGTCTTAATGTTCATCTTTAACACAAACCCTAACCCATACACAAAATCAAATTAAGAAAAGAAAGTTAAGGCATACCACAACTATCAAAATGTAGCAAATGACGAGATGCACAACTTTAAAGCTTGCGATTAAACCCAAAACGAGCTTCTTCTCCTTCAAAGTGAGCTTTCTCACTCTACAATCACTCTCTCTCTAAACTTGAATTGAAAGGGATAAGGTAGGTGAGTTTTTGAGTAAATGATACTCTAACATCTGATCCCAAGCATTAAATCCGGCCTCCAATTGATTTTACCAAAATACCCTCCAAATATCTAATTTAAAAGAATGGAGAATCTGTCACAGTCAGACGGCGCGGCGCGCCACCTAGCCGCGCGGCGCGCAACCCTGCCAGTTCAGCTTCTTTTGTCTTCTTAATATATACAATAAAACCCCGTTTCAAATATCGTTCAATACACTTATATACACATATGTACATTACAATTATTCGGGTCTTACAACTCTCCCCCACTCATTCGGATTGCGTCCTCGCAATCCAAGCCGCATGACAAGCAGGAAGATAGACTATGTAACATCCCGCCTTTTTCCATTTATTTTTCCGTTATACTAATATAAAGTCCGTTATATGTTTATAACATCTCCCGTTGATACGCGTTTTAAATTATCTCGTTTAGGTAATTCCCGCACCCGAACGAAAGTTGAGGGACTAAACTTGACAAGGGATCAAACCCTTGACTAGGTCAAAGGGTCAAACCCCTTTCACCCATTCATTACCATCTCCCTCTCTCTCTCTTTCTCTCTAGCAAGAACACACCCAATTTCCTTTCTCATTCATTCATCATCTAAATTCGGATTAGGGAGCTAGCAACCAAATAAATTACATATTCGTGATCCTCTCTTCATCCTCTTCATTTTGGTACCAACTTCATCTCGTTTGGGTAACATTTCTAAAACTCTAGATTTCTCTAAATTCGTGTTTTTGACTTGAAATGGTGTTAGTTAGTGTCTATGGCTCATTGTGATGTCGTGTATGTAATTTGTATGCTCGATCTCGTTGTTTTAGTGTAACTAGCATGAACTTGAATTTTGGTGTGTTGTTCTTGAATTTTGGATGATCATATGTTGTTAGATGTTAAAAGTTGATGTTTTAATTGTGTTACTAGCATCACTAGCTTCAATTTGATGTGTAGGTTGCCTTAGAAAACTTCATGAACTTGATTAGTGATTTTGGTGAATTTGGGTTAGGGTTTGATGAACTTGAAATGGACTTTTGATGCATTGAATGCCATGGATTATTATTGGTAAGTGTTTAGTTGGATTGTATGCTTGATTACATTCGAAACGGCATATCATTCATGTAAATTGGTTGCCCGAATCATGAAATGCATATTTGGAACTTGAACCTTGATTATGGATGTTTAAATGCGGTTTTGGGGTGTGTAAGTGTTGAATTGCTTGATGAAATGTGTCTAGGTGTTTTCCTCGTCAAATTACCTTTCCGGTGATATAAAATACATGTTCTAATTGTTTGCGGTTTGTAATTTGGGTTAGTTTGATTGTTGGTTCGTGCACTTAGGAGTTTCAGCAACCAGGGCCTGGAAACACCTCTGGACGCCGTCCAAATACCCAGGACGACGTCCCACTTTTCTAACCTAGACGCCGTCTAGGAATTGGGGACGCCGTCCCACTCTTTTAATCGAGACGCCGTCTAGCAACTTGGGACGCCGTCCCAACCTTCATTTTGGGACGCCGTCTAGCAACTTGGGACGCCGTCCCGTTTACCTAAAACTGGCTGTTTGCTTTGGTCATTTGACATGAAAATGTTTGCTATGCTACGGACCTCCGATTAACATGAAACTTGGCCAACATGCTCATATATGATTATATAACTTAGAAAAATTGTCGGATATCCAACCCGACCCCGTTAACTTTTCTGTTGACTTTGACCCGACCAAGTTTGACTTTTAATCAAACTTAACCAAATGGTTGTGCAATCGTTCTAACATGCTTTTATACTTGTATCTTGCATGAAACATGACAGCTTGATTCACATGCTACATTATTGAGTCGTAACGAGCCATAGGACTAATTGAACATCTTTGACCTATCGTGTTTACCGTTATTGATACAACCTATTGTTTAGGTCAAGACTAGCATTGTTCTTTGCACACGTTTACTTGTCGAAGTACTTTACTACTCGTGCACTCAAGGTGAGATCATAGTCCCACTTTTACTCTTTTTGAACTTACATTTGGGATGAGAAAACATAAACATTTCTTTTACTAAGTGAACACAAGTACAGGAAAACAAACATTCTACATACGAGTTTAGAACAAAATCCTCAATTCGATTATCATTAGTTACACTTGCCGGGTGTAAGCGAGAACTTATGTTGTATGGATCCATATGGGTTTGACAAACCCTCATTCAAACGGTTCGCTACCGTTTACGAATGAAATATATTTTCGAGAAACAGTGTATGTTCTAGCACTAAGTGATGGGGTTCAATGGAAGGAAATGTTAAGCATTGATAATTGGGTGCTCGTGAAACAAACTTTTGGAATGTATTACTATTATTTCATTGATGCAAATCTTGTGGTTCACTTGTACTTACTTACTTAAACCTATGATTTCACCAACATTTTCGTTGACAGATTTCTATGTTTTTCTCAGGTCCTTGAACGATACATGATACATGCTTCCGCTCATTATTTTGATACTTGCATTGGATGTCGAGTATATATGCATACATGGAGCGTCTTTTGGATACTTTTAAATTGTGTCGCATAAGTTTCATTTGTACTTAAAACTTTGTATCGTAACTTGTGGTGGAACTATTCTTGTAAACTTGAACAACCTTTACATTTGAAATGAATGCGACATATCTTTTGGTCAAACGTTGTTTTAAAGACTTATGACCACGTAACGGGACCTAAGTAGACGGCGCCGTCAATGACGATTTGGTCGGGTCGCTACAGATGGTATCAGAGCGTTGGTTGTAGGGATTTAGAGTTCATTGGTGTCGACCCCGAGTCATAGGGTACATTGGTGAGTCTAGACTACAACCGGCATATAGACTTGAAGTAGGAATTATTTGACTACTTGTGCATTTATACTCGAACGCTTCTACTCATATCTACTCTTAGTTCATCTTAATCTCACGTTGTTTAATTTGATTGACACGCCACCTTGACTATATGAAATGATGTCGAATGCACATATGAATCAGGGTAATATAATTTCCGGGATTATATTACGGTGACTCATATGAACGTTCCGACATTATGACATAAAGAATTTAAGGCGAGTCGAGGAAAAACTTCTCTATATCTTTATTCTATATCACGGTTAGTATTATTGAGAATACTAATCAATGATATTCTTGTGTCTTGAAGGAACAATGGCTCCTCGTCGTGTACGCCGCAATGAAACTCCCGAACAAGCTATCGAACGGATGATAGCTACCGCCGTAGATGCGGCCATGGCCGGTCACTCATCCAACAACAATAATAATAACAACCACAACAACAACAACAACAACAACAACAATGGAGCCGGAAACTCAAACGAGGGATGCTCCTATAAAGCTTTCATGGGGTGCAAACCTCACACTTTTGATGGAACCGGGGGACCGGTCGTGCTCACCCGATGGTTTGAGCAAACGGAAGCCGTCTTTAGCATAAGCAGTTGTCGGGACCAAGACAAGGTCAAATACTCCACTCACACTTTCTCCGGAATTGCTCTAACATGGTGGAACACCTATGTTCAATCGGTGGGTACCGATGAAGCTCATGCCCTCTCTTGGGCCGATCTAAAGGAAAAGATGATTGTTAAATATTTTCCGCGCGAAGAAACCCGAAAGCTTGAGGAAGAACTAAGAGCTTTGAAAGCGGTCGGAAACGATCTTAAAGCTTATAATCAACGCTTCGCCGAACTATCCTTGATGTGTCCTAATCTTGTTAACCCCGAATCTCAAAGGATTGAGCTCTACATGCTCGGTCTTCCAAAAAGCATCAAACAAGGGGTGATGTCATCCAAACCCACTACTCATCAAGCCGCTATGAACATGGCTCGCCAACTAATTGAAACGGTTGACGAAATCGTAGTTCTGGCACCTAAGGCCGAGGATAAATCGGGCGGCAACAAAAGAAAATGGGAAGCTCCCCAATCAAGCAACAACAACTTTGCCAAGAAATCTTTCACTTCCGACGGCAAGAAGGGTTATGCCGGGAATCTACCTCTTTGCAACAAATGCAACAAACATCACTTTGGTGAATGTGGCAAGTTAATTTGCCACCGGTGCCAAGGAGTTGGTCATAAGGCCAACGATTGTAAAAGTGCCACTCCCGTTGCTCGAAAGTGGCCCAATGCACCAAAGACGGGCACTTGTTACGAATGTGGTCAAACGGGTCATTATAGAAATGCATGCCCGAAAAGGAAAGATAACACCAATACGCGCGGCCGAGCTTTCAACATCAACACCGAGGAAGCCCGGGATGACACTGAGCTAGTCACGGGTACGTTTCTTCTCAACAATTCTTATGTCTCTTGCTTATTCGATTCGGGTGCCGATAAATGCTTTGTATCCAAGACTTTGACTCATTCTTTTAGCACTCCACCTCTTCCATTAGATACCACTTATACCATTGAAGTGGCTAACGGGAAACTATTAAGTGCCAACACATATTACCGGGGGTGTACGATAAACATTTTGGGTAAGGAATTTGAAATTGACTTGATACCCATGGAACTAGGAAGCTTTGATGTAATAATCGGTATGAATTGGTTAGTCAAAACGAAATCTCACATTCTTTGTGATCTTAACGCAATCCGAATTCCTATCGAGAATGGTGAACCTTTGATCGTCTATGGCGATAAGAGTTGCACCGGACTCAACCTCGTTTCGTGTGTTAAAGTTAGAAAACTACTCCGTAAGGGTTGTTTTGCGATCCTTGCTCACGTTAAGAAAGTCGAGTCCGATGAGAAGCACATCGATGATGTGCCAATTGTTAGTGACTATTCCGATGTATTTCTCGACGAATTGCCGGGTCTTCCGCCTCATCGACCGGTTGAATTACAAATCGATCTTATTCCGGGAGCCGCACCCGTAGCACGTGCACCATATAGACTCGCCCCATCCGAAATTCATGAATTGCAAAGTCAAATCCAAGAACTACTTGATCGTGGTTTTATCCAACCTAGCCATTCACCTTGGGGCGCTCCGATTTTGTTTGTTAAAAAGAAAGACGGATCCCTACGAATGTGCATTGATTATCGTGAACTAAATAAATTGACGGTTAAGAACCGATATCCTCTTCCTCGCATCGATGACCTCTTTGATCAACTACAAGGGTCTTGTATATATTCGAAAATCGATCTCCGCTCGGGTTATCATCAATTAAGGGTTAAGGGGGAAGATGTCTCCAAAACCGCTTTCCGGACTCGTTACGGTAGTTATGAATTCCTTGTCATGCCATTTGGTCTCACTAACGCACCGGCGGTGTTCATGGATCTTATGAACCGCGTGTGCAAACCGTATCTCGATAAATTCATTATTGTGTTCATCGATGATATATTGATCTATTCTAAAAATGAAGAAGAGCACGAACAACATCTCCGACTTGTGCTTGAACTCTTGAGACAAGAACGACTTTATGCCAAATTCTCCAAGTGTGAATTTTGGTTGAAGGAAGTTCAATTTCTTGGTCATGTTGTAAGTGATCAAGGCATTAAAGTCGATCCCACGAAGATCGAAGCCATTAGTAAATGGGAGACTCCTACTACTCCTACTCACATTCGTCAATTTTTGGGTCTCGCCGGGTACTATCGTAGATTCATCGAAAATTTCTCTTTGGTTGCACGTCCTCTAACCGCATTGACTCACAAGGGAAAGAAATTCATTTGGGCGACCGAACATGAATCCGCATTCCAAATCTTGAAAACGAAGCTAACCACAGCTCCTATCTTGTCACTTCCCGAAGGCAATGATGACTTTGTTGTATATTGCGATGCCTCAAAACATGGTTTTGGGTGTGTATTGATGCAACGAACGAAAGTCATTGCTTATGCTTCTCGACAACTCAAAATTCATGAACGAAACTACACGACGCATGATCTCGAACTCGGAGCCGTTGTCTTTGCACTTAAAATGTGGAGACACTATCTTTATGGAACCAAGAGTACTATCTTCACCGATCACAAAAGCCTTCAACACATTTTCGATCAAAAGCAACTAAACATGAGACAACGAAGGTGGATTGAAACCTTAAACGATTACGATTGCGAGCTTCGTTACCATCCCGGGAAGGCAAATGTAGTAGCCGATGCCTTAAGTCGAAAAGAAAGAGCGGTGCCTCTCCGTGTCCGAGCTTTAAACATCACCATTCACACCAACCTTAATAGCCAAATTCGGGTAGCCCAAGATGAGGCTCTCAAGGATGAAAACATCTCTCTCGAACACTTGAACGTCCTCACCTCTCGATTCGAAGTTAAAGAAACCGGACTCCGATATTTCGCCGGAAGAATTTGGGTGCCTAGTTATGGGGATCTACGAAGCCTTATTTTAGATGAAGCCCATAAGTCACGATACTCGATTCACCCCGGTGCCAATAAGATGTACCACGACCTTAAACAACTATATTGGTGGCCGAACATCAAAAGGGACGTAGCTACTTATGTTTCCAAGTGTTTGACATGTTCCAAAGTCAAAGCCGAACACCAAAGACCGTCCGGACTACTTCGACAACCCGAGATCCCGCAATGGAAGTGGGAAAGGATAACGATGGATTTTATCACCAAGCTACCAAAAACGACGGGCGGTTATGATACCATTTGGGTTATTGTTGACCGTCTCACCAAATCCGCACACTTCCTTGCCATGAAAGAAACGGACAAAATGGAGAAACTTGCACAACTTTACATTAAGGAGATCGTAGCCCGACACGGTGTACCATTATCGATTATCTCCGACCGAGATGGCCGTTTCGTTTCTAGATTTTGGCGTACATTGCAAGGAGCGTTGGGAACGCGTTTAGACATGAGCACCGCATATCATCCTCAAACTGATGGACAAAGCGAACGTACAATTCAAACCTTAGAGGACATGTTACGAGCTTGCGTGGTTGATTTCGGAAAAGCTTGGGACAAGCACTTACCTCTCGCCGAGTTCTCTTACAACAATAGTTATCACGCGAGTATTAAAGCCGCACCTTTTGAAGCGCTATATGGCCGCAAATGTCGTTCACCTCTTTGTTGGGCCGAGGTAGGCGACGTGCAAATCACCGGACCCGAACTCATTCACGAAACCACCGAGAAAATCGTTCAAATCCGAGATAGGCTTAGGACGGCCCGAAGTCGTCAAAAGAGCTATACCGACAAACGACGCAACGATCTTGAATTTCAAGTCGGTGACCGAGTAATGTTAAAAGTCGCACCTTGGAAGGGTGTAATCCGTTTTGGGAAACGCGGGAAGCTAAATCCGCGGTATATTGGTCCTTTCGAAATCTTGGAGCGTATTGGAACCGTTGCTTATCGTTTAAATCTTCCGCCTCAATTGAACTCCGTTCATCCTACCTTCCATGTATCTAACTTGAAAAAGTGTCTTGCCGAACCCGATATCGTCATCCCTCTTGAGGAACTTACTATTGATGACAAGCTTCATTTTGTGGAGGAACCGGTTGAAATTGTGGATACCTCCGTCAAGACATTGAAACAAAGCCGAATCCCGATTGTTAAAGTCCGTTGGAACGCCAAAAGGGGACCCGAGTTTACTTGGGAAAGACAAGATCAAATGCAAAGGAAGTATCCTCATCTATTCGTGAATTCAGAAACGCAAGATCTCGAGGAAGAAACAACGACTACTACGCCTACTTAAATTTCGGGACGAAATTTCTTTTAAGGAGTAGGTAATGTAACATCCCTCCTTTTTCCATTTATTTTTCTGTTATACTAATATAAAGTCCGTTATATGTTTATAACATCTCCCGTTGATACGCGTTTTAAATTATCTCGTTTAGGTAATTCCCGCACCCGAACGAAAGTTGAGGGACTAAACTTGACAAGGGATCAAACCCTTGACTAGGTCAAAGGGTCAAACCCCTTTCACCCATTCATTACCATCTCCCTCTCTCTCTCTCTTTCTCTCTAGCAAGAACACACCCAATTTCCTTTCTCATTCATTCATCATCTAAATCCGGATTAGGGAGCTAGCAACCAAATAAATTACATATTCGTGATCCTCTCTTCATCCTCTTCATTTTGGTACCAACTTCATCTCGTTTGGGTAACATTTCTAAAACTCTAGATTTCTCTAAATTCGTGTTTTTGACTTGAAATGGTGTTAGTTAGTGTCTATGGCTCATTGTGATGTCGTGTATGTAATTTGTATGCTCGATCTCGTTGTTTTAGTGTAACTAGCATGAACTTGAATTTTGGTGTGTTGTTCTTGAATTTTGGATGATCATATGTTGTTAGATGTTAAAAGTTGATGTTTTAATTGTGTTACTAGCATCACTAGCTTCAATTTGATGTGTAGGTTGCCTTAGAAAACTTCATGAACTTGATTAGTGATTTTGGTGAATTTGGGTTAGGGTTTGATGAACTTGAAATGGACTTTTGATGCATTGAATGCCATGGATTATTATTGGTAAGTGTTTAGTTGGATTGTATGCTTGATTACCTTCGAAACGACATATCATTCAGGTAAATTGGTTGCCCGAATCATGAAATGCATATTTGGAACTTGAACCTTGATTATGGATGTTTAAATGCGGTTTTGGGGTGTGTAAGTGTTGAATTGCTTGATGAAATGTGTCTAGGTGTTTTCCTCGTCAAATTACCTTTCCGGTGATATAAAATACATGTTCTAATTGTTTGCGGTTTGTAATTTGGGTTAGTTTGATTGTTGGTTCGTGCACTTAGGAGTTTCAGCAACCAGGGCCTGGAAACACCTCAGGACGCCGTCCAAATACCCAGGACGACGTCCCACTTTTCTAACCTAGACGCCGTCTAGGAATTGGGGACCCCGTCCCACTCTTTTAATCGAGACGCCGTCTAGCAACTTGGGACGCCGTCCCAACCTTCATTTTGGGACGCCGTCTAGCAACTTGGGACGCCGTCCCGTTTGCCTAAAACTGGCTGTTTGCTTTGGTCATTTGACATGAAAATGTTTGCTATGCTACGGACCTCCGATTAACATGAAACTTGGCCAACATGCTCATATATGATTATATAACTTAGAAAAATTGTCGGATATCCAACCCGACCCCGTTGACTTTTCTGTTGACTTTGACCCGACCAAGTTTGACTTTTAATCAAACTTAACCAAATGGTTGTGCAATCGTTCTAACATGCTTTTATACTTGTATCTTGCATGAAACATGACAACTTGATTCACATGCTACATTATTGAGTCGTAACGAGCCATAGGACTAATTGAACATCTTTGACCTATCGTGTTTACCGTTATTGATACAACCTATTGTTTAGGTCAAGACTAGCATTGTTCTTTGCACACGTTTACTTGTCGAAGTACTTTACTACTCGTGCACTCAAGGTGAGATCATAGTCCCACTTTTACTCTTTTTGAACTTACATTTGGGATGAGAAAACATAAACATTTCTTTTACTAAGTGAACACAAGTACAGGAAAACAAACATTCTACATACGAGTTTAGAACAAAATCCTCAATTCGATTATCATTAGTTACACTTGCCGGGTGTAAGCGAGAACTTATGTTGTATGGATCCATATGGGTTTGACAAACCCTCATTCAAACGGTTCGCTACCGTTTACGAATGAAATATATTTTCGAGAAACAGTGTATGTTCTAGCACTAAGTGATGGGGTTCAATGGAAGGAAATGTTAAGCATTGATAATTGGGTGCTCGTGAAACAAACTTTTGGAATGTATTACTATTATTTCATTGATGCAAATCTTGTGGTTCACTTGTACTTACTTACTTAAACCTATGATTTCACCAACATTTTCGTTGACAGATTTCTATGTTTTTCTCAGGTCCTTGAACGATACATGATACATGCTTCCGCTCATTATTTTGATACTTGCATTGGATGTCGAGTATATATGCATACATGGAGCGTCTTTTGGATACTTTTAAATTGTGTCGCATAAGTTTCATTTGTACTTAAAACTTTGTATCGTAACTTGTGGTGGAACTATTCTTGTAAACTTGAACAACCTTTACATTTGAAATGAATACGACATATCTTTTGGTCAAACGTTGTTTTAAAGACTTATGACCACGTAACGGGACCTAAGTAGACGGCGCCGTCAATGACGATTTGGTCGGGTCGCTACAGACTAACACGAACTCTTCGGGTTCCCATGTAAACTCGGAACCTTTATTCCGTCGCCATTGAACCTTATAGGTCCTAACCTCTTTATGTCTCAACCGTTTGACCTTTTCATCAAGTATTGCAATTGGCTCTTCAACATACTCCAACTTATTGTTTAGCTCAATTTCATCTAAAGGCATCCATGAAGAATCATCCGCAAGGCACTTACGGAGGTGAGAAACATGAAACGTGTTATGGATCCCCGCAAGCTCTTCGGGCAATTCCAATCGATATGCAACTTCACCAACACGAGCTAAAACTTTAAACGGTCCAATAAACCGAGGACCTAACTTTCCCCGTTTTCAAAACCGAATAATACCCTTCCATGGCGAAACCTTAAGCATAACCATGTCGCCCTCTTGGAATTCGATCGTTCGTCTACGTTTATCGGCATACGACTTTTGCCTATCTTGAGCCTTCTTCAAATGCTCCCGAATAATATCAATCTTGTTATTCGTCTCTAAAACCAAATCGGTACTTCCGATTTCTCTTTGACCCACTTCTCCCCAACAAATGGGAGTTCGACACCTTCGGCCATAAAGCATCTCGTAAGGTGGCATCCCGATACTAGTATGAAAACTATTATTGTATGAGAATTCCACCAAAGGTAAATGCTCATCCCAACTACCACCAAAATCAATGATGCACGCCCGTAGCATATCTTCCAAAGTTTGATTCGTACGCTCGGTTTGACCGTCCGTTTGAGGATGATACGCCGTGCTCAACTTTAATTGTGTACCCATATCTTCATGAAACTTTTCCCAAAATCGAGATGTAAAACGGGTATCTCGATCCGAAATAATAGATATAGGAACGCCATGTCGCGAGACCACTTCCTTGATAAACAACTTAGCCAAGGCCTCCGACGATATTGCTTCTTTAATGGGAAGAAACAAGGCACTTTTCGTCAACCGGTCCACGATCACCCAAATCGAATCATATTGAGTTCTCGCCGTCTTAGGTAACTTGGTGATAAAATCCATGGTAATGTGCTCCCATTTCCACTTCGGGATTTCTAACGGTTGCAACTTACCATACGACTTTTGATGCTCGGCTTTAACTTGCAAACAAGTAACACATCGTTCGACGTATTTTACAACATCGCGTTTCATGCCCGGCCACCAATAATCTTTCTTCAAGTCATGATACATTTTCGTCGCGCCCGGATGAATGGAATATTTCGACTTATGTGCTTCATCGAGTAGCACCTGTCGGTAATCACCCGTCTTAGGCACCCACACCCTTCCTTGAAAGGACAACAAACCCCGCGGACCCATAGTAATAAACTCCGATTGGCCCACAATTCGTTCCGCGTGCTTATCGTGAACATAAGCCTCTATTTGGTCTTCACCCATCTTTTCAAGAAAGTCGTTAGTGATAATCAAACGTAACGATGTTATACGTATCGCCGGATGTTGAGTCTTTCGACTTAACGCATCCGCGACCACATTCGCCTTACCCGGATGGTAAAGTATCTCACAATCATAATCTTTCACCACATCCATCCATCTACGTTGACGATAATTCAAATCCCTTTGAGTAAAAAGGTGTTTCAAATTCTTATGATCCGAATATATCGTACACTTGACACCATATAAGTAGTGGCGCCAAATTTTCAACGCATGCACAACCGCCGCCATTTCAAGATCATGAGTCGGGTACCTCGTTTCGTGTTCCTTTAATTGTCGAGAGGCATAAGCAATGACTTTACCCCTTTGCATAAGGACGCACCCGAGCCCATTTAAAGAAGCATCACAATAAACCACCATGTCTTCGACGCCTTCCGGTAACACTAACACCGGAGCTTGACACAACTTCTCTTTCAATAATTGAAAAGCAATTTCTTGCTCGTTTTCCCAATTGAACTTAGCACTCTTCCTCGTCAACTTTGTTAATGGAGAAGCAATCTTAGAAAAGTCTTGGATAAACCGACGATAATAACCGGCCCATCCGAGAAAACTTCGGATCTCCGTGGGCGTAGTCGGTCGTCCCCAACTCTTCACCGTCTCAATCTTCCCCGGATCCACTTGAATACCGCTTTCGTTCACAATGTGACCAAGGAATTGAACCTCCCTTAGCCAAAATTCACATTTAGAGAACTTTGCATACAACTTCTCTTTTCTTAGCGTCTTCAAAACTTCACGCAAGTGACGTTCATGTTCGTGCATACTTTTCGAGTAGACTAGTATGTCGTCAATGAACACAATAACCGACTTGTCCAACATAGGTTGGCACACCCGGTTCATAAGATCCATGAATGCCGCCGGTGCATTCGTAAGACCGAAGGGCATAACTACAAATTCATAATGCCCGTAACGCGTTCGGAAAGCCGTTTTCTCAATATCTTCCTCACGGACCCGCATTTGGTGATAGCCGGACCGTAGGTCGATCTTAGAGAAATACGTTGCGCCTTGAAGTTGATCAAACAAATCGTCGATCCTAGGTAGTGGATAACGATTCTTGATCGTCACTTTATTCAACTCACGGTAATCAATGCACATACGCATACTACCGTCTTTCTTCTTCACAAATAAGACCGGAGCGCCCCATGGCGAAGCACTCGGTCGGATAAAACCCTTCTCGAGCAATTCTTGAATTTGATTCAATAACTCTTGCATCTCCGTTGGTGCTAAACGATAAGGAGTTTTAGCAATGGGGGTAGCCCCCGGAACCAACTCGATGCGAAATTCTACTTGTCTTTCAGCCGGAACACCCGGTAACTCATCCGGAAAGACATCTTCAAACTCATTAACTACCGGAATTTCACGAATAGGTGGTGGCTCATTACGAGTGTCGACAACATGAGCAAGGAAAGCCATACCACCGGTAATAACGTGACGTCGTGCCCGAGCAAAAGTGCATATCGGCACCGATCTCCTTCGTTTATCACCATGAATAATCATCTCTCCCCCACTTGGGGTCTTTACACGAATAAACTTGTCGTGGCATGCAATATCGGCTCTATAACGATCGAGCCAATCCATACCAACGACTACATCAAAATCACCCAAAGTCATCGGAATAAGATCAATTTCGAAACTTTCGGCGCCAAACACAACATTGCAATTTTTACACACATCAACCACTAGCGCCGTCTTGCCATCCGCTATTTCAACTTCTACCGGACGACTCAACTTTACTAGCGGTTTATTTAACTTAGGCACAAATCTTGGAGATACGAAAGACAAATTAGCACCACTATCAAAAAGTATCCGAGCCGGATTAGAATTAACCATGAAAGTACCTGAAACGACTTCATTGGATTGTTTAGCTTCTTCATTAGACATCAAGTAGTTACGACCCCTAGCCGTACCCGCTGCCTTCTCTATCCGCTTAGCATTATCATTACGCAACTCGGGACACTCGGGTTTCTTGTGTCCCTCCTTCCCACAATTGTAGCAAGTGAATTTTGTAGTAGAAGATGGTTTGGTACAATCACGAGCCATATGCCCCCTTCGCCCACAATTATGACAAGTATAGGGGAAATCCCCCGAGGCACCTTTCTTCACACTCCCCACACTCTCGGTTGGGCCTTTCTTTGACTTCTTGCTTGAAAAATTTG